>NC_086004.1:21900000-22500000 GCF_030014385.1 Trichomycterus rosablanca
CTGCGAGAAAAAGTTTGTGAACCCTAAAAATGACCTGAAAGTTCTAGAAACAGATAAGCACACTCTGCATAATGTAACACACTATTGAAATATATATTATATTTTTATTATACGTAGACATTATAGACATCATTAATTATTACAGTCCTGTACATTTACAGCTGCTTATCAGACTTGCACAACAGTGACAAATTATTCATTTATTCATTCATTTATTGTCTGTTTTATCACTCTTTATTTTGGGTCACACTGGGTCCGATTCACTTGGGAACACCCCAGACAGGTCGCCAGTCCATCACAGGGCAAAAACACATGCACACATTCACACACACTCATTCTTAATGGTGACTTTTTAGTATCTCCAATGAATCTGACTCCATGTCTTTGGACTGTGGGAGGAAACTGGAGCACCTAGAGGAAACCTACACAGACATGAACACAGAACATGCAAACTCCACACAGAAAGGACCCATTTGAGCGAGTTTGACAAGGGACAAATTGTGATGGCTGGACGACTGGCTCAGAGCATCTCCAAAACTGCAGCTCTTGTGGGGTGTATCAGTATCTATCAAAACTGGTCCAAGGAAGGAACAGTGGTAAACCGGCGACAGGGTCATGGGCGGCCAAGGCTCATTGATGCACGAAGGCTGGCCCGTGTGGTCCGATACAACAGACAAGCTACTGTAGCTCAAATTTCTGAAGAAGTTAGGGCTGGTTCTGATAGATACGTGTCAGAATACACAGTGCATCACAGTTTGCAGGGCTTTTTTGGCAGCAAAAGGAAGACTAACACGATATTAGGAAGGTGGTCATAATGTTATGCCTCATCGGTGTATGCTCATTTTGGCACCACTGGTCACAGCATTTCCTCCATTCCTTCCTTGATGTTGCCAGTCTGCCCTCTTCAACAGCACAGTCTTGCCTATGTTGCTATACACAAGCGAGACTTGGGCAATGACGAAGAGCGAAGAACAATGACTGGTTACGGCACAGAGGGCCACGGAGAGATGTATGCTGGGAATCCAGAACGAGAAGATCAGAGCTAGAAGTGGAGTGGTGGAGGTTATTGCAGAATACTGGACACACTGTAGCCTAGTGGTTAAGGTACTGGACTAGTAATCAGAAGGTCGCTGGTTCAAGCCCCACCACTGTAAAATTCCTCATTTGGTAAAATATACATAAAAAATGAATCTACAACCCACTGCAACCTTGATCAGTATAAATCAGTTAATACTTAAGATTAATGAATCAATACATAACTCTAAACAGTGCATTTAAACAGGCTGCTTATACTCCTAAAGATCTTGAATCATGTGAGTATTAGACATCAAGTGTAATGTTTGAGCTTGGCTATGTGTGTGTGTGTGTGTGTGTGTGTGTGGTGCACGAGTGTGAGCGTATGTGCACTTGATATGCAGCCACTTTGATCTGTTTGCTTCTGTTACTACAGAGCCATGCTAATTCAGTCCATTTAAAAATGTTTGGGTAGAGCTGTTACCATGGCAACAGCTTCATCTTCGGTCCTTTATCGTATCTAAAAGCGGATTCGGATAAATACAATCTAAAAACAAATTGAAATTCAGCCAGACACATTTACCTGTCACAGAAATAACCACTAATACTACAGTGGTCTGCATTTTTATGAGAAATAGGTGTGTATTCATGGTGGCACAGCAGGTAGAGTTGTCGTGGCACAGCTTCCAGGACCTGGGTTGTGTCCCTGTATAAGGACGCATCTCAGTTATAACTTGGAGCATTTTAAAACTGTGAAATTTAAAGTATCCATCTGGAACACCCAGAGGAAACCAATACAGGCACCAGAAAATCACCAAATCCATATGGGCAGTGACAGGAGGCAATGATCGAACCCTCAGTAGACATGATGCAAGTCACAAGGACAAGACTGCCAGTTCCTGCCATCTCCACATCATCAATGACCCACCTCCATGCGTGACCGTGGGAACGATATTCATCTGGTTATAAGCCTCGCCTTTCTTGCGCCAGACAGGGTCATGGGCAGCCAAGGCTCATTGAGGCCTGATCCAACAGACGAGCTACTGTAGCTCAAACTGCTGAAGAACTTAATGCTGGTTCTGATATAAAGGTGTCAGAATACACAGTGCATCACAGTGTATTGCAGACTAACCAGGGTGCCCATGCTGACCCCTGTTCACCGCCGAAAGCACCAACAATGGGCACATGAGCATCGGAACTGGACCACGGAGCAATGAAAGAGGGTGGCCTGATGAATCACCTATGGTCACCTATATATATACAGTATATTGCTTAGCTGATGTTATACCAGTCCATACATTTTATGCTAATGAACATTAGAAGTCATAGAGAGCCAAAGATTTTTGTAAATAACATTTCGGTACAAGCTTAAGACGGATACCTTCCCTCCCACCTTCCATTGAGTCCTATGTGACCCTCTGGCTTTGCTCTTACACACTGCTCTTCAGATACCCACCTTTTTTCCTAAATCACCCCTAAACAAAACACAGTTAGCATCCTTCTCATGGGGCTTGCATGGTGATGTCAGCAAGCTAGCTATGATGTCATCACCAAAATGATGTGAGCGTGTCTGAGGTGGTGCGTGTGATGTGTTGCCCCAAAGCAAGTATGACTCAGTGATTCATTGTCTAAACATCACCCCTTACTTCTGCATACATACAGTATTGCATGAATAGAAAAACATAAGTAATAGATTTATTATTACATAAAGGAAGTCCTGGGTTCGATCCTTTCTTTTGTTCATTTATCTTAATTAATGTCTCGTAATTTATATATGTAGACAAAATAATTGTGGATTCCTGGTGTTATACAAGACCACACATTTAATAATAATGGTAACGAATTCTGAAAGATGCACGATTAGTCTCAGCAGACTTTAGGTCATAAAGCGCCAGAGGTTTTTTGTGAGTAACATTTTAGTAAAAAGCTTATAGCTGATAATTTCCCTCCCACCTTCCAATGAGTCCTCTGTGACCCCTGAACTCATACTAGCTTTGCTCTTACGCACTGCCCGCTA
Source organism: Trichomycterus rosablanca (assembly GCF_030014385.1). NCBI lineage: Eukaryota > Metazoa > Chordata > Actinopteri > Siluriformes > Trichomycteridae > Trichomycterus > Trichomycterus rosablanca. The sequence continues at coordinate 21,903,032 of NC_086004.1, forward strand.
GACACCTAAATCAACAGTGATCATAACATAGCCACGATCCTTCTCCAGGGGCCTGCATATTGATGTCAGCGAGCTAGTCGTGATGTCATCGCCGAACTGATGCGAGCATGCGTTGCCCCGAAGCAGGAATGACTCGATGTGATTCATCTTCTAAATGTCACTTCCACAGATAAACACTGGTAGTAGAATGGATCAATCTAAACAGTCACGTATTCAAAGTAAAATGAAAATTTCATGTTTTGGTAAGGCTGCTGGTTAACTGGAAAAGCTCACTCACTCACTTTCTTAACCGCTTATCCAATTAGGGTCGGGAAGGGGGGGGGGGGGGGGGGCACTAGTCCATTGCAGAGCAGACACACATACACACACACACATACACACACCCATTCACCAATAGGGCAATTCAGTGTCTCCAATTAAACTGACTGCATGTCTTTGAAAAAACTCATGCAGACACGGGGAGAACATGCAAACTCCGCACAGAAAGGACCCGGACTGCTCCACCTGGGGATTTAACTCAGGACCTTCTTGCTGTGAGGCGACAGTGCTACCCACTGAGCCACTGTGCTGCCCTCACACTAACACACTGTCACTAAAAGATAATCAATCACTGGCATGTTTTTGGTATGTAAAAAGAACCTGGAGTTACCAGTGGAAACATATTTTTTTAAACATTTATCATTTGCAAGGTTGTTTCAGTTCAGATATGGACACTATTTTTATATTATCAAATCTCTGTAGTCTGTAGAGCTGTCGTCATACTGTACCAGTGAGACACGAATATTTCATAATAAGCTATAAATGTATTTTATTTCCTAATTTAAAGAAATAATATTTAAAAATAATTCGTACAGCAAGAATCACAGATGTTTTTGTCTTGATTCTGAATCACCGCCCAACAGACATCACTGAGCATCACAGAAGTTCTAAGAAACTTAACACAACTATGATTCACCAATACGATGCCCTCGTATGCACCTGCTGCCTAAAGCCCAGTTTTATGGTATACTGCACCTTACGACTCTAAGGAATCACAATAAAAGCTAGATGTTTACTCTTGTAATGTGAATGTATGTTATGGCAGACTTGAGATTACAATTTCTCCAATTGCTCATTTTCTGTGACTAACTTCTTTGTCCTGAATTTCATAATAAATTTCTGTGAAACCAGAGTACCTGGAGGAAACCCATGCAAACACAGGGCGAACATGCAAACCACACGGCCAGGGATGCTGCGGAGATATACAGTATATTGGGATTTTAAAAGATCATACCCTGCCATCAAGGCAACATCTATTCCCAGACGTTCATGATTATTTCAGCAAGACATTGCCAAGCCTCATTCTGCACTCGCTTCATAACAGTATGGCTTCATAAACACAGAGTGTGTGTGCTTGACTGGCCTACCTGCAGTCCAGATCTGCCTCCTATTGAAAATATGTGTAGCATCATGAAGCATCACTGTTGAACATCTGAAGCCTTGTAGAAAGCAAGAATGGGCAACAATCCCACTAACAAAACTATAATAATTAGTATCCTCAGTTCTTAAATGATTAAAGGTTTTATAAATAGGATAAGTGATGAAACACATCAGTAAACATGCCTTTTTTCCGACATTTTTGTGTGTTGCAGGCATCAAATTCTACATGTGTGTACATTAATGACACTGTCCACAGTCAAACAAGCGAAACATCTGAAAAGCCTGCTTCTTCAAATTTTACCCCAACCACAGTTTCACATATTTTCTAATAGGTGTAGCCTTCTTGTCCTTATACATATGGACCCAATCTTAAAAAAAGGAGGGAACAAGACAAAGCAGAAGAGGGAGCCGGCTGAAAAGAAGAGGGACAGGTTCAGCCGTTAACCACCTTCAGCAGGAAGAGGGAAAAAGAGAGGGAAAAAAACAAATGAGGGGCAAAGTTTCAAAATGAGCAGGTATGTGAAGACAACAATGGCTAATCTAGTAATTCAAACACTGGAAGCTGGCCTTGTTTCAAAATGCTTAGCAACCAGTGATAAAACACTAACAAAAGTGCACTGAATCTACCAACCCGTGACAACTAATGTACAAACCCCAAATCAGAAAATGTTGGTATGGCATGAAAAATGCAAATAATAAAAAACAGTTTCTTACATTTACTTTGACTTTTATTTGATTGTAGACAGGATGAACCTGAGATATTTCATGTTTTATCTTCTCAACTTTATTTTATTTATTAATAAACATCCATTCCTGCATTTCAGGCCTGCAACACATTCATAAAGCATTTACCACCACACTTAAAAGACATTTTGGCACAGAGGATACCAAGTGATTTAGTGTTTCAGCTTTTATTTTGTCCCATTCTTGCTGCAAACACATCTTAATATGTGCAACAGTATTTTTTCGTTTCAAAATTCTCCACACATTCTCTATTGGGGACAGGTCAGGACTGCAGGCAGGCCAGTCCAGTACCCGTACCCTCTTCCTCCGCAGCCATGCCTTTGTAATGTGTGCAGCATGTGGTTTTGCATTGTCTTGTTGAAAAATGCATGAATATCCCTGGAAAAGATGACGTCTTGAAGGCAGCATATGTTGCTCTAAGATCTCAATGTACTTTTCTGCATTAATGCTGCCATCACAGAAGTGTAAATGACCTTTGCCAAGGGCACTGACACCGCCCCATACCGTGACAGACCCTGACTTTTGGACTTGTTGCTGATAACAGTCTGGATGGTCCTTTTCGCCTTTGGTCCAGAGCACACGGCGTCCATTTTTGTCCAAAAAAAAGACCTGAAATGCTGATTCATCTGACCACAATACACATTTCCACTGTGTGATGGTCCATCCTAGATGCTTCTGAGCCTAGAGAAGTTGACACCGCTTCCGGACATGGTTAACATAAGGCTTCTTTTTTGCCTTAGCTTTAAGCAGCATTTGTGCATGTACAGTGCCTTGCAAAAGTATTCAGCCCCCTTAAACTTTTCAACCTTTTGCCACATTTCAGGCTTCAAACATAACGATATGAAATTGTAATTTTTTGTGAAGAATCAACAACAAGTGGGACACAATCGTGAAGTGGAACGAAATGTATTGGATATTTAAAACTTTTTTTAGAAATAAAAAACTGAAAAGTGGGGCGTGCAATATTATTCAGCCCCCTTGCGTTAATACTTTGTAGCGCCACCTTTTGCTGCGATTACAGCTGCAAGTCGCTTGGGGTATGTCTCTATTAGTTTTGCACATCGAGAGACAGAAATTTTTGCCCATTCTTCCTTGCAAAACAGCTCGAGCTCAGTGAGGTTGGATGGAGAGCGTTTGTGAACAGCAGTTTTCAGCTCTTTCCACAGATTCTCGATGGGATTCAGGTCTGGACTTTGACTTGGCCATTCTAACACCTGGATACGTTTATTTGTGAACCATTCCATTGTAGATTTTGCTTTATGATTTGGATCATTGTCTTGTTGGAAGATAAATCTCCGTCCCAGTCTCAGGTCTTTTGCAGACTGCAACAGGTTTTCTTCCAGAATGGTCCTGTATTTGGCTCCATCCATCTTCCCATCAATTTTAACCATCTTCCCTGTCCCTGCTGAAGAAAAGCAGGCCCAAACCATGATGCTGCCACCACCATGTTTGACAGTGGGGATGGTGTGTTCAGGGTGATGAGCTGTGTTGCTTTTACGCCAAACATAACGTTTTGCATTGTGGCCAAAAAGTTCGATTTTGGTTTCATCTGACCAGAGCACCTTCTTCCACATGTTTGGTGTGTCTCCCAGGTGACTTTTTATAGATATCTTTGAGAAATGGCTTTCTTCTTGCCACTCTTCCATAAAGGCCAGATTAGTGCAGTGTACGACTGATTGTGTCCTATGGACAGAGTCTCCCACCTCAGCTGTAGATCTCTGCAGTTCATTCAGAGTGATCATGGGCCTCTTGGCTGCATCTCTGATCAGTCTTCTCCTTGTTTGAGCTGAAAGTTTAGAGGGACGGCCGGGTCTTGGTAGATTTGCAGTGGTCTGATACTCCTTCCATTTCAATATGATCGCTTGCACAGTGCTCCTTGAGATGTTTAAAGCTTGGGAAATCTTTTTGTATCCAAATCCGGCTTTAAACTTCTCCACAACAGTATCTCGGACCTGCCTGGTGTGTTCCTTGGTCTTCATGATGCTCTCTGCGCTTTAAACAGAACTCTGAGACTGTCACAGAGCAGGTGCATTTATACGGAGACTTGATTACACACAGGTGGATTCTATTTATCACCATCAGTCATTTAGGTCAACATTGGATCATTCAGAGATCCTCACTGAACTTCTGGAGTGAGTTTGCTGCACTGAAAGTAAAGGGGCTGAATAATATTGCACGCCCCACTTTTTAGTTTTTTATTTCTAAAAAAAGTTTAAAATATCCAATACATTTCGTTCCACTTCACGATTGTGTCCCACTTGTTGTTGATTCTTCACAAAAAATTACAATTTCATATCGTTATGTTTGAAGCCTGAAATGTGGCAAAAGGTTGAAAAGTTCAAGGGGGCTGAATACTTTTGCAAGGCACTGTAACTCTGTATTGTAGTGCTTGACAAAGGTTTGCCAAAGTAATCCCTCACCCATGTGGTTACTGTATATCAGATATTAGTTGAGTGGTGGTTCTTGATGCGGGGCCGTCTGAGGGATCAAAGATCACGGGCATTCAGCTTAAGTCTGCGCCCTTGGTCTTTATGCACTGAAATTCCTTCCTATTCCTTGAATAGTTTAATGATATTATGCACTGTAGAGGGAGAAATATGCAAATCCCTTCCAATCTTTCTTTGAGGTACATTGTTTTTAAACATTTCAATCATTTTTTCATGCATTTGTTGACAAACTGGAGATCATCTGATCATCTTTGCTCATCAAAGACTAAGTCTTTCCTGGATGCTGCTTTTGTACCAAACTATGATTCTAATCACCTGTTTGGAATCACATCATTATTTAGTTTTTTCACTTCATTACTCGCCTTAAATGACCCCCCCTCCCAACTTTTTTTGGAATGTGATCTTTTTGTGCTCTTTTTTTTGTGCACTGATGCAACCTTGCCACATACGATAGAAATGAGAGTCATGCGTCGTTGGCTGTGCATTCGCTTTGGCTGAGACAAATCAGAAATGATTTAAATGTTGCTAATTTAGTAATGTTTACTATATTTTTTGTAATCTGCAATCAACTTAGTAAATGAAAGTAGTAGGTGGTCGAAAAGAGCGTCTTTCTGAGAACGGTGCTTTGATCATGCAGCTCAAATAGAATTGATTTGAATCAGATTCTTCACCGCAGTGAATGGAATTCCCCTTAAACAGCTATTTCAAAACCCTGTCATGCTAAAAACAAGTGGCCTAACTTATTTCTCCTAACACGTTTTAATCCGTTCAAAGAAATTCTACAGATGGTGTCAAATTAAAGGAAGAATTGCAGAGGGACAGACACTGCCGGACTTTTGTATTTTATAACACAATTAATCACATAACATCCTATCATGCTCTGATGCATGTTTTAAAAATGTATGCAGGTCCAGTTGACCTAGTTTTGTTAATCTAAATAGCAAAGTAAATGACCTAAAGGGGCTCAATATTAGGGATCATTAGGAATACAAATATGAATACCTTTATTGTCCTTATACAAATACAACAAGATGTAGTAGAGACAGACTCCACAGGGAGGGGGGAGCATGGCTGGGATGTTGCAGTACTAAATGACAATGTCCCTGGTTGAGAAGTACTGTAAAGGTGTCATGTGTGTTCTTGCAATTAGAAAGAAAAGTAATGGGCAGTGGCAGTGCTATCAACCGTCGACGTGGACAATGTGCAAAAGTGATGATAAATACGTATTATACTATGTACATATACATATATACCTACTAGACACAGGTCTTCTAGACCTTCATCAGTGGTCACAGAACACTGCCCACAGGGTGCTGTTGGCTGGATATATTTTTGGTTGATGGACTAGTAATCAGAAGGTTGCCGGTTCAAGCCCCGTCACCACCAAGTTGCCACTGTTGGATCTCTGAGCAAGGCCCTCAACTCTCAATCGCTCAAAATCGTGTTCAGTCATAATTGTAAGTCGCTTTGGATAAAAGCATCTGCTAAATGCTGAAAATGTAAATGTAAATACCAGCACAATGCACACTAACACACCACCACCATGTCAGTGTCAGTGCAGTGCTGAGAATGAACCACCACCCAAATAATACCTGCTCTGTGGTGGTCCTGTGGGGGCCCTGACCATTGAAATATGAAAGAGGGCAATGAAAGGGAGCTAACAGAGCATGCAGAGAAACAGATGGACTACAGTCAGTAATTGTAGAACTACAAAGTGCTCCTATATTGTAGGTGGAGCTGATAAAATGGACAGTGAGTGTATTGTATGTACATGTACATGTATACATATGTATACTAATAATTGCACTATTAGTGGGCATTCAACCCTCTGAATGCATTACTGTTAATAGGGTCATGATTAGATTTGGGAAATGATTCTAAATGAATGTGGAGGGGAAAGTGGGGAAGGAGTAAAGCCATCATGTATGGGTGTGTGGGTGAGGAACAGAAGGGCAGCCCCTCAAAGCAGGACCGGCGGTGGATCGGTGGCATTGTTTACTCGTTTTGAGTGAGCAGCTCAGAAAAGTGTGTAAGTGTGTATCATTCTGGCTCAGTGAAAGAGCAAATGAGTCACTGACAACCTGCCCGTCAGATGAGTGTACAATCCACCCATCCTTGCATTTACACTTAGCATCTATACTGTACACACTCAGCCTTCTCCCTGATGCCCTTCTGTATCATCTTCATCTTACGTTCTATTACAGCCCTAACTGAGACCTCTCAGTATGAAGCTCTTTTCTCATTCAGATGGCTGCTAGTAGTGCTGAGAGTGGTTATGGGCTAATACACAAAAATCTATGGACTTGTGTAGTAATTAATCAATAATAAAATGTGGTCTGACATTGGTCAAGTAAGCGAGCCCCTGAAACAGTGGAGGAGGTCGGAAAAAGTCTGTAAGGGGTTCTAACCAGCTCCTTTAGCACCAGACTTCTCCACCTTCTATGTAGGAAAAAGCGCTACTGCAGGTCCTTCATTCCAGCAGCTATCACAAGCTCAATACTCTTTATCATTCAGCTGTTTGATTTGCCACCAATGCTGTCTATAAAACACATAATTGCTCTCTGTACTCCCTGGTTAAATGGCTATCTTTGCTTACGCATCGTAATATCTACTGGTTCATGTGCATTTACAAGCTCAGTTACTGCAGCCGGTGTCTGTATAGCCAAGTATAATACAAGGTCCTCACATTATATCAAAGTAAAAACCTATAAATCCAATACACACTTTGGTCAGATATCAATTTAATTTGCTGCTCCCAACAACCGGAATCAATTTGCTGCTTTTAGGATTTAATCAAAATCATATTTAATGATAATTGTAATTGTTTTGTGTTATGTTTCTCTTTTCTCCTTGCTTTCTTTTCCCTTTGTCCCTCTCTTTCTTGTTTCTTCTTTTTACAAGTGCTCCTTGGCACTTGACAGGCTGCCACTGTAAATAAGAACTTAATGTCTTAATATACACCAACTAGGCATAACATTATGACCACTGACAGGTGAAGTAAATAACACTGATCATCTCTTCATCATGCCACCTGTTAGTGGGTGGGATATATTAGGCAGCAAGTGAACATTTTAACCTCAAAGTTGATGTTTTAGAAGCAGAAAAATGTGCAAGCGTAAGGATTTGAGCGAGTTTGACAAGGGCCAAATTGTGATGGCTAGACGACTGGGTCAGAGCATCTTCAAAACAGCTCCAGAGCAGCTCCTGTGGGGTGTTCCTGGTCTGCAGTGCAGTATCTATCAAAAGTGGTCCAAGGAAGGAACAGTGGTAAACCGGCGACAGGGTCATGGACCGCCAAGGCTCATTGATGCAAGTGGGGAGTGAAGGCTGATCCGTGTGGTCCGATCCAATAGACGAGCTAATGTAGCTCAAATTGCTGAAGAAGTTAATGCTGGTTCTGATAGAAAGGTGTCAGAATACACAGTGCATCACATCTCAGTTGATCATAATGTTATGCCTGATTGGTGTAAGTGCAAAACAAATGTGCAATGACATATATGTATAAACAATATGTAATATAGTACACATATTAACATAACACATATTAACACATATATGAGAGCTTATAGTCCGGATTTAACGCCATCTGATTTACACCTATTTGGACGCTCAAAGAAGCTGTAAGGGGAAGGAGATTTTCATGTGATGATGATGTGGCTATGGACTGATTACATTAAAATGGTACGACGCTGGGAAAAATGCATCGCAAAGGAAGGTGACTGTAAAAAAGTGATGTAATTTGTTTTTAAAATTCTTAATAAACAGAGTTTTAAAAAAAAGTGTGGAAACTTTTTGAAGAACCATCGTATATAACAAACAAAGTACATTACTTGTTTAAAAAAAGGAAAGCCTTTGGTGTAAATAACTACGCACTATGTGTGCAATTTGTCTGGCAGCTATTATTTATGTCTGTTTTTGTGTTTTTAATTTTTAAGGTTTTTACTTAGTTGTCTTTCTTTTCTGTTCTTTCTCTTGTACTGCTGTAACAAGTTAATTTACCCAGAGGGGATCATTGAAGTCTTATCTTTAAAATCCTTAACAATAAGCAAGCTCATTATGCCTAAACTATTCAGTATACCAAGTATAATAAGTCTTGAATGCTTGGATTCCGTTTGAATCTGCTAGAATCTTCTGTAGCTGATCTAAAACAGATCTTTTAAAATACATAATTGCTTCATGCATCTTCCTAGCCAATCACCCTTTTGTATTTTTGAATTACATTTATGTGCTATTTTGACTGATGTAGTCCATCATCTGTGATCTATAGCACTTACACAACAACAAGAACTGATGACATATTAGGTAGTGTGACTATTGAAGTTGAAGTCGTGTAGTGTACTCCAGGATTAAGTCTACAGGTCTCATTTACACTTGCAGAATTTTGCAGCCAGGCAGTGCTTGGAAATGCAAGCACCATCTCCCCAAAACACACCCTGGCACAGCAGGCCGCTCATTCCACATCGTCTGCCACAGTTAAAGGAATTCTCACACCAGCAGACGTTTATTTCATTCCCCCGGTCTTCAGATTCTGTAAGGTAGGGGGACGCTTTTCACACCTCTGCTCCAGAGAAAAGTAAAATAAAGGAGGCTTAATTATCTGCCCCGACCCTGGTTTCGACCTCTTGCCCCCTGCTTGAGGTTCAGCTGTGCAGGTGTGAAAGCTTCATCTTTTAGCTTTGAGTCTGCAGACCGGACACTCTTCCCAGCAGCCCGAGACTCCCAAACCCTGATCAACCCAAGGGAGAATTGACATCTGCTTATTTACTTGCTCAACCAGCTGTATATCATAAGAATTACACCACAGGTCTGAAGTAACTTAACATGGTCTCATGTTGGTCTGTAGGGAACATTTTAAAAAAATGTTAGGACCAGGAAAGATCAGGGCACATGAAAGCTTTAACACTTTATATTAATATTGTTAGTGGGTTAAATCATGAAAAAGTAAAGCAATATAGATTTTTTAGAACACAGTATTGAACTGAACAGGCTATTAAATACATAATAATCGTTCATAAACCAAATAACCTAACTGCAATTGGTATACATTGTTCTATACTAGACATGTCAGACTGCAGTCTTTGGTCTTTGGTCCGGAGCACACAGACTTGCACTGCGAGGCCACAGTGTTCAGGTTGGTCTACCACATTTCTGACCCTCATGGTCCATGGTCTTGACTCTCACTGAAACTCCTGCTGTATAGATTTGGAATCCTCAAAAATAACATGAACCTTTGCATTACATTTTCCAAGCAATATTAATTTAATAATAAATAACACATAATAAATTGCAGAATCAATCATCGTTTCATAGCAGCTGTCACTGCAGTTCACAGGCTGCATGTTGGGCCTAGTTAGGGTTTGATAGTGTCAGTTTGTTATATGGAGTAAATTTAAAAAAATAAATTAAAAAGAATTAAAAGAAAAATTAAAAATTAATTAAAAAACTGTACAATCTCATTTTTAATAAAGTATATAATATTAAGGCTTATATAATTAATTGTTTTATATAATAATAATAGTAGTAATAATAATAATAATTATGATATAATATTAATAATATAAACAATATGATGGAGTGTGTACGTTCTGAAGCTGGACTACATTTATATAGTGTGTGTGTGAGAGAGAGAGTATGTGTATATTTAAATGTATATATATATATATATATATATATATATATATATATATATATATATACATAATCATCACAATCAGAGCACATTATTATGTTCAGTATTAAATTAAATTAACCCAAATCTGATACATATTTTATCTAAGGGTATATCATGAATTATCCTAATATTCTAACATGCAATAAAAGAATGTGCATTAATGCAATGTGCAATAATAATCATTATGTATAATCACTGTGAATTTTTATGCATGTGCAATACTGAATAACTACTATGTGCAATTTTTCGGAATGTGAATATTACTATATTTAACTTTTGAAAGGACAATAAAGTAAATCTTGAATCTTATGTTTAGTTTTTGCACAACTCTTTTTTCTAATTACAATTTACATTTTCTAGAAAGATAAACAGAGATAAAAAGATATATTACACAATTAGTAATTAGTAACAATGATATAATATAGCCAGCCCAAATTGTCTTTCTGCAAACAGACTATACATTTTAAATTCACGAACCATGCAAATCATTAAATGTGTACTGCAGATGTCGATTGGCACAGAGGAAATACACCATTAGCATTATCTAATTGCTGTAAGTGACCAAACATAGACTGCTTTAACACCATTAACGGGCAGTGATAAGAGAACAAGCAGACAAGCAATTAACATGAGAGGAGGTGAGAACACTGCCATGCTAAATCAAAGGCTGTTTTGCGAATTATCTTGCCTTTAAGTTAAAAAAAAACAGTAGTTATATCACTCACACCTTCCTAAACATCAGAGATTACCAAATGTATCAGACATCCGACATGTTACAGCTCATCTATTAAATAACACATTAGATAATATGGATGCCACTGAATCAGCCAGAATTCACTCCTTATGTAATGACTGACGATACGCATCAGGCTTAACATGCTTTACAGAATATTATCCAAATGTGTGAAACTCATCTGATCTAACTAATGTTTAACTAATGCTTAATACAAAGGAGGAAAATGCTACCTTAATTGGACGTGCTGTTTAATTCAACACCATATGATACTGACATATTTCAACAGAAATACTAACACTTAATAACATGCCTGACAAATATATGTTTCAGGTAAGATGATAATAAAACAACACTGGAATATTTCAAATAGTCAGAAATCACAAACAAGTTAGTCACATGTTGCTTCACTGCAAAAAAACAAGACAACCCTTCACCTCAGAAATGTGCTAGCATGCGTGCAGAACATCCCAAAACATTCTTAATCCATCCTGTCTAACAAAAAGAACAACAACAGTACACTAGAACAGGTCATTTGTAGTGGATACTTTATTGTGTAATAGTGTGTAAAATCTGATTGATTTTCGTATGACTTTTGTAATCAATAGTGGTTAGAAAAATGCCCCCTGAGTCAGAGATAATGCATGAGGACGCAGCTCTGTGGAGAATTGGTGACTGTGCTTTGGCTTGGCTTACTGGAAATAAGTGGAGGTAAATAAATGAAAAGGACAGATTGTTGGTTTAAAAGTCGTGACCCAGGTTGCTGCAAAAATTCCCCTTTTTATTGTTTTGAGAGAAAAATGTTGGCAGAGCTTGTAAAAGGTTTGTAAGGAAACATGATGTATTGTGCCAGAAATAAAAAAAAACAGGCTTTTGTAGACGTAATAATAAAATGAATAATAAATATGGTTAGTTTGGTATAAAAGCAGGGGTTACTGTCTATTAAGTGATGAAGTGGGCCAGCTGTAGCCTAGTGGTTAAGGTACTGGACCAGTAATCAGAGGGTTGCTGGTTCAAGCCTTAACACTGCCAGGTTGCTGCTGTTGGGCCCTTGAGCAAGGCCCTTAACCCTCAGTTGCTCAGACTATATACTGTAACTGTAATGTAAGTCGCTTTGGATAAAGGCGTCTGCTAAATGCTGTAAATGTAAATTTGGTGGGCAAAGTGACTTATCTACATCACCTACAAGGATCTTTAGAATTTAGCCAAGCTGTTTCAGTATGTCCTGTAAACGGGTTAAAAACAAAAAATTTAAATGCCTGCTCATAGAATAAGGTCTGTTTTAAACACAGCTACTTTATTTGACTAAATGTTATCAGACACCAAACTCTAACATCCTATTCAAAAACCATGACCATTAATATAGAGTTGGTCTCTCTATGCTGATTAAAGTATTACTAAGATTGGTCCTATTATTTGTATTGTTTTGTTTGGCTTATAGATATTAAAGCATAATGTACAACCCCAAATCAGAAAAAGTTGGGACAGCATGGAAAATGCAAATAATAAAAAAACACAGTTTCTTACATTTACTTTGACTTTTATTTCATTGCAGACAGGATCAATCTGAGCTATTTCATGTTCTGTCTGGTCAACTTCATTTCATTTATTAATAATAAGCCATTCCTGCATTTCAGGCCTGCAACATTGCATTGTCCCTGGAAAAGGTGATGCCTTGAAGGCAGGATATGTTGCTCTAATGTCTCAATGTACTTTTCTGCATTAATGCTGCCATCACAGAAGTGTAAATTACCTTTGCCACTGACACAGCCCCATACCATGACAGACCCTGACTTTTGGACTTGTTGCTGATAACAGTCTGGATGGTCCTTTTCATCTTTGGTCCGAAGCACACAGACCTGGGATGCTGATTCATCTGACCACAATACACGTTTCCACTGTGTGATGGTCCATTCTAGATGCCTCCGAGCCCAGAGAAGTCGACACCGCTTCTGGACATGGTTAACATAAGGCTTCTTTTTTGCACAGTAAAGGTTGAAGTGGCATTTGTGCATGTAAATCTGTATTATAGTGCTTGACAAAAGTTTGCCAAAATAATCCCTCACCCATGTGGTTATATCAGCTATTGTTGAGTGGCGGTTTTTGATGCAGTGCCGTCTGAGGGATCGAAGATCACAGGTTTTCAGCTTAAGCTTGTGCCCTTGGTCTTTACACACTGAAATTCCACCTGATTCCTTGAATCGTTTAATGATATTATGCACTGTAGAGGGAGAAATATGCAAACCCCTTTCTAGCCAGCCTTTCCTGGATGCTGCTATTGTACCAAACCATGATTACGATCACCTGTTGACATCACCTGTTTGGAATCACATAATTATTTAGTTTTTTCACCTTGTTACTAGCCCTAAATTACCCCTGTCCCAATATTTTTTGGAATGTGTTGCAGGCCTGAAATGCAGGAATGGATGTTTATTAACAAATGAAATGAAGTTAAGCAGATAAAACATGAAATATCTCAAATTCTTCCCATTTGCAATCAAATAAAAGTCAAAGTAAATGTAAGAAACAAGTGCATCTTTATTTTATTTGCATTTTTCCATACTGTCCCAACTTTTTCTGATTTGGGGTTGTATTTCCTCTGCTTAATCTCCCAATTCTGGCACTCAGATTCAACTTTGGTAGCTCTAGGAGGCATAACCTATTCTGCTAATAAGCAACATATGCAAGTGCTAAGTGTCTTACAGAGACCAGGGGGCCACATAAGCAATAAAGAGGCCAAAATTGATTAATCATTAATATTGGGCAATGAACCTGAAACACTGGGTGCAAGGTAGAGATAGACTGTAAATTTGTCACACAAACACTATCAAACAGCCATCTAATTTTAAACAATGGCAATGGCTTAGAATTGTATAATAAAATGATAATATCATTATAATATAATTAGTCCACTTTATTTTGTTAAAAACAGGTTAGTTAGCTAAGAAATAGGGGTGCAAAAACTTGTTTAGCCCCTAGAGCTGGCCCTGCTGGCATGGTAAACCTATGACAAATTGAAATGTTAGAAAGGTGGCATCATTTAGATGCATATTTGTCAGACGACTCTGCTGTGCCAACAATGCTGCTCCTGCTAGATATGACGGACACATGGCGTGTTTGCACCGAAAATGTCCAGAAAACACTACTCAGAACTCCAACTGTTTAAATTATTATAATTTTTTTATAGCTCAATTTAATTTTGTGTATGTATGATTTGGGTACATTCTATTCTTTTAAATTGTTCTCCAGGCCACCCCAGGAGGATGAAGGTCCCTGGCTGAGTCTCAAGGATTGTTCCTGTAATTTTAAGGGAGTATTTTCTTGCCACTGTCACCCTCGGCTTGCTCAACAGGGGTTTTTGGTCTGTCAGTCCTGGATTTCGTAAAGTTGCTTTGAGACAATGTCCAAATGCTATACAAATACATTTGACTTGACTTGACTAGATGCTCAAACCACCTCAACTGGCTCTTCTCAATGCAAAGGAGCAGCAGTTCTAGTATGAGCTTCTACTTGATCACTGAGCTAATCACCCGATCGGGGAGAGGATGCCAAGCCACGTGCTAGAGAAAACCTGACTCTTTCTGGATCTGGGCCTTCTCGTGTTGGAAAGGCTTGTGTGGTCTATTGACCTTTAGGGTCAGGAGTGAAGATTCAGACAAACACAATCCATGAAGCACCCTTTAAAATAACATTATGTACAGGGTGAGGGCAAAGCAGCCCCTGGCAGCATTGACCATGACAGTGTGATTAATGTAATTATATTTCAGCTTTGTAGGCATGCATATCCAGCCGTAGCTTTCTTAGGGCAAGGCAGAGTGAGGACTGTGTGTACACAATGTTATTTAGGATTCGGTCATGTACTCTCTCGACCTTTCTAGAAGCATAAAAAAGCTAACACCCGGGATGAGGTGTCAGATCTAGCAGCCTGTGTGGGAAGGTAACTCCGGCTACAAGGGGAGTCCTGACCCCTCAGGCTTCACACTTCTACTACAGGTCATGGGAGAGGCATTGATGCAGTACAATGAGGGATAACTTGAAATCCATCCCAGATTGTATAAATATACAGTATACTAGAATGTGAATCCACAAAGTCTTGTATCCACGGTCCACCCAAAAATGTATGCATCTGTTTTAACTGTTTCTGTTTCTAACAAGAATTGTCTTTGTTTTGATGGTTCCACCCATCCCCATATAATTTACACATATCAGTTACACACCTGCGCAGTGAAGTGTTCGAAAAACATAATTTAGCGGGATGTCCGACGGACCGACAGGGCCCTCATTCCAACCATGATTTGCTCGGAACTGATACCGTACGGCAATAAAGAACAGAGCGTGATAGTACAGAAGTGATGAGAGACATGGGAGTGTGAGTTCAGGAGTGAGAAGAACTCCATGGGGGGTGAAGGAGCAGAGTGTGGGAACACACACCGCTGTTCGTGTTAGAATGTAACGCGACAGCCTGAGAATAGACACAGATCCTTGTTGATCTAACTAATGGAGGCTGGTGCAGGTTTATGGGCCTCTAGTTTATTGCTCTGTCTTGACCCTTCTCGCTGAGGCCTTGCGGGAGATACGGTGTGCGGTCCTTCCCCAAAGAAATACAAAACAAGATTTCTTTTAAAAAGATCAAGATGTCAAGATGTGGGAATTTATTCCTATGCTTAACCTACAATCAAGAAGTATTTTAACCAGTAATTTACCAGTATTTTAATGCTGGGGTGACTGACACAGGGGGTGGAATACCACCAGTGCACCACCAAGGCAGCCAGTGTCCTAGGAGGGTTTGCGACCAAGTATGGGCAGGGTTGTGACAACATTGTGTGACTAGTGACTTATTAGGAGGTGTGGAATAACATGACTATATGCAAGACAACCAGAAGAATTGCTGCACCCTTCCAACGCCCCACCCACAAATACATAATATAATCAATGGATTTTTAAAGGTGGGACAACAGGTCTGCATGTCAGAATAAGACACAAGTATCGAAACATCTGGACAGTTTGAGATGTAATCTACCAGATTACTGAAATAGGGTGGCACGGTGGCTCAGTGGGTAGCAAGAAGGTCCAGGCGGGGCGGTCCCGGTCCTTTCTGTGCGGAGTTTGCATGTCCTCCCCGTGTCTGCGTGGGTTTCCTCTGGGAGCTCCGGTTTCCTCCCACAGTCCAAAAACATGCAGTGTGACACTGAATTGCCCTGTAGGTGAATGGGTGTGTGTATGTGTGTGTGTCTGCCCTGCGATGGACTGGCGCCCCGTCCAGGGTGTTACTGTGTGCCTTGTGCCCATTGAAAACCTGGGATAGGCCTCCAGCAACCCCCCCATGGGATAAGCGGTTAAGACAGTGAGTGAGTGAGAGAGAGATTACTGAAATATATTTTAGCCAATTAGCTTAGCTTTAGCTTAGCACACCAGTATTGCAGTCAATTGTTCTTGCAAGTATTGACACTTTAGCACTAAATCTACAATAGTGCTGTTAGCATAATGATTAAAAAAATCCAATGACATTAAAGGCAAATTGGTGAGTTAGCAAATCCCTTCTAGTTACCAAATATAATGTATATTTTACAGATGATCTTGATTTTGTTGTAACTGGATGGATGCTGAATGTCTGTCTTTCTGTGTGACCTAGTTTGGCTGGCGGAGGAAACACGTCACAGTGTGAGCTGTCATTCACTTAATGGCACTGATGCGGTTTAGGTGCAAGGTTTCCTATATATCAGACGTCTCTCTATTGTCTTCGTTGGCACATTGGCTGCTTTCTCTGAAGCCGTGAGGCTGTGCCTGAGGGGGGATGGCAGTGGCCTTGTGATGTCAGGGGTTTGTTACTGCATTGTGTCCAGTGATTCTGGGGAAACAAAACCCACCATGACCAGGAAAAGCTCTGGTAAAACATGAAAATTATAATTAAAATAGAATTAATTAATTGGCCACTCAGGTAGGGCAGCGGTAAAAACACACGCTGGAACCAGAGCTAGGATCTCGAATACATCGTATCGAATCTCAGCTGTGCCACATGAACAACGATTGGCCTGTTGTTCAGATAGGGGTGGGATTAAGCCAGATAGGGTCTCTCTCATAACTAATCCAATTACGACCTTTGCTGGCTGATTGATGGCGCCTGCACAGAGATGGGAAAAAGAGTGCTGTCAAGGTGTGTCTCTCCGTACACAGTGCTGAGCTGCACTGCACTCGTCAAAGTGTAGGTGACAAGATGCATATGGCATGCTGCCCACGTGACAGAGGGGGCGTGGGTTAGCTTCGCCCTCTTCAATGAGAGTAGGGATCGGCATTGGTGGAGAGAAAATATGACGCAATTGGGCAATTGGACGCAGTAAAAGGGAGAAAATGCATAAACGCATAAACAATATATATATATATATATATATATATATATATACATAATATAATTAATTGTGCAACTGTTTTTATTATGTAGTATCTTTCTTTACTTATGGTGTCCTTGCATACCACTAAATTGTGAAAAGCACCAAGACAAAAAGACATCTGATTTGCAGTCCTGTGCACAGAATGAAAATTATGTATATTGCATTAACATTATGGAGCCAAGATACTGTAATTTTAACCGTTACACTGTACTTGCACAGAGCATTAAAAGTATACAACAAAATCTGTAAAATATAACTGATGTACAGGAACATATTTGATGTAATTACTTTTTGATACAACTGCATCTGCAAATGCAAGACATCTTTTTCTGAGTGTCCTTC
Organism: Trichomycterus rosablanca; assembly: GCF_030014385.1. Classification (NCBI taxonomy): domain Eukaryota; kingdom Metazoa; phylum Chordata; class Actinopteri; order Siluriformes; family Trichomycteridae; genus Trichomycterus; species Trichomycterus rosablanca. The sequence continues at coordinate 21,920,777 of NC_086004.1, forward strand.
AGGCCTGGCGCTGAACGAACGTGCAGTTTAATCGTAGTCTGACAGCAGCATACAGCAACATAAAACCTTGATGAGAGTAAGAGGGTAAGTCAAGCTACACCTCTGTCAGCAGTGGAGACGGAATGAATAGTCTTGGCACAGCATGTTCTGCAGACAGATTGTAGATAGTGCAGCAGCTGATTACAGTGTGACAAACAGCAGGCACAAGGCCTTCATGTGCCTGATAGATACAAGCTATGAAACCAAGCCGGTCAATTTACATGTTCTGGATACGGACCACACACGAGGCAGTTATTTTTATTTGAATTGCATGCATGCATTAGATATTACTGCATTTGTGTAAACATTAGACAGACAGTTGAACCGGGTGTCCATGTCCGCTCAAATAGCTTTAGGCTGTAAACAATATAAATTGGGTGGCCATTTCCCCTGCAATTTTTAGATATGCTATATATATATATATTAAAACCACCTCCTTGTTTCTACACTCACTGTCCAATTTATCAGCTCCACTTACCATATAGAAGCACTTTGTAGTTCTACAATTACTGACTGTAGTCCATCTGTTTCTCTGCATGCTTTGTTAGCCCCCTTTCATGTTGTTCTTCAATGGTCAGGACTCTCACAGGACCACCACAGAGTAGGTATTATTTAGGTGGTAGATTATTCTCAGCACTGCAGTGACACTGACATGGTGGTGGTGTGTTAGTGTGGGTTGTGCTGGTATGAGTGGATAAGGCACAGCAGCGCTGATGGAGTTTTTAAACACCTCACTGTCACTGCTGGAGTGACAATAGTCCACCAACCAAAAATATCCCCCATGGACAGCATCCTGTGACCACTGATGAAGGTCTAGAAGATGACCAACTCAAACAGCAGCAATAGATGAGCGATCGTCTCTGACTTTACTTCTACAAGGTGGACCAACCAGGTAGGAGTGTCAAAAAGAGTGGATAGTGAGTGGTTAAAAACTCCAGCAGCGCTGCTGTGTCTGATCCACTCATACCAGCAAAACACACATTAACACACCACCACCACGTCATTGTCACTGCAGTGCTAAGAATGATCCATAATAATAACACCTGCTCTGTGGTGGTCCTGTGGGGGTCCTGACCATTAAAGAACAGAGTAAAAGGAGGTTAAAAAAGTATGTAGAGAAACAGATGGACTATTTTAGAAATGCACTGTTTTATTTCATATTTATTTATATACTTACTGTATATCTATATATAGTCAAATATGACCCTTCCCCCAAACTGTCACTGTATTATGTTCCCTATTTATTTCATAAAATATACCAATAATTTATGTCTATATACTTATGCATTTTGTACATGGATATGCATATATGCATACTGTGCACTTTTAAAATGCACAGTTGGTTCTTCCTATAGCAAGATTGCAGTGCAGTTGATAGCAAGAAAAGCAAAGCCCCTTCAGGTTAAACTGTAACACCATCCACATTCCTCAGATAGAAAGTCAGACTAGACGGCTGGTGGGAATGATGCACTTCCTGTCTCCTTGAGTCTGTCCACTATCGAGACAACAGGACAGTGCAAGAGAACAATACAACATGAACAATGAGCAATACAGATCTGATCAGGACTTTCAGTATCTGCTTTTTATGCACGTTTATCAAGGTGAAACATTCTTTTCATTCTTTGGTGCTCCCTCACACCCAAAAGGGAATGTCACCAAAGAGATGTGCGTTCCAAACATTCTTTCCATAAATACTTCGGAACTCTTCTAGTATCAGGCTAATGTTCTCTGGAAGGAAACTGCTGCACTGCATTCCTGACCTATTACACGTGCTCAAAACAGGGCGTGTGTTCGCTGGTTGATTATTTGAATCTGTTCCCAAGACAATTAAGTGTCTTCTGTCTGTCGGGTACACGGTGTAGCACACCACGTGCACGGACACAGTCACAGATAGTTAAACGGGGAGTGTTCTGTACCAGCGCGGTATGCTAATGCTAGCAATGTGCCAGTTCATGCAGACTGTTTTCGAAGTGGCTCCTTTTTTTCCTGGCAAAGCATGCAAAAAGAGCTAAAGTATGCAAAACATAGCTTAGACAATGATCTGAGTAAAGCAAGAATGAGAAACATGAACGTTATTTTACGAAACTGTCTATGCAGCACGTCGGAATGATTGGAATATGGTTAGCACATGCTGCAAAAAAGTTTGTGAACCCCTTTTAAATGACATAACACATGACCTGACCTTCATTCAAATTAAATAATGGAAGGAAACATTCTGTACAAACAATTGTTTTATGTTTAGACAATCAGAAGCATGTAAAAGTACAAAACCCTCTAGGCTAATGACTTCTCCTTTCAAAAAATAAATATAGGTATGGCTTGTAGACCTGCCCTGCCTTAAAAAAAAGTCTGGGTTTGCTATTTTCAACAAAAACCTGACCTAATTTAAGCATTTATAAACACCTAGGTGTTCATTATTTCACAATAATGCAGCCTTAGATTGCTTTTAAGATTAAAAATTTATTTTTGTATTTATTTTAGGCTTTCTGTATTTACTGTACTGTTGTCTATCTGCACTGTGCAAGGCTCTGTGCAGACCTGGAGTCGTAGACCTTGCTTTGTGCACAGTCATGTGGAAAGGTAAGGGCTTTCCCTAAACTGTTGGTGCAAAGCATAGCATTTTATCTATAGAACTGATATATTATACACCCATCAGCCATAACATTACTCACTGTCTATTTTATCAGCTCCACTTACCATATAGAAGCACTTTGTAGTTCTACAATTACTGACTGTAGTCCATCTGTTTCTCTGCATGCTTTGTTAGCCCCCTTTCATGTTGTTCTTCAATGGACCCCCACAGAACCACTACAGAGCAGGTATTATTTGGGTGGTGGATCATTCTCAGCACTGCATTGACACTGACATGGTGGTGGTGTGTTAGTGTGTGTTGTGCTGGTATGAGTGGATCAGACACAGCAGCGCTGCTGGAGTTTTTAAACACCTCACTGTCACTGCTGGACTGAGAATAGTCCACCAACCAAAAATATCCAGCCAACAGCGTCCCGTGGGCAGCGTCCTGTGACCACTGATGAAGGTCTAGAAGATGACCAACTCAAACAGCAGCAATAGATGAACGATCGTCTCTGACTTTACATCTACAAGGTGGACCAAACAGGTAGGAGTGTCTAATAGAGTGGACAGTGAGTGGACACGGTATTTAAAAACTCCAGCAGCGGTGCTGTGTCTGATCCACTCATACCAGCACAACACACATTAACACACCACCACTATGTCAGTGTCATTGCAGTACTGAGAATGATCCACTACCTAAATAATATCTGCTCTGTGGTGGTCCTGTGGGGGTCCTGACCATTGAAGAACAGGGTGAAAGCAGGCTAAAAGTTATGTAGAGAAATAAATGGACTACAGTCAATAATTGTAGAACTTCAAAGTGCTCATTTATGGTAAGTGGAGTACATTACAGTCCAGGTATACAGGTGGGGTCTAGTTTTTTTTGCTATTCTATTTGTTTATTCTTTTCATCCATCTTTCTATAAGCATGTTTTGAATTCTTTCATAATTTAGTGGGTTTGTCAAAAATGTCCACAATTAAACAAGCTTTACATCACCAGGGGCCTAAAGGTTGTCGTGTAAATCACTTAAATTAACATACCAACCGTTGTAAATCGTTTTTTCTTTCTGTCCCTTTGGTGTGGCACTTCAAATACACTCCGAAACGGAGCTCAATTATTGTTACATTCCTGTTAATACCCGACATTGTGTACCTACAAAACACTCATCATTAAATGGGATAGGACACAGAGGCGCATCGTTCAGAGACTCCTATTTAGAACACAGCGTGCAGGTGCTGGCTTTTGGACATTGGCGCCCTAGGCTACAGCTGAAACAAGGCATACGCACAACAGGACGTTAAGGACAACATTCTGACATCAAAGAAAGGTACAGTAAGAAATGTCTAAGCCGCACCTGCACATTCATTGAGCAGAAATACAGACGTGGAATGTGAAGTGCCAGCCCAAATGTCAGATACGCCTATCAGTATCAATGCAGTTGTTGTATTTAGGTCAGTACATAACATTTGTCTCATGATTAAAGCTGTGTTATTTTGTAACCATATCAGTCACCCAAACATCATATCGGTATGTATTGTCACAATGGGCATTATGTGGTTTTCTTTATTTGCCACCATAACAGCCTCCACTGTTAAAAATAACAGTTAAGAATAACAACTGCTGGAAGTTGCAGTTGTAGGCTAGCAGATAAAGTACTGGACTAATAATCAGGAAGTTGTAGCCTAGCGGTTAGGGTACTGGACTAGTAAGCAGTAGGTAATAAGCAGTAGTAGTAAGCAGATGTTTGCTGGTTCAAACCCTACCTCTGCCAGGTACTAGACTAGTAATCAGGCAGTTGTAGGCTAGTGGTTAAAGTACTGGACTGGTAAGCAGTAGGTAATAAGCAGTAGTAGTATGCAGAAGTTTGCTGGTTTAAACCCCACCACTGCCAGGTACTAGACTAGTAATCAGGCAGTTGTAGGCTAGCGGTTAAGGTACTGGACTAGTAAGCAGTAGGTAAAAAGCAGTAGTAGTAAGCAGAAGTTTGCTGGTTCAAACCCCACCACTGCCAGGTTGCCACTGTTGGGCCCTTGAGCAAGGCCCTTAACCCCTTAATTACTTAGACTGTATACTGTCACAGTACTGTTGGTCACTTTAGATTAAAAGCGTCTGCTAAATGTGGCAAGCTAAAGGTGATAAGTTCGACTGCAGTACACCAGTGACACCAAAGCATGAAAAACAGCCTCTAATTGTCATTCCTCCTCCACCATACTTCACAGTTATTGCTCATTCATCTGTCAGACTACAAAACAGAAAAGATTGATTCAGCACTTTAGAAAACACGTCGAGAGGGTCAAAGTCAACATGCATTTTGCCACCATAATTGTGGCACTTGTCATTGCACATGGTGATCTTAGGCTTGTTTGCTCAGCCATAAAAACAATGCATTACGCTGCAAGTAAACAGTTATTGTATAGACGTTGTGTTCAGATGCAAAATGCAATGTCTTATTGATCGCTGCACATGTGCTTCAGCACTAGGGAGCTCGGTTTTTTGTTTGGTGTTTGGTTTTTATGTCATAATAAAGGACACATCATATTACATGTGCAGCATTTAGCAGACGCTTTTATCCAAAGTGACTTACCGTACTGTGACAGTATATTGTCTGAGCAATTGAGGGTTAAGGACCTTGCTCAAGGGCTCAACAGTGGCAACCTGGCAGTGGTGGGGCTTGAACCAGCAACGTTTCGATTACTAATCCTGTACCTTACTTGCTAGGCTACTACTGCTCTTTTTTCTAAATAGACTTTCCTAACCTTTCCAGCTAAATTTCCCCATAGCACAGTAAAGTTATGATATTGATGTCTAATAGTAGTGAGTGAAATATGGTTTCCCACCAGCTACATAAATATATTAATACATGTTCCCCAATAAAAGATGAGAAGGTCATGGGTTCAATTCCCAAGAGGGGCGTGTTTGCATGTTCTCTTTGTGTCTTTGTGTGTTTCTTTTGGGACCCCCCTCCGGGTTTCATCCCACAGTTCAAAGACATGTAAGTTAGGTAAACTGAAGATACAAATTTGCTCGTGTTAGTGTTTGACATTGAACTTGAACTGATGAATCAAGTGTAACCTGTAACTACATGAAAAACATGATGTTAAATCATGCATGATTCCCAAAAGCAAGACCATAACAGCATTATTAGAGAAAGTTAAAGAAAGTTAAAAGGTTGTAATTCGACTCGTGTTCTTTCCCCCGCTATAACCTCTTCAGCCACAAAACAGAGTAAAATGAGAATGCCTGAAAAGAATTAGTATGAGTAATGCTTTACTACGGTAATGTAGAATAGAATACCGTTTCTCGAGCAGCAGGGCAGTTATCTAAGCTGTGACTCGCACCGAGCAATATGTAAAGGTCAAGCGAGTAATCATACTCATTTTCTTCTCCCTGAGTGAAAAGAGGGTGGCAGTGGGGGGAGTACGAGCTTTCTGAAGCTAAAGGTTACGCTGCATGCACACAAACACGCAGACACACACGCGCGTGGGTCACACGAGTGGGTGGGTGAGAAGAAAGAAGTCCACTAGTAGTTGTAGGAATCTGAAATTGCTCCTGCAACACTCAAAACAGACATAAAGAAGAACGTGGAATAAATACCAGAGGAGAACGGACAGTCTGATCAGATAAGCATGCAGGACTAGTTAGGGCAATGATGCGCTGATGCTCCTTAGATCTAAAAAAACAAATCATTTTTATGTTATGAATATGTTACTGAAAGAGAAAAGTCAAGCAATACCAAATATTATTTATTTGAGAACAACCTTGCAATACTAAAGCCGAACAGAGTGGGAAGGATCTAGAAACACTAATGCCACAGACTACCACATAAGTAGGTAGGATTGTTACCTCCAAAAGCTACAGTAGGCGTCTTGTTGTTTTTATTAAAAAACATGTGGGTGATACGAGTTGGTGCAGAAGCAGAAGTTCTCCATTAGTGAGAGGAGATTCTGTATTGGAGTACTGCTACAACACACATAAAGTAAAGCTTGAAAGAAGCAGTAGGTAGTAAGCAGGTGTTTGCTGGTTCAAACCCAACCACTGCCAGGTACTAGACTAGTAATCAGGCAGTTGTAGCCTAGCAGTTGAGGTACTAGACTAGTACGCAGTACGCATTAGGTAGTAAGCAGTAGTAGTAAGCAGAAGTTTGCTGGTTCAAACCCCACCACTGCCAGGTTGTCACTGTTGGGCCCTTAAGCAAGGCCCTTAACCCTCAATTGCTTAGACTGTATAATGTAAGTCGCTTTGGATAAAAGCATCTGCTAAATGCTGAAAATGTAATCAAAAGGTTGCTGTTCAAGCCCCACCACTGCCAGGTTTTCACTGTTGGGCCCTTGATCAAGCCCCTTAACCCTCAATTGCTTAGACTGGGTCAGACTCAACATGCATTTTGCCACCTTAATTGTGGCACTTGTCATTGCACGTGGTGGTCTTAGGCTTATGTGGTGAGAGGAGATACTGTACTGGAGTACTGCTACAACACACATAAAGTAAAGCTTGGAAGAAGAACCAGGTGAAAGGTTGACACAGAACAAAAAATAAAGTCCTGTTTGATTAGATAAACATGCATCATGATGACCCATGTCCAGTTGTTCAAGGCATGGGAATTATTTTAGGGTAATTAGTTATTATTTTAGGGTAATTTCTGCTCTAATTACTCAGATTTTTTTTTGCTGACTTGACCTGCACAACAGTAAGGAAGAATTGTAGATAATACTTGAATATTTTGCATGGACCGTCCTGTCATGGTCATGCTATATTATCTCAATGGGATTACTCTGTTTATTTAAACCATGCTGATATTAATTTACTTGTGTTTTTGGAGACCTTGTTGCACTATCTGACTTCTTTTCAGGTTTCAGGTAAAGAACTGCTCCCATGAGATGCCTCTGCATACATTTCTTAATCCAATTTTGAATTCATGGTTGCCTACATGGTCCCCTTTGTGATTCCAAGTGGCTGAGTCAGTAAAGCAGTCATAAACTACAATGCCTGTTGGGTATGCCTTTCAAAAACCATTCCAGTAATATGGAGTTGCACAACCACCAAATTCCTATCCCTTTAGGTACAAAAGCCTTCTTATTTCTTTGAAAGCTTTCCTATTCATCCCAAAGATGTTGAACAGGGTTGAGGTAAGGGCTTTGTACAGGCCATTGGGGTTCCTCTACACAAAACCTATCAAACCATGTGTGTATGGGCTTGCTTTTTACCCAGAAGCACAGTCATGCTGGGACAGGAAAGTAAGTTCTCAAAACACTGCAAATATTTATCATTTGGTACCCATATAAGCAATGGATGGGGCTAAAACAACTGAACTCAGTATTTAAAAGGGTTGTCATTCTAGTTTTGGCCACATTATGTATTTCATAGGAGATAATAAACAAAGTTGCAGGTACAGAAGGTAAACTATGACTCAACTGGCCTGCAATGTCACTTATCATTAGTGAAAAACAGCTACCCAGAAAGCATTTTAGGCATTTCCCTAAGCAGTCCCTACAGCTACATCCCTTCCTCAGCTGCTGCCCGTTTTGTTTTCTATCTGAGGACATGTACGTTCAAGGGGAAACCCAAAAGGTGCAACAAGCCCCCACCGAAAACAGGAACAGCTCAGCTCTTTAACCACAACTCAGAGTCATTGCTCTCCTCTTATCAAAAACATGACCTAATTTTGCAGAAGTAGTGCTGGAACGAAACAGGCCGGCTGAGGAATGCATGAGTGCATGTTCTTTCTTGATAACATTTGCTGCTGCCATGATTTACAGGGAACAGCGTGATCCAGAGGTTCCTGAGTAAATAAGAGCGAATAGGAGGAGCTGTCTGAGAACGCTGACTCACAAGAGTCAGTTGAACTGAGCTTGTGATTTACAGTGACTCAGCACAGTTTCCCTTAGGTGATGAAACGTGCTTGCAACGGCCCTTCCAGCACAACAGTGTAGAGCTGGAACTTTTCATCACGTGACCAACACAATCAGTATGCAAAAGAGAACCTGTGTTGTAATGGAAATAAATATACTATTATGCATATATACTCACCTTTTAAATAAATACATATACTGTTTGACTGTGACTAACAAATGTAACAGTTCTCTTTCTAGCAAGGTCCTCCAAAATGTAACTTTCTACTGAGAGAAACTATGTCTTGATGGTCTGATGTAATCCTAGAACTACAAAACACATTTGCCCTGAATTAAATTGCTGGAACACAGGTGGTACATGTCCAGCCAAGCAACCTTTACATTGCAATGGGCAAAAGGGCTGCAGAAATAAGTGATTGCTTTTTCTTTGTTTTCTTTCCTTTCTTTCATGGTGAAGGTGAAGGTGAAGATTTATGACCAGGAGCTTATCTTTATTCTAAGCCCATCAAAATGTAAAGCTTGTTTGAGTGTGGACAGTGACAGCAATTAATTAAAATATATTTATTATATTAAAAAACACATGTGGGTTGAACATATCACTTGTAATAATAGAAATATCCAACAAACTTATTTATGAATATGTTTACAGTTTAAAAAGTATATAATATATGCTATAAAACATGCATGTATACTCCCATTAATGTTTCAATAACTGGCTTGCAGAGTGAACTTGTATCAGCATATATTAAGTATTATCATTAGAGGATACACAAAGCTTAAAAATAGGAAAAATGCAATCAGTAAATTATTTTGTTGAACTTATAACTATATTTTTTATTATATTTATTACGTATTTGGCGAACATTCTTACATACAACTCATTATCTATGCCACTGTAGTAGAAATGGCAACAAAGGCATCTACCCACATGCAAATGTGATACATGTACATACATAACATTTTGTAATGTACAGTGTATCACAAAAGTGAGTACACCCCTCACATTTCTGCAAATATTTCATTATATCTTTTCATGGGACAACACTATAGACATGAAACTTGGATATAACTTAGAGTAGTCAGTGTACAACTTGTATAGCAGTGTAGATTTACTGTCTTCTGAAAATAACTCAACACACAGCCATTAATGTCTAAATAGATGGCAACATAAGTGAGTACACCCCACAGTGAACATGTCCAAATTGTGCCCAAATGTGTCGTTGTCCCTCCCTGGTTTCATGTGTCAAGGTCCCAGGTGTAAATGGGGAGCAGGGCTGTTAAATTTGGTGTTTTGGGTACAATTCTCTCATACTGGCCACTGGATATTCAACATGGCACCTCATGGCAAAGAACTCTCTGAGGATGTGAGAAATAGAATTGTTGCTCTCCACAAAGATGGCCTGGGCTAAAAGAAGATTGCTAACACCCCGAAACTGAGCTACAGCATGGTGGCCAAGGTCATACAGCGGTTTTCCAGGACAGGTTCCACTCGGAACAGGCTTCGCCAGGGTCGACCAAAGAAGTTGAGTCCACTTGTTTGGCGTCATATCCAGAGGTTGGCTTTAAAAAATAGACACATGAGTGCTGCCAGCATTGCTGCAGAGGTTGAAGACGTGGGAGGTCAGCCTGTCAGTGCTCAGACCATACGCCGCACACTGCATCAACTCGGTCTGCATGGTCGTCATCCCAGAAGGAAGCTGACGCACAAAAAAGCCCGCAAACAGTTTGCTGAAGACAAGCAGTCCAAGAACATGGATTACTGGAATGCCCTGTGGTCTGACGAGACCAAGATAAACTTGTTTGGCTCAGATGGTGTCCAGCATGTGTGGCGGCGCCCTGGTGAGAAGTACCAAGACAACTGTATCTTGCCTACAGTCAAGCATGGTGGTGGTAGCATCATGGTCTTGGGCTGCATGAGTGTTGCCGGCACTGGGGAGCTGCAGTTCATTGAGGGAAACATGAATTCCAACATGTACTGTGACATTCTGAAACAGAGCATGATCCCCTCCCTTCGAAAACTGGGCCTCATGGCAGTTTTCCAACAGGATAACGACCCCAAACACAACCTCCAAGATGACAACTGCCTTGCTGAGGAAGCTGAAGGTAAAGGTGATGGACTAAACCCAATTGAGCACCTGTGGCACATCCTCAAGTGGAAGGTGGAGGAGTTCAAGGTGTCTAACATCCACCAGCTCCGTGATGTCATCATGGAGGAGTGGAAGAGGATTCCAGTAGCGACCTGTGCAGCTCTGGTGAATTCCATGCCCAGGAGGGTTAAGGCAGTGCTGGATAATAATGGTGGTCACACAAAATATTGACACTTTGGGCACAATTTGGACATGTTCACTGTGGGGTGTACTCACTTATGTTGCCAGCCATTTAGACATTAATGGCTGTGTGTTGAGTTATTTTCAGAAGACAGTAAATCTACACTGCTATACAAGCTGTACACTGACTACTCTAAGTTATATCCAAGTTTTATTTCTATAGTGTTGTCCCATGAAAAGATATAATAAAATATTTGCAGAAATGTGAGGGGTGTACTCACTTTTGTGATACACTGTATGTGATCAAACCTGGGAGGCATACAGCCTTTTTATATGTTATGTTCATAACATTGCATATATAAATTGAATACATATGCTAACATATATGGATACATCATATAATAACATATGCTTAATATATGTACATACACACATTGTATTATGGGTATTTCATATACAGTATGTTATAAACTTATATCTGCATATAGCCAGAGGATACATGTATAATAATATATCACCTTACAGGTAACATATATGAAGAAAAAAAACATTATTGATATAGAGGCATATATGTGTGGGTTAATTCTTTAATAAAATAAATGAGTAATTTTAATCCACATTATACAGCCAGGTTAAGTAGTCACATAATGTAATGAAAGCCATGGACTATTATTATAAACATAAATTTGCTTATACTGCAAGTGTCTGTTGACTGCATTAAGCTATTGTCAGTGTCTGTGATAAAAATAGTGTCATGGTCTAATCACTCTCACTTCCAGACAAGTTCCCAGACAGTAAGAGGAAAACAACACATCAGTATGATGGAAATCCAGCCAAGTAGCAAGACGCCTGGCCCATTGGTTTCCTGCATTGGTTTCAGACAAGACCCCAAAACATGTCTGGCCACCTCGTGAGTCAAAGTCTGCTGGTGAGTTGATGTAACAGCTCAGGAATTTACCTCAGTCTGGGCCAGCCGCCCTGCAATGTTAAGACTAAACAACCAGATGAAGATAAGCAGGTCACAAGTACGAAAAATGAGCTTTTACTGACACCTGCCGGTGTCTTTAGTAGGAGGAAAATGCAATACAGTTAAGCGTTTAACAGAGCATAGACAAACATACACCAACCCCCCACACACTGAGACTTAATCATACATGTTATTATAGATGCTGAATAATCAAACCCTCACTATACTGCAGCAGTGTTTTCAATAATTTCCTACCTGACATTTTGGCATTTTGTTGTGTTGCTTGGTGTTTAAAATGCCACCATAATTAAGATTATAAGTTTTATGCTGCTGTCTGATCCTCTGTAAACAGAGCTACAAAGTCTGAGCAACTCTAAAAACTTGGTAATCCTTTTAAGCTAACGTTTAATTTATTTATTTATTTATTTATTAGGAGTTTAACACTCTGGTTACATTAATGACAGAAATGGTAGTTACTGGTTACACAAGATTCATCAGTTCACAAGTTTAATATCAAACACAGTCAGTCATGGACAATTTTGTATCTCCAATTCACCTCACCTCACTTGCATATCTTTGGACTGTGGGAGGAAACCGTAGCTCCTGGAGAAAACCCACACAGACACAGGGAGAACATGCAAACTCCACACAGAAAGGACCGCCCCACCTGGGGAAACCCAGGACCTTTTTGCTGTGAGGCAACAGTGCTACCCACTGATTAGGATAAAGCAGAATTTAGGCGCGTGAGTGCTGCAGCGGCCTATTATGGGTTTAAATCTCAGCGGTGCAACCAGCCATCTGGCCTTCTACCTACATAGACATGATTGGCTATGTCTGAAGGGTACGATTAAAGCCCTGCAATGACATTGTGCACTGTCCAGGATATCCCTGCCTTGGACGTAACATTTTCTGGTGGAACCGAACCTACCGTGGCCCTGATCAGGATACAGCAGTTGGTAAAAATTAAAACAATTATTTTAATTTCATTTCAGTTAGGTTTTAAAAACAGTTTTAAGGCTTGAATGTGATTGATTATTGTATAATATAATATAATTTCACCTGCATTATTGCATTTAGGGTGGCACGGTGGCTTGATGGGTAGCACTGTCACCTCATAGACTGTCCTGAGTTTGATTCCCAGGCGGAGCAATATGGGTCCTTTCTGTGTGGAGTTTGCATGCGCTCCCCGTGTCTGTTATTTATTAGGATTTTAATTAGGGTTTTACACACTTTGGTTACATTCAGTTACTGTTTACACAAGATTCATCAATTTTGTATGTCAAATTCACCTCACTTGCATGTCTTTGGACTGTGGAAGGAAGCCGGAGCTTCTGGAAGAAACACACGCAGACACAGAGAGAACATGCAAACTTCACACAGAAAAGACCCGGACCACCCCACCTAGGAATCGAACCCAGGCTCTTCTTGCTATGAGGCGACAGTGCTACCCATCGGGCCACGGTGCCTCCCCATCTTGTCTGTGTGGGTTTCCTCCCAAAGTCCAAAGACATGCAGACAGGTTAATTTGATCTACAAAAATTGCCCTAGGTGTGAATGTGTGTTTGTCCTGTAAAGCAGCGTTTCCCAACCTTTTTTGCACCATGGACCGGTTTCTTATAAGATATAATTTCACAGACCAGCGAGGAAGGTAGGATTTAATAATATTGCTCACAAACGATGTAAAATGATGCTCCCACCTTGGGGTGACAATAAGACAATGACACCCGAAATCTAGCGATCTGTAATTATTCATTCTTTCTGTGCGGCCCGGTAATAAAAAGCCCATGGACCAGGCTCGGTGGTTGGGGATTACTGCTGTAAAGAACTGGCACCCTGTCCGGGGTGTTTCCTGAGACCCTGATTAGAATTGTGAAACAGACTGTGAATAAATGAAATATTGCATTTAGTGCTTCTTGCAAATGTATTATGTAATTTATTTATTCATAATCATGTACAGTACAGCCAAATTTGCCATCCACCCTGTGCAAATAAATAGATTTAGCATGCTGAAGGATGTGTAAAGAATATGGCTGGATACTCTGTGGGTTTGGTGCAGTGTGAGTCATCTTTCTAGAGTGATCATGCTGTGTAAGATCTGATGAATATCAGGGTGTCGTTAAGGACACCTTACAGTGCTAGCAATTTCCTGAATGCCTTCAGAACTGAGAAACAAATCAGGCTTAAAAACAGTAATGCTTCCCAGCATGGTACAGTGAGTTCTGTAAGGTGGTTTACAATTCCTGTCAGTACAAAGCCAACAGCATAAAATACATGGTACACAAACAAATCAGCCAAACAGCTCTACCAATCGCTTGCTGATGATGACTGAAGACCATTCCTGATAACCAATCAGTGAGCTTATTTTCCCTGGTGTAGGAGTGGAGCTTTTAAGAGCTTCTGGGCTTGCGAGTGGTGTTCCGGCTCATGAGCGTTATGCAATGTGTGCACTGTGCAGCACTACAGGAACAAATCGTTAATGTGTGTGGGCAGCCAGTGTTTGAGACCCATGCATGTGGGTCTGTTTGCACTTAAGGGTCAAAGCAAGAAGGACAATGACTCCTTTATTGGTGTTTAAAAACATAAGAGTGTGGTAGCTGCTGCACTCACGTTGCAAAATACCAGCTGCAATCATGAGTCATCACATCTATTGGGCACAACTGTTCTCTGCAGTATGCCTGATGTTTGTATGCTACAAAAAGTCAGTGTGGGTATTTCCTGCTTTAATTTTATACACTGATTAAAAAAAGGGGCAGCACAGCGGCTCAGTGGGTAACACTGTCACCTCACAGCAAGAAGGTCCTGGGTTTCGATCCCCAGGCGGGGCGGTCCAGGTCCTTTCTGTGCGGAGTTTGCATGTTCTCCCCGTATCTGCATGGGTTTTTGCTCCCACAGTCCAAACACATGCAGTCAAGTTCATTGGAGAAACTGAATTGCTCCATAGGCGAATGGGCGTGTGTATGTGTGTTTGTGTGTGTCTGTCCTGCGATGGACTGACGCCCCGTCCAGGGTGTTACTGTGTGCCTTGCGCCCATTGAAAAGCTGGGATAAGCTCCAGCTATTTTCTCAACTCAGCACTTGGGTTACCATGTGCTGTTGCCAATGGCTAAATTCTCTTAAGAATATACGTACGTGTACAGTATATTTGTAACGGCCTGTGTTGCCAGATTGGGCGGATTTAATTTAGAACTGGCGGGTTTCAAGGTATCACAACATTGCAAATAAAAATATTTCAAATGCCACTAAAAGTATAATTACTGACTTGTAAGATATCATTTTACATATATAATTTAGTATATATTTTTTCATGAGTATGTTTGAGCGGTTTTTATGCATTTTTGGCACTGTAGCAATCTGGCAACCCTGGCAGTTTGGAGATTTGCTGCAGCAGCATATTTGAGGTAAGTGTTTCCAGTTTATTTTAATACTTTAAATGTTAATCAAGTAGATGTTTGAAATATTACTAACCATATGTTTAGTTTAATTCCCTAAACAAGTTGAGTTAAAATAACCCAGAGTGTGTTTTGTCCAATATTTACCAAGCGCTGGGTTGCCAAATAACCCAGGTTGGATTGTTTTCAGCCCAGTGTAAGCGATTGTGAATCAATTTCACTTGCTCTAGTGCAAATAAAAAAATAAAAGTGACAACAGGTGTGAGAGAGAGGCAACAGCAAGACATCCAACAGAAAGGGAACGGAGAATTACTTTCTCCTTATCTTTCCTGGCTGATTCTTGATGTGTTTTGCTAGTGTTTACAAAATGACCTCCAGTGGGTTTTGTTGCATTCTTCATACTGGTATGCATGTTTCAGACATAACTGTCAGTGAGGGCCTGACTTCCTCTAGTCAATCTGTACACTTAGGCCACCTCACTTTTGTCCCACTAATTATTGGAAAGGGACCCCATAAGATCCCCACTGACCAGATATTCTCATCACTGCAAGTGCACCAACATGGCACCACAATGTTAGTGTGTATTATACTGGTAAAATATATGGCTAAAAGTATTTGGACCCCTGACCATGAGCTTGTTGGACATCCCATTTTAAAAACAAATGTCCTCTTTGTGATCTTTTCAGCTATAACAACAGCTGCTCTTTTGAGATGGCTTCTCACAAGAATTGAAGGTATGCCTGTGGGAATTTGTGCTCATTCAGTCATAATAGTGTTACTGATGTTGGTCTGGAAACATTCAATTGGTGTTCCAATTTCAGTTAATTCCAAAGCTGTTCAATGGGGCTGAGGTCAGGGCTCTGTGTCGGCCACCGGAGTTTCTTTAAACCAAGCAATTCTTCAAGTCCTCAAAACCTTGCTTTGTACACAGGGGTGAAGTCAGCCATATGTTTCATAATAAGCAGCCTTAAATGATAATGCTACTTCCACTAACTTGTAGAGTCTCATAGTTAACATTTTAAAATGCCGTCTCTGTTTACCTCAACATTGTGCTTGTGTTGACTACAAAACTAGTCTCTACAGGGGATGCAGTTAAATTAGGCCAACTGTGAAGCTTAATTTCCATGAGGGGCTCCCTTGTGAGCAGCGGCGTGGTGTCTCGTTGGTCTCTGTTTGCTTTAAACAGCAGGCACGTTTTTATATTAAAGGAAAAAAAGGATCAACAGGACCGCCTGCCACTGAACCAGGCATGGAAAAGGGTTTCCTTTTACAGATGAGGCGTCAATCCCTTTGTAGGGAAAAATCACGGAGTACATAAGATTTTCCAAGCCTGCCCTACTGTTTTGTGGGGGCCAGCGTCAGCCCGTCAGTTATTTGTAGTGTCACGGCTTTTTTAACTACCGCCTCAGTGACTTTAAAAAAATCTGTACAACAAAGATAATGAGTGATAACGGCACAGGTCACGGCTGGTACATGTCATAACATAGTGGGGTTACTTCTGGCAGGAAAAGGCCAGATAGGTTAGCCTTTTGTCTGCAACAGTTTATGATGTTGATGAGTGAGTTTGCAGCACAATAGTGCGTTCGACTGAAAATGTACGTTTACGTTCACTTGGCTTAAAGCCGTATTATTGTTTTACTGTGAACAGTTAACCGAACAAGCTGGATTGCTTTAAAATGTGGTTTCTATGGCAAAGCTCTAAACAAACAAATAGCAACAAATATTGTTTATCCAGGAGTAAAACTTTCCCACTGTGTTTAAACTGTGCTACTATTAGATCATTAATCATACATATAGTCATTTTGGCTTATAAGTCATATTATAAGTCAAGTCTTTTTTAAATGAAGTCCAGTCCAGGCCAAAAGGACATGTGAACCCATACATTTAATAACCGCTTTGCCTGATTTATATACAGCTTAAGTTAATAGAATGATACCCTGACTGTCTTGTAGTAAATGTCTTACAAATTTTAATTCATTGTTCCTTATGTGATTGCAAGCTGACCTTAAGATAGTAAGATAGCCCCAAAACCCACAATACTTCCTCCACCATGCTTCACAGGTGACCCGTCTATGCATGGACTCCACTAGACCCAAGCTTGGCAGGACCCAAGGTTTCCTAGCAGAACATTGCCCAAGCATCACACTGTCTCCTCCGGCTTGCTTTCTTCCCTTACTGCATCCTGGTGCCATGTGTTCCCCAGGTAAGCGACGCACACGCACCCGGCCATCTACATGATGTAAAAGAAAACATGATTCATTACACCAAGCCACCTTCTTCCATTGCTCCGTCGTCCAGTTTCGATGCTCACTTGCCCATTGTTGGTGCTTTCGGCGGTGGACAGGGGTCAGCATGCGCACCCTGACTGGTCTGCGGCTATGCAGCCCCATATGCAACAAACTGCGATGCACTGTGTATTCTGACACCTTTCTATTAGAATCAGCATTAACTTCTTTAGCAATTTGGATCAGACCACATGGGTCATGACCCTGTCGCCGGTTTACTACTGTTTCTTCCTTGGACCACTTTTGATAGATACTGACTACTGCAGACCAGAACACCCTACAAGAGCTGCACTTTTGGAGATGCTCTGACCCAGTCGTCCAGTCATCACAATTTGGCCCTTGTCAAACCAGCTAAAATCCTTACGCTTGTTAATTTTTCCTGCTTCTGACACACCAACTCTGGGATAAAATGTTCACTTGCTTCCTAATACATCCCACCCACTAACAGGTGCTGTGATGAAGAGATAATCAGGCTTAGGTGCTGCTGTGCTAGAAAGAAGCCTTTGCATTCAAGTGTTAATTCATTTTTAATGTGTTTGCCTATAATGATTTCTATAGAGCTCAGTAAATATTTTCTAACAAATTAATTTAAATATCTGTGCAACTCCAAAGGTTTCACAAACTTTTTCTATCTGTAAATTAAACTAACCAACAACTGGTTTGGCCCATGCAGTCATAAAAGCATTTGGGCTCTGATCCAGCACATTCTGTTAAAGCAAGCTCGATCAACATGCATGCTAGAGAATGCAGGGCCATGACTTATCTCCTGCATCACAGGCCATTACTATGACGTCCATTAGTGTCTTCAGGGACACAGAAAAGCATATCGCATAACTGCCGGTCAGTGTTGCTGGTCAGCAGTAGCAATACATTAACATGGCAACCCCACAACATGCGACAGTATGAATAACAAATAAGACATGACTTAGTTTAATTAGCCAGATGTGTGGTTTGTAGAAGTGACCAGGCTGTTTTAACCAAAAAAGACAGTCACCTTCATTAAAGAACAATTATAAGATAAATCAGAAAAATTAAGTCCACAGTGAGTTACCAAAATATTCAATAGTGCTACTGAGACAGTGTTTTGAGAATAGATGAATGAATATTTAAATATCATAGACATACACTGATCAACCATAACATTAAAACCACCTCCTTGTTTCTACACTCACTGTCCATGTAGAAGCACTTTGTAGTTACAATTACTGACTGTAGTCCATCTGTTTCTCTGCATGCTTTGTTAGCCTCCTTTCATGCTGTTCTTTAATGGTCAGGACTCTCCCAGGACCTCCGCAGAGCAGGTATTATTTAGGTGGTGGATCATTCTCAGCACTGCAGTGACACTGACATGGTGGTGGTGTGTTAATGTGTGTTGTGCTGGTATGAGTGGATCAGACACAGCAGCACTGCTGGAGTTTTTAAACACCTCACTGTCACTGCTGGACTGAGAATAGTCCACCAACCAAAAATATCCAGACAACAGCGCCCCATGGGCAGCATCCTGTGACCACTGATGAAGGTCTAGAAGATGACCAACTCAAACAGCAGCAATAGATGAACAATCGTCTCTGACTTTACATCTACAAGGTGGACCAACTAGGTAGGAGTGTCTAATAGAGTGGACAGTGAGTGGACACGGTATTTAAAAACTCCAGCAGCACTGCTAACACACCACCACCATGTCAGTGTCACTGCAGTGCTGAGAATGATCCACCACTTAAATAATACCTGCTCTGTGGTGGTCCTGTGGGGGTTCTGACTATTGAAGAACAGGGTGAAAGCAGGCTAAAATAGTATGTAGATAAACAGATGGACTAGAATCAGTAATTGTAGAACTTCAAAGTGCTTCTATATGGTAAGTGGAGCTGATACAATGGAAAATGAGTGTAGAAACAAGGAGGTGGTTTCAATGTTATGGCTGATCAGTGTATATGGCTGGCTACTGCTTTTGGTCAAGAAAGTCTTAACTAATTCCAGTTTCAGTTCATTCCAAAGCTGTAAAGTTAGGGCTCTCTGCAGGGCACTGGAGTTTCCTTATGTCTTTATTGTACAAAGGGTCATGCTGGAACAGAAAAAGGCCTTCCCTAAACTGTTGCTGCAAAGTTGCAAAGCATATAACTTTCTTTATATAACTGATTTAGTACACCTGTTAAAAAAACTGTTGTGGCTGAAACACATGGATTCAATAATTAGCACGGGTGTCATAATTATATTGTCCATTTAGAAATGGCACGACAGATGTTTTATTATACAACAACACATAAAATAAAAATATATTTTTTGAAGTTCCAGCATGGTGTACAATTTTAACCATTATAAACATTATGCAGAAGAGCACCTGCAGGATAAATTTTCACTACTAAATGCATTAGCTGAGTTGTTAAATATCAAAGTTCATATTTATTTTTAGCATTGACTATAGATATGCATTAAATTGTATCAGGAAAAATGCACTTGTTTTGTGTTTCAAAGTTCTCCACACATTCTCTATTGGGGACAGATCAGGACTGCAGGCAGGCCAGTCCAGTACCCGTACCCTCTTCTTCCACAGCCATGCCTTTGTAATGTGTGCAGCATGTGGTTTTACATTGTCTTGTTGAAAAATGCATGAACGTCCCTGTAAAAGATGATGTCTTGAAGACAGCACGTGTTGCTCTAAGATCTCAATGTACTTTTCTGCATTAATGCTGCCATCACAGAAGTGTAAATGACCTTTGCCAAGGGCACTGACACCGCCCCATACCATGACAGACCCTGGCTTATGGACTTGTTTCTGATAACAGTCTGAATGGTCCTCACTTCTAGACATGGTTAACATAAGGCTTCTTTTTTGCACAGTAAAGGTTTAAGTGGCATTTGTGCATGTAACTCTGTATTGTAGTGCTTGACAAAGGTTTGCCAGAGTAATCCCTCACCCATGTGGTTATATCAGCTATTGTTGAGTGGCGGTTCTTGATGCAGTGTCGTCTGAGGGCTCGAAGATCACGGGCGTTCAGCTTAAGCTTGCGCCCTTGGTCTTTACGCACTGAAATTCCTCCCGATCCTTTGAAACGTTTAATAATGTTATGCACAATAGAAGGATAAAAATGCAAATCCCGTCCAATCTTTCATTGAGGTACATTGTTTTTAAACAATTTAATAATTTTCTCACGCGTTTGTTGACAAACTGGAGATCCTCTGATCCTCCTGGATGCTGCTTTTGTACCAAACCATGATTACAATCACCTGTTTGGAATCACATCATTATTTAGTTTTTTCACCTTATTACTAGCCTTAAATTGCTACCATCCCAACTTTTTTTGGAATGTGTTGCAGGCCTGAAATGCAGGAATGGAGGTATATTGACAAATGAAATGAAGTTGAGCAGATAAAACATGAAATATCTTGGGTATCTTCTGATTTGGGGTTGTAGGGACAATGTGTAGAAGATAATTTTGTTGCTGCTGTATATCAAACAGAGGAGTTTTGGCATTTATGTGCACGATTCCTTGCATCCTGGAAAAGGGACTGTTTA
Source organism: Trichomycterus rosablanca (assembly GCF_030014385.1). NCBI lineage: Eukaryota > Metazoa > Chordata > Actinopteri > Siluriformes > Trichomycteridae > Trichomycterus > Trichomycterus rosablanca. The sequence goes on from NC_086004.1 coordinate 21,941,663, forward strand.
AAGAGCACGTACTAGCCAAGAACTAGGCAGTTTCTTGTTAGTCACATGGCATCAGCGTGCACCCGTATGGGAAGTAGGGCAAAGGATTACTGTAAGGCTAGAACACTCTGACTCCCTTTAAAGCTCACACAGTCTAGAATAACATGCAGTTTACACAAATACACATGCACACACCACAATAACACATTAGACATCAACAAGATTTTGCACTTGTACAAGTTGTTTAGTATAAAATGACATGCACAATGAAACCTAGTAGGTCATTAACCTCTATTGATTTCAGTAAGGTTTGTCTACTGACACAAAGCCCTTAAAAAGGGTGGTTCTGAACATCACCTGTCAGACTTATTTAATTACACTGGGGTGTAAGGTGCTGACTAGAAAGGGTACAATAGATCAGTTGCCTAAGTCAGAATTTTAAGAACAACATATTACACCTTTTTTAAATTCTATGTTATTTATTGTGGCGTAGATTTTTCCATAAAGTACACCAACTTTCAAAAACCATAGTAAAAATAAGTAAGCTCTTTTACTCAACTGTTATTTAGAAAATAATAAGCAGCCAGGTTTTTCTAATCAAATGCACAAAAAGTCGACTACCTCTATAAAAGCAGACCTTTTGGCATTTCGGTGTTTTGGAGCACCCCGATGTGCATCTACATCATGCCAAGAAGAAAGGACATAAGCCATATGAAATGCCTAGAACTGACTAGAATGAAACAGGTCATAAAATATAAATAAGTTATAAAAATAATTCAATTTGAGAGGGTGGCACGGTGGCTCGGTGGGTAGCACTGTGGCCTAACAGCAAGAAGGTCCAGGGTTCGATCCCCAGGCTAGGCGGTCCGGGACCTTTCTGTGCGGAGTTTGCATGTTCTCCCCGTGTCTGTGTGGGTTTCCTACGAGAGTTCCGGTTTCCTCCCACAGTCCAAAAACATGCAGTCAGGTTAATTGGAGACACTGAATTGCTATATAGGTGAATGGGTGTGTGTATGTGTGTGTGTGTGTGTGTGTGTGTGTGTCTGCCCTGCGATGGACTGGCGTCCCGTCCAGGGTGTTACTGTGTGCCTTGCGCCCAATGAAAAGCTAGAATAGGCTCCAGCCCCCCCTGCCCCCCCCTCATCGCAACCCTAAATGGATAAGCAGTTAAGAAAGTGAGTGAGTGAGTGAAGTACACCAACATTCAAAAACCAGAGTAAAAATAAGTAAACTCTTTTACTTCACTGTTATTTAGAAAATAAATAGCAGCCAGGTTTTTCTAATCAAATTAACGAGATTGGCCAGTCATCAAAAAGTCAACTAGCTCTATATAAGCAGAACTTTTGGCATTTTGGTGTTCTGGAGCACTCCGATGTGCGTCTGCATCATGCCAAGAAGAAAGGACATAAGCCATATGAAATGCCTAGAACTGACTAGAATGAAACAGGTCATAAAATATAAATAAATTATAAAAAATAATTCAATTTGAGCAGTTCTTTTTACTATTATAAAATCACCAACAATTAAAAAAAAATTATTAATTAATTAAAATGGTTAAATGGAAGCACCATCCAAAAAAGGAAACAAAAAAAACAGAAACTGGCAGCATTTACACACATACACACATTGTATAGGCTAGGTGTTTAGCAGCTGGCACTCATTAACCTTGTACAAGCCTGCTCCAGCTCTGGGTTGTGTATATCTCACACGCTAAATCTCCACAACTGGGAATGATCATTATTGGGAAAACATAATGGTGAGAGTACGCGGATGACGCAAAGGATATCTCCATTTGTGGGAAGAGGAAAGAGCGAGTAAAGGATGTTAAGAGGAGCAGTGATATACAGAGCCCACACCATCTGTGTAGAACACAACTAACACTTTCATGCCTCACAAAGCTGCTATTGTGCGTTCAGTGCAATCAGCACAACAATGATCATGCACACGCTGCAGGCAAAGCTGTGACAAGCAGTGACAACAAGGGTGACGTGTTGCACTGCGCAAGCCATGTGGGGTCCTGACAAATCTAATAGAAAAAGAAAAGAAAAGGTCAGAAAGACTGACTTCAACCCAGAACTACACACTACATCATTTACTGCATCATTTACTGCATTACTTTCTTTTTTATGAACGCATCACCGTTATATGTGCTTGTTGAACATTGCTTTTTTGAAACGCCTTCCTTAATTTGGAATATGAATTAGCCTGGTTAACCTGACTAATGATAAAAGTAGGAGAGAAGCCAGCAATCATTCAAAAAAGTTGCAGGACAACCTGTAAGCAGCAGGAACAACAGTGTCTCAAAAAACATTAAGCAATAAACTGCATCCCTACACCCCATGTAAAACTCCTCTGCTAAAAATTAAACTCATGGATTCGTATTCAAACCTGCACACAAGCATTTAGACAAATCACTGTTGTTAGATAAAAAAATATAAAAAATAAAAAAACTTTTCAGTTTCATACAAGAAAAAAAAAAACCACCTCCTTGTTTCTACACTCACTGTCCATTTTATCAGCTCCACTTCCCATATAGAAGCACTTTGTAGTTCTACAATTACTGACTGTAGTCCATTTATTTATTTACATACTTTTTTAACCTCCCTTTACTCTGTTCTTCAATGGTCAGAACCCCCACAGGAACACCACAGAGCAGGTATTATTTAAGTGGTGGATCATCCTCAGCACTGTGGTGACACTGACATGGTGGTGGTGTGTTAATGTGTGTTGTGCTGGTATGAGTGGATCAGACACAGCAGCGCTGCTGGAGTTTTTAAATACCATGTCCACTCACTGTCCACTCTATTAGACACTCCTACCTAGTTGGTCAACCTTGTAGATGTAAAGTCAGAGACGATCGCTCATCTATTGCTGCTGTTTGAGTTGGTCATCTTCTAGACCTTCATCAGTGGTCACGGGACGCTGCCCATGGGGCGCTGGTGGATGGATATTTTTGGTTGGTGGACTATTTTTAGTCCAGCAGTGACAGTGAGGTGTCAGCATTGTTGTGTCTCATACCAGCACAACACACAATAACACACCACCACCATGTCAGTGTCACTGCAGTGCTGAGAATGATCCACCACTCAAATAATACCTACTCTGTGGTGGTCCTGTGGGGGTCCTGACCATTGAAGAACAGCATGAAAGGGGGCTAAAAAAGCATGCAGAGAAACAGATGGACTACAGTCAGTAATTGTAGAACTACAAAGTATAACTACATGGTAAGTGGAGCTGATAAAATGGACAGTGAGTGTAGAAACAAGGAGGTGGTTTTAATGTTATGTCTGATCAGTATATATCTATATATATAATTTGAACAATACATTGTTGTGTTTTTTTAATAACTGATGTAATATAATAACTACAGTTAGTTGTTGCGGACTCTACTGTAACTATGTGAAATTTCTCCAGCTGTTTACAATCACGTCATGTTAATAAAAACAACATTCACGACTGAGAAGGCTCAGCTTCCATGTTTTTGTTTACGTGTGCATTTGCTTGATTGTGTAAGCTTTCTTGAGGGAAAAGTGGATTTGCGTGTTTTGTTTTTGTCCTTTTACAGGACCCCATGCTCAGCCTTGTTCATGTGACGTTTTGCTTGTGTCATACGGGCATACAGGCCTGGATCAGAGTGCACTGTGAGAACAAACAGAACGAAATACTGGAGGGTTAAAGCCCCCTTAACCCTCCAGTATTTATTTTTTATGTTGTGTTGTACGTGGGAGCAGGATTTACGCAGGCCTGCCAGGATGTACAAGCAACAGACACTTAGGATGTTTAAAAGGATTTAGTGTTGCATTGACAAAATCACAAAGGCATGTTAATGTACTCTAGAATGCAGAAAGCATTTGTTTAATTTTTTACAAAGTACATTACAAAGTATGGCTGTAACTTCATGCCACAGAGCCAGGTCAATTAGGGTTAGGGTGAATACCAACAGATCAAGACTCTGTCATGGCCAGCCAGGTCTCCAGACCTGAACCTCATTAAAAACTTCTGGAATGTGATAGAGGAGTATGGATGGTCACAAGCCATTAAACAAAGCCAAGCTACTTGAATAACCAACAGAAATGCAGACGACTGTGAAGCGCATGCCAAGACAATCGTTTAGCAAAACCAATTAGTCTTCTGCTGCAGGGGGACCCCAATCGCGCCCGAGGAAGGTATATTTGCCTGGCACATGCTCCCTCTGACGAGTGCACAGTCCACTGACCCCTTCTTATTCAGCCATACTTTGAGGGATTTGCATGAACGATCTCTGCGCTCCTCCACTCCTGTTCAGGCCTGGGGCTATTAACCAGAATCCTTACACAGCAGTGAATCTGCATTTGTGTTTTAGTCCCACCAGGCTGGCTAATGGCCAGTTTTGTTTAATGCAGGCACTGCCAGTTGTGCCCGCTTGGAGGTGTCCAGCCAATCGGTAGCAGAGCTGTTTAGAATCCCAACGCTGGTGCGATAGTGGAATGTTCCACTTCGCCACCAGGGTGCCCCTAAAATTTAATTATCAGTTTATTAAATGTAAGTTGAATGTTGTGGTTTATCTTTCAGGAGTCGTGTCCCAATGTATGCATTTGCAGTCTAGTTTCACAGCCTTGTATGCATATGCCAATTTAGATATGTAAAGCTCAAAGGTGTCCAATTACTTTATTTTTCCCCAGCAAGTGTCCTCATGAGTATCCCCTACACACTTGATGCAGCAGTTTTGCAAGTCCATATCAATAATACTTTAATGAAGACTATTAACCATTAACAGTCCATAACAATAGTTACTAGACTATTAATCATTACACACAATTAACTTACAAATGTTGGTACCTTTTTACCCACATTAAAAGATGCAATTATATATTGCCAATAATTTTTGAGCTGAGTGTATACCAGCCATAACATTAAAACCACCTCCTTGTTTCTACACTCACTGTCCATTTTATCAGCTCCACTTACCATATAGGAGCACTTTGTAGTTCTACATTTACTGACTGTTGTCCATCTGTTTCTCTGCATGCTTTTTTAGCCCCCTTTCATGCTGTTCTTCAATGGTCAGGACTCTTCCAGGACCACTACAGAGCAGGTATTATTTAGGTGGTTGGATCATTCTCAGCACTGCAGTGACACTGACATGGTGGTGGTGTGTTAGTGTGTGTTGTGCTGGTATGAGTGGATCAGACACAGCAGCGCTGATAAAGTTTTTAAATACAATGTCCACTCACTATTAGACACTCCTACCTAGTTGGTTCACCTTGTAGATGTAAAGTCAGAGATGATCACTCATCTATTGCTGCTGTTTGAGTTGGTCATCTTTGAGATCTTTATCAGTGGTCACAGGACGCTGCCCACCGGATGCTGTTGGCTGGATATTTTTGGTTGGTAGACTATTCTCAGTCCAACAGTGACAATGAGGTGTTTAAAAACTCCAGCACTGCTGTGTCTGATCCACTCATACCAGCAGAACACACACTAACACACCACCACCATGTCAGTGTCACTGCAGTGCTGAGAATGATTCACCACCCAAATAATACCTTCTCTGTAGTGGCTCACTTGTGCTTTGGTTGTTAGGAGAACCTGCACAAGGGTGTGTGTCTGTTAGCCTGAACCTACTTATTATATATAGGCCACTCTTGCCCAAGGTGAAAACCACAGAGGCTTAATCCAATTACAGGTTCAGGGAGCTGCTGTATCATTCTGTCTAGCGACCCGCACTACAGGTCTTTACAAGTCCAAAATGTCATGCCCGACCCAGACTTAGACACATCGTTTATCTAGGTTGTATATTTATAGAAGCATGTGTTTACCTGCAAGTTGCACGTGAATTTGGTAGCAAAAAACAATTTGTGTCAAACTGATGTAATAAAGTTTTCACTAAAGGCTAAGACTAGCATTTATTAGTGACATGATTATTGTCATGGCATGATAAGAATGTTTACTAATTACCTATACAATTTACCTTATACAATTGCTTTTTGTGGCGGAACGGTGGCTTGGTGGGTAGCACTGTCGCCTCACAGCAAGAAGGTCCTGGTTTTGATCCCCAGGCGGGGAGGTCCGGGTTCTTTCCGTGTGGAGTTTGCATGTTCTCCCTGTGTCTGCGTGAGCTTCCTCCAGGAGCTCCGGTTTCCTTCCACAGTCCAAAAACATGCAGTCAGGTTATGGGTGTGTGTATGTGTGTCTGCCCTGCGATGGACTGGTGCCCCATCCAGGGTGTTACTGTGTGCCTTGCGCCCATTAAAAAGCTGGGAAAGGCTCCAGCATCTGCGACCCTGATTGGATAAGTGCTTAAGAAAGTGAGTGAGTGAGTGATTGCTTTTTGTTCTAGTCCTCCATCAGTGAGATCCAGGTTCTGTTGGCTGACTGGCTATGTCTAAGAGGGATGATGCCTGAAGCCCTACATGGATTGGTGCTGTAAAAAAACAGATCCACCGTGATCGTTTTTTTAAATGTATGATTTGCTTTCGAGAATGTGGATGGAATTATGTTGATTTTATGCACATTTGCACACAGAGGCACTCAACACCTGTGAAAGTGCAACCACAGTATGGTGCTTTGGAGTCTATGATAGGACCTGAGGGACCCAAGATTCAAGGCAAAGTGCTCCTTAACACTAGATTTATATTGGTGGTAAATATAGAGGCTGTAACAGCAAATTCTTGAAGCAACAGTGCCACTCAGTGGACACACAATACTAAATCTAGTATTACTGATCCCACTGGGGGCTGTTACACTGCTGAGACCAGGCGTCAGCACAAACATGATTGTCTGTTATGTCTGAGCTTGGCCTACGTGGTATTAACTTAAGTGGGCAATTAGTACAATAAGGTCAGAAGTATGTTGACACCTCATAATTATACAGTTAATGTGATTCAGCAACACCAATTGATATAGAAAAGGTATATACACTGATCAGCCATAACATTAAAACCACCTCCTTGTTTCTACACTCACTGTCCACTTACCATATAGCAGCAATTTGTAGTTCTACAGTTACTGACTGTAGTCCAGCTATTCTTTAATGGTCAGGACCACCACAGAGCAGGTATTATTTAGGTGGTGGATCATTCTCAGCACTGCAGTGGTGAGAATGACATGGTGGTGGTGTGTTAGTGTGTGTTGTGCTGCTATGAGTGGATCAGACAGAGCAGCGCTGCTGGAGTTTTTAAATACAATGTCCACTTACTGTCCACTCTATTAGACACTCCTACCTAGTTGGTCCACCTTGTAGATGTAAAGTCAGAGACGATCGCTCATCTATTGCTGCTGTTTGAGTTGGTCATCTTCTAGGCTTTACAAACTCATCTTTGCTTGAAAAGAGCAAACGTTTGGTGGATCCCACTTTAATTATACTCTCACTTGTTAACAATTTATCTTCTTATTGTGGAATGTTTAAAAAGAAATTTCTTCTGCATTGAATATTGGAATTTTATAGAATTTAATGTAATAGTTTTAAGTAACTAATCAAAATCTGGAAGGTTTAATAGGTGTTTTGTCTGAATTACTTTCGTCTACACTAGATGGCGACAAAAAAAGTTTCACTCGAACACCAGTTAAAGAAAATTTTAAATAGTAAATAAATGCTAAAAGATAGTCTGTGTATCAACTATTAAATATTCTTTTTCGGTTCAAATATTCCAGAGGTTAGGTTAATTTATTAGCATGGTTAGCATCGTGGCAAAACATGGCTGGCAAAACATTGCTATTTATCATATTTATACCAATAATCCCTTAAAAAAGTGAAAAACAATATGTGCAACAAGTGTTGTACAGTCTCTTGACTGTCTAAAGTTTATAAATTAATATAACAAATTATATACATGTTTATAAAATATACTGCATAAATACCTCTGTATATAGCATATTGACTTATTAGCTACAAATGTATCTTCATGTTATAACGTCATGTTTTACACTTTTGGTTACATTCATGATAGGAGCGGTAGTTACTCATTACACAAGGTTCACAAGGTTATATCGAACACGGTCCTGGACAATTTAGTGTCTCCACTTCACCTCATTTGCATGTCTTTGGACTGTGAGAGGAAACCAGAGCGCCCGGAGGAAACCCACACGGACACGGGGAGAACATGCAAACTCCACACAGTAAGGACCCGGACAGCCCCACCTGGGGATTGAACCCAGGACCTTCTTGCTGTGAGGTGACAGTGCTACCCACCTAGCCACCATGCCGCCCTTATTTTACTATGTAGTGAAACAGAAAAGTAAATTGTAGAAAGTAAATTGACATGTAATATTAAAATATAATACAGTGGTACCTTGTAACTCAACGTCCCCCTAACTCAAAATCTTTGAAACTCAACGCCCTTCGTCGAGAAATTTTTACCCTTAAACTCAACGTGTTCAGTTTTTTTTTAATAATGTATTTATTTTAAAATTAACAATTAACAGTCGCTTTGTTCAGCGCATGGCTTGAGCGGTGCGGTAACACTTTGTCAAAGTGTGCATATAAAACGAATCTGCATTTGTGTGGAATAACCATCAAATCCACTCTGAAAGCTCCACATGTATTTACATGTGTTTAGCTAAATTTTCATCACTGTTTCACTTTTAAACTTGTGTTATAGCTCTGCGTGCTGAGAAATTGTAAGAATCAGCTTTTTCAAGAAAGTCTAAAATGCATAATGTGACTTATTGCTCGTGAGTTCTCTCCACTACCATTGAATGCATCAAAAGGTTTCCCAGGCATCCTTATGGGAAAAAATACCTTGAAACTCAACAACTCTTTTTATGATTGACAGGATGTGTACCACTGGGTTTGTCAAAACAGTGTTTAAAACACTGCCACTTCTAACCAGACATTTTGTGTATATGTTAATATCTCAATAATTTGTTAGCTCACAGCTCGTAGAAACTGGTTATGCTGGGTCAAGCTGGCTATGCCTGTTGACCATGTTAGTCAATTATGTTGGCTATGCTGATCGACCAGCTGGGTCTAGTTGGTTATGTTGGTCACTGGTTGAACACTCTGGATAAGCTAGTTATGCTGGTTTACAGCCTTGATGAATAAATTGGATTAAAAACCAGACAACACCAGACAGGTGGACAGTCATAAACTGGTTGTATAGTATAGTTAACCATCAAAGTAATACTATTTAGTATTTATAGATGCCTTGTCCAAATGGTGATGCATGCCAGCATGTAATCCATGTGTTGTCCTGGGAAATAATGTGTGTTATATGTGCACTAATTGAATTGGTATTCTAATTTAGCTAGTTAAACATAGTCAGATCAAGTCTTATCTTGAATCCTTCCATTAAAGTCAAGAAGTCATCCCAGAATTTTACAGGAACTGTTGTCCAAGACCTGAGGACTTTTTGGAAAAACTGAATGCAACAAGAGATGTTTAAATATATCAGTCTGGAAATGGTTACAAACCTATTGATCTCATTACTATTGCCCATTATTGTACACCTATTTTTGGCAGTTTAGTGCATTTCTACCTTATATATAATAGTAAGAGCACTACAGTTCTGACCAGGGTTTTTGCAAAGACTGTGTGGCAACCCTGGGACTCACAATTTACGATTTGTAGTGCAGAACTACCAGTGCCCATTGTGTTAAAGTCATTGGGTTTTGGGCTGACACAGTGTCTCAGTATGTGCAGCTGAAGTCAAAAGTCTCTATACACTTGGAATTGTAATGATTTCTGCAACTTATTTTTCTTGTTTTGCTGGATCAAACAGCACCTTGGATGACTGATTTGATGGTGTAGAAAAATCTATAATGTAATTTTATTTTTGGCATGGCCTGTTAGTGCTTATTAATGACTACAGCTCTATGCCTGCAGTGGATTCAGAAATGTTCATTCCCTTCTAATTTTGAGCACACTGTGTTGTGGACGTTAAATGAATAAATCTGTCATTTTACATATCTATAATTAAGCACCAATAATGAGAAATTGAAAACATATACACAAACATTTCAATTAAAAACTGTCCTTTGATCTGTTATTCTTAAAATATTACGTTCTTTCTAAAAGCCAAAGCTTTGCATATCTGGATTTGGGCAGTTTATCCCATTCTTCATAGCAGATCCTTTTAGGCTCTGACTGGCCACAGACTGTTGAGGAGGTTTTCTTGAAAGGTATATTTGTATTGTGTTGTATTTGGCTGCATTTAAATGGCCCTCAATTTCTACCAGTCTTCCTGTCCATGCTGCTAAGAAGCACCACCATTGCCTGATGCTGCCACCACCATAGTTCATCATAGAAATGGTATTAGCTATGTGATGTACAGTGCCTGTTTTTGTCAAATTGCTTAGTACGTTTGTCCTTTGCTTGCCATTAAGCGAACTTATAGTGGCCTTCATCTAGCCACTCTACCAAAAAGGCTGATTTATGGAGTGCTGCAAAGATGTCCAACAGGCAACTCTACAATCTCTGCAAAGAACTTTTGAAGCTCTTTTAGTGTGATCGTTGGGTTCTTTGATAGCTCCCTGTGCAAGCTTCTTCTTGTCTGGAAGCCCAGATGGCCAAATTCAGTAAGGATCAGGGCTGTCTTGGGAACAATAGTCTTCAATATTGTTTTGTCCTGGCACTGCAGTGTAACTTGTAGGTTCTTATAGACCGAGGTGTGAGCATTACCAAACTGTTTCTTTGTACAATCAATTCAAATTGCAACAGGTGGACTCCAAATACGCTTAAACAGAATACACTTTACCCCAATTAGGAGGGGGTCTGAATATTTCCTAATTAGATATTAAAAGTTTAATAGATTGTCTTTTTTAAAAATCAGCAGAGTTTCCATTTTATCATGAGTTGTTAAGTGTAGATTTATGGGTAAAATGGCAATAATATCCATTCAAAACAAACACCATAATAAAGTGTGGAAAAATTCAAGTCATAATAATTTCTGAATTCACTGTATAAAAACAGAGATAGTTTAACTGCACCCATTACAGCAAAAACCCTATGTTTTGTATGGTTTGTATTGTCAGATGGAACTTAAAGTGGAAATTAAAATGGAATTAAAGTCTAAGTTGAGTATGTATATTTTAAAAATATTTTCAGAAAGCCCAGAATACAGTGTATACAGTGAATTCAGAAATTATTATGACTTGAATTTTTCCACACTTTATTATGGTGTTTGTTTTGAATGGATAAACTTTAATAAGAACTCAAATTTGTGAGGTTTTTTGATAATGACGTATGTCTTTTAGTTATTTAGTCACAGAAAAAGAACAGTTGCAGAAATCATTTAAATCCAAAGACGGCTATAAGGTACATGTATTTTACATGTATCATAGTGTAAGTAAATTTTCCCTACACATATGGTGAATGTAGTTTAAAAAAACACATAAAATGTGAATCAGTTTTAATGCATTTCATATAGCATATCATGAAACATAGACATCAAAAGGGTGATACAAATATTTACAGTGAATATATCTCTTATTGCCTTTCTAAATTTGTTTAAAGTTATGTTAGTTACCCATATTCATGTAACAAGCAAGTTAATATGATGTATTAATAGTAATAATAATAATATGTACATTACAGTTTGGCTTGCATTTGTTATCTCAAATCCACAGAACAAGACAAATAGTCTAGTATTTATTTAACACATACATGTTTGTGCTTCTTTATTTTTTTTTATTCTGGTCCTTTAGATAATATTATTAGATAAACGCTGTACCTGCTTTAAAACTGTAAACGCAGAGTGTTTGACAAAAAACATTTTCAGTAAAGGTTCATTTTTAATGTTTTGAATGTGCTCAAGATTCTAAAAGTGCTTTAATATAATGTATTGCTAAAGCAATGGCATTAAATAGTCAGGAAATATACACACTGAATAAAGAAAACATTAACTATACAAGGGTGTTCAATACAAATGTATTGAGAGTAATACACGATTTGATTTTACATACAAGGTAAATGTTTTCTGTTAATGATTAATGCATATTTTTAGGTTTTAGAGCAATCAGGAAAATGCGTTCTAGATTTAAAACTGATTTGCTGTGCTTTGTTTAGTTAAAGCCTTGTATTGATGATGACTCAATTATCACAATGATTAGGAAAGTAGTTCTACATGACTATACTGTATATGCATCATTCACTATTCACTTTGTTTCTCAATCCTATTTGAAGTATTAGAAAGCCAACAAAATAAAGTCTGCGATTCCAAATCTTCTCATTTCTAACATGTTATTGTGCTGTTATCATGTCTAATTTTGGAAGAGCTGGATAATGCCGTCACTCTGCACCCGTGGTCTCGTCTGCTTGTTGAGAATATGATAAAGTGCATAACCAGTTCAAGACGTTTTCTATCCAAGTTATGAATGAAATTCTTTACAAGACACAAAGCCCTAAATGTTCGAGACAATGATTGGATTTTGTTCATTGTAGACTGAAAACAAACTTGCTGAGGAAAGCTGTGCAGTTGCAGAGGCAAAAAAAGACTCATTTAATACTTGTAAACTCAATTAGATGGTAGGGGGGGTTGCTGACAGTCACACTTCCAGACATCCCTTAGATTCTGGAGGTCAATTGAGAAGCCAAAACAATCAGAGAAGAAATGGAAAAGTCCGGTTAGTAGAATGTGCACTGAAGGATACCTGATTCAGAATCAAAAGAATTAGAACAAATGAAGTGAATGACTTTTATACATTTTCATCCAGGCATGTCATTGCTGAAATTATTCATATTCTTCATTTGCCACAGCTCGAACCCTCTTTACATAATGCTGCACTTGGCCTTCAGCTTGTCGGCCCTGCGCTGCTTGCTGGAGCGCATGTTGAGGCTCATGTCGCGCTTCTTGTCCAGGTTAAGCAGCTCCTGGAAGAGCTCAGTGACGTTGTGGTTGGTCTTGGCCGATGTCTCCATGAAGGCACACTTCCAGCTGTTGGCCTGAGCCTCGCCCTCTTTGGTCTCTACCTCACGCTGACTCTCATCACTTTTATTGCCCACCAGCATGATAGGGATACCCTCCACATTGCCTTTGATGGCCAGAACCTGCTGGTAAATGGGTTTGAGCTCCTCCAGCGACTGGCGGCTGGTGATGGAGTAGACCAGGATGAATGCATGGCCCTTGGAGATGGACAGCCGCTGCATGGCTGGGAACTGATGGCTGCCCGTTGTGTCTGTGATCTCCAACGTGCAGACGCTCTTGTCGCAGCTGATCACCTGCCGATACGTGTCTTCCACCGTGGGGATGTATGTGTCCCTGAATGTGCCCTTCACAAATCGAAGGACCAGGGAGCTCTTTCCAACACCTCCAGCCCCAAACACCACCACTCGGTAGTCATTGCTCTGCTCCGGCATGCTGATGAGGTCCACTCAGGGTGCAGTCAGTGCTAACCTAATGTATTCCCTGAGATCTAAAAAATAAAAAAGAGAAAAAAGTGTCTGGTTAATATCACACCACCAAGCGTGTTATGAAATAGAATTAGAAAACCCTAAAATGTAAAGCAACACATGTGAAAATATAGTTATTATGAATAATGTTTTATAGATGGTATAGATATAAGTTGGGTTTAAAATTAAATTGCTAAACAGGAATTCATGTCTGAAAAATTTCTCAACACTCATTTTTTATTAATATTATGAGCCCCTTTTTCATAAAAGTTGGGACACTTTGTAAAAATGCAATAAAAACAAATTGACAAACCTAACCATACTTTGTTAGGTTGTTGGATACATTTAAAAACAATAAAATGTGACAACTGCAACACACTCAAAAAAAGTTGTGACAGAGGCAAAATAAGACTAAGTTTATATAAGTAACAACGTTCTGAAAGGCTCCACAACTAGCAGTTTAACTGAGTAGTCAGTCAGCTCAAGATGGCAAAAAAATCACCGCTCAGGTGGCGCAGCGGTAAAGTACGCTAGTGCACCAGAGTTGGGGTTCTGAATGCATCGCATCGAATCTCGACTCGACCTCTCCGACTGGGTTGGGCGGCAGCATGAACAACGATTGCCTGTTGTTCAGGGTTAGAGGGTAGAGAGTCGGATCATAGGTCCTCATAACTGGTACAACTGCGGCCCCTGCTGGCTGACTGATGGCGCCTGCACAGGGCTGAGGAATAATGCTGATGGGGGTGTGACCCTTCGTACACAGCGTCCATTAGTGTATGAACTCGACTCGTGCAGGTGAAAAATGCAGTCTGTACTGATTGCGTACCGGAGGGGGGCGCAAGTCAGTTGAGAGGCGCCCTCAGTCAGCGGTCAAGGGTCGAACCAGTGTAGAGGACGCAATCAGGGTAATTGGACACGACTAGAATAGGGGAGAAAAATTGGGGGGAAAAAAGTCGGGAAAAATACAGTAGATAATAAAAAAATTAAAAGATGGCAAAAAATCTGAGTCTTTCACATCTACAGTTCATAATATTATAAAAAGATTCATGGTATCAGGGGGAAATCTTGGTGTGTGAAGGCCAAGTGTGGAAACTGCTGCTTAATATTCGTGACCATCAAGCCCTCAGGCAGTATTGTTTTTAAAACCAGCATGCTACTGTGATGGACATAGCCACATGGGCTTGGGGGTACTTTGTAAAATAATTGTTACTTAACACAGTCCGCCACTGCATCAAGAAATGCAACTGTATTATGCAAAGAGGAAGCCGTGTATTAATTTTGAGTTCTCTAGACCAGAAGTCAATGTGGAAACGTGTTCTGTGGTCAGTTGAGTCCACGTTAAGCTTGTTTTTGGGAAGAAAATGACCATCCAGCCTGTAACCAATGAAAAGTGCAAAAATGGGGTTGCATCAGTGCCCCTGTTATGGGTGATCTGCATACATGTAAAGGAACCATTGATGCATAGACTTACAATGATCAGCCATAATGTTAAAACCACCTCATTGTTTCTACACACATTGTCCATTTTATCAGCTCCACTTACCATATAGAAGCACTTTGTAGTTCTACAATTACTGACTGTTGTCCATCTGTTTCTCTGCATGCTTTGTTAGCCCCCTTTCATGCTGTTCTTCAATGGACAGAACCATCACAGAGTAGGTATTATTTGGGTGGTGGATCATTCTCAGCACTGCAGTGACACTGACATGGTGGTGGTGTGTTAGTGTGTGTTGTGCTGGTATGAGTGGATAAGACACAGCAATGTTGATGGAGTTTTTAAACACCTCACTGTCACTGCTGGACTGAGAATAGTCCACCAACCAAAAATATCCAGCCAACAGCGCCCTGTGGGCAGCGTCCTGTGACCACTGATGAAGATCTCAAAGATGACCGACTCAAACAGCAGCAATAGATAAGCGATCTTCCACAAGGAGGTGGTTTTAATGTTATGGCTGATCAGTGTATATTGTATATATTTTGGATATGGTCTGTATACCAGGCTTGCCACAGTTTAACATTTTCACTATAATAGAAGAGTATATTTAATAATAATTATAGTGTATGGTTAAGCTAATAAAACAGATGTTTTTCATAGTCCTTGTACCTTTTATCTTTATGAAATCAGCCAGTAATTTTAAAGCTGCCTGTGTGTTGGAGTATTTTCTCAGTGACTGTGAAATCAATGTTTGTGTTCGAATGTCCAAATAGGTGGTGCATTATCTGTTGATATCAGCAACTCTATTATCTATTAATGGCTCATAACTGTAACTTTTGGTGTCCTGTGGCTAGCAAGATTAAACTGGCTATTTCAAGCAATTAGAATTATTTTCTTGATCAAAGCATCTTATCTTATAAATCAACCATATTTCACCTGAGATTTATGTAATCTTCTGATTTGCATCTCTACCTTGCTTATGCATCTGATTATTATAAACAGTGTGATTACCATAACAGTTCTAAGAAGCCACCAGTGCAAAGTAGGTCATTCATTCACTTCATCAAAGGTAAGTGTAGGCTTGTACAAAGGAGAGTAGAATGCAATCAATGATAATGTCAAAAAAATGCTAGTACATTCCCAAGACCACCAGGATAACAAAAGAAAAAGCAGATGCAACACAGTTTGGATTTGGCTTTTTCATCCACACTCTAAACCAAGCTATTAGGTTCTAACAGGTTTTAGTATAAAAATTATGCTTTTTCTATAGCCAGACGGTGACAGGCACTGTTTTTAAACTTAGCACAAGAACATTTAAATGTAATTGCCATTCAGGTGGCACAGCAGTCAAATACGCTAAAACACCAGAGCTGGGGGAAAAGCCGGACCGGGATTCCTCATAACTGGTGCAATTACGACCTCTGCTGGCTGATTGATGGCATCTGCGCAGGGTAGCGGAATAATGCGATCAGGGTGTGGCTCTCCGTGCACAAGGCTGATCCGCTTTTGAACTCGCCTCGAGCAGGTGAAAAGATGCAGTCGGTACTGCACACGTGTCGGAGCTGGCATATGTCAGTTGCGAAGCTCCTTAGTCAGCAGTGGAGGGTTGTATCGGTAGAGGTGAAGCGTAACGCAATCAGGGTAATTGTATACGACTAGATCGGGGAGAAAAATTGGAGGAAAAAATTGAGAAAAAGAGAATTAGGGTCACGGTGGGTGAGGTTGCAACAGCGCACTATTATTGAAATATGACGCAGGTTCTACAATCACAGCACAGTACAATGACATCATAGTGAATTGTGCTTCCAATTTTGTGGCACAATCAAGGTCTTCAAACAAATGGTCTGTCAAGTCTAAACAGAAGGGAGCAATTTAATATTCATACTTTACAGTACAGTTAGGTGTCCACATACTTTTGGCCATATTGTGTAGTTTTTAACTGCAATGATTTAGGCCAGTCCTGATATTTTACTTAAAGAGTAAATGATGTATGTAAGTAGTTACTGTAATACATCTGGCAAAGACACTGTAAGCAACTAAGAGACGATCTTTGGGGATTTACACTTCAATTCCCAGTTACCCCATTTGCTGCCCAAGGATTGAAATTCTAGAAAAACAGGAGAATGATGACATAATCCTGTTCTATCTATCACTAAGCAACATGGCAACATAAAGTGCACAGTGCTTTCCAGGGAAGAAAGTGGTAAGAGTTACATGACCAGCATTTTAAAACTAAACCATTGTTAAACTGTACTAAACATGCAAGCCTGCTGTACTTATATAAGCTTACAAATTAATATACAAGTAAAATATATATATTCTCCAAAATAAAAATGTGATGACATTTTCAATTACCAGAAATAAAAAAGCCTATAATTTTGCATATAAGTAGCCCCTCCTCCCCAGGTATTAAAAAAAGGACCATCCTGACTGATATTAGTGTCAGGTGCAAAAGCCAACATCTGTAATGGCACAGGGGGCAACAGTTCCCACACCATGTGTGACTTGCAAAT
Source organism: Trichomycterus rosablanca (assembly GCF_030014385.1). Classification (NCBI taxonomy): domain Eukaryota; kingdom Metazoa; phylum Chordata; class Actinopteri; order Siluriformes; family Trichomycteridae; genus Trichomycterus; species Trichomycterus rosablanca. The sequence continues at coordinate 21,958,896 of NC_086004.1, forward strand.
GCGTAAAAGTACCATTGACATGGATCCATATACCTTGTCTTATTATGCATGCATTACAGCACTGTGACTTTGTAGACACAGAGCGTGTGTGCTTGACTGGCCTGCCTGCAGTCTATATCTGTCTCCTTTTCAAAATAAGACATTTCCTGTTCCAGTATTACTGTGGGGCGGCACGGTGGCTTGGTGGGTAGCACTGTCGCCTCACAGCAAGAAGGTCCTGGGTTCGATCACCAGGCGGGGCGGTCCGGGTCCTTTCTGTGCGGAGTTTGCATGTTCTCCCTGTGTCTGTGTGGGTTTCCTCCGGGAGCTCCGGTTTCCTCCCACAGTCCAAAAACATGCAGTCATGAATTGAATTGCCCTATAGGTGAATGGGTGTGTATGTGTGTGTGTGTGTGTGTATGTGTGTGTCTGCCCTGCGATAGACTGGCCAGTCCCGTCCAGGGTGTTACTGTGTGTACCTTGCGGCCATTGAAAAGCTGGGATAGGCTCCAGCCATTTGGTTTTTAAATAGAATGAAAACAAGCTTATGGTCACACACATAGATATAGTGAATTAAAAATTTATTTAGACCTTATTCTATTGTAGATTTAAATTTAATTGGATATAAGACTCGTCTTGTTACTGATGCCCAGCCCTGATGGTACAAATACAGTATATGCCATTTATTAACTGCTGTGAAAGATTGTGAATACATCTGATATGTGAGAGAGAAAAGAAAAACACTGCACTGCAGATTCACCAGAGGAGAATGAAAAAGGGATGGGCCTGTGGGTGTCCTATAGATGCCCGTAGCATAACCACTGCAGTGCATGACCAAAAAAAATTTAAATCATAACCCCCACTGATAGGAGTGATCTGTTGTTCCGTCTTATATCCTTGATTAAATAATCCATCCTAGGCAGTGAATAACCCCATGCAGAATGGGTGCGTTTTAAAATCAGATATCCCTCTTCTCATCCACATGCCTGTGACGTCTTTGTTGTGTTTCATTTTTAGAACTCAGGGAATTCTCCAGTTACTGTGGAAACAAACCTCAAGGGCAGCGTGATATAGGAGAGAGACAGTGTGTAAAAGAGGTTGTGAGTAAGGAAACAAAAAGCATAGAAGAAAACTAGCCAAAAATCACACTAAATTATTCTGAGCTGCATGACGCACGCATGCTTTTATGTCACTGGTTTTAGGTAGCCAAGAAACGATAGTTTTCATCAGTGTTACATAGCCATTTCACACTGTGCAAATAAATAAAGTACATAATTATATAAGATACTGCATCATCCTGTTCATGACTCACTCAAAATCGGTGCAGACTTTTCACAATTCCATATACACCGTATTCATGTGCGAATGTACTGACGCATGGTATTATTAATATTAATAAATTATATATATATTACATGCTTTTATTACATATGACAGCAGTATCACTGTCCGATAAATTTTTTTTCTTTCTGTACCTGTAAATAAAGGCCAGTGCTTCTCACAGCAGTCTTCATTTGGTCAGCATGGGGCCGGCCCTTCAGCGTTCATCTAACAAAGTGAGGACTTTATAACTTTTGTGCGCATGTTCACTGCGCTTTCAATGATTAGCGGTGGGGCACAATAATGTTGGCCCCTGACTGACAGCAGCCAATAAAAAATAGATTTGCATAGCCCTACATCAAGGTATCTGTGCTGCTACATAGTTAGCCATAGTCATCACAGTTCTGTTAGATTTATATGGACATTTTCAGCATTTAGCAGATGCTTTTATCCAAAGGGACTTACATTATACAGTCTAAGCAATTGAGGGTTAAGGGCCTTGCTCAAGAGCCCAACAGTGGCAACCTGGCAGTGGTGGGGTTTGAACCAGAGACCTTCTACTTACTAGTCCAGTACCCTAACCACTAGGGTACAGCATCCAATTGCCCGATTGTGTCATGCTTCCTCTCCACCAATGTGGATCCCCGCTCTGATTGATGATAACGAAGCTAAACCATGCCCCCTCCGACACGTGGGCATCAGCCTTATGCATTTTGTCACCTACACTTTGACGAGTGCAATGCGGATCAGCACTGTGTACGGAGAGACAAACCCTGATCAGCACTCTTTTCCTGTCTCTGTGCAGGTGCCATCAATCAGCAAGCAGAGTTCGTAATTGCATTAGTTATGAGTTATGAGTCCCTATTTGGCTTTTTAATATCCCACCTCTATCTGAACAACAGGCCAATCGTTGTTTATGTGGCCGAATACGATGTAGCCGAGATCCCAGCTCTGGTGTTCAGCGTGTGTTTTACCGCTGCGCCACCTGAGCGGCCAGAAGGACACTCTTAATGTGGGTCAGTTGTAGCCTAGCGGTAAAGGTACTGAACTAGTGATCAGAAGGTCGCTGGTTAAAGCCCCACCGCTGCCAGGTTGCTGCTGTTGGGCCCTTGAGCAAGGCTCTTATCCCTCAATTGCTCAGACTGTATAAAGGTGGCTGCTAAATGCCGAAAAATGTAAATGAATATAATATAAACATGGTTTGTGTATTGTGAATATGTATTCTGTATTTTTTACACACTGAATACCGTATCAATTTGTGGTGTTAGTTTTATGGGGTGGCAAGCCTTTTAATTCAATTTATTAAAAATAGCCACTAGTAATATTTTGAAAACTTAGAAAAGATTCAGCAAAGGCAGATGAATCCTTGTAACCATTCACTATACTGTATAATTATGTGTGACAGTGATTTTTCAAATTAATAATAATAATTGATAATACAATACAACTTGTTAAAACAATTAGCTCAGGTGTCACTTTTAAAATATGCACAGCAAAAGCATTAAAAATGGCAGTGTCTAATTCTATTTGTTCATTTGCACCTAAGAGCAACTAGATAGAAACACACACACACACACACACACACACACACACACAGACCAAAATGACCAAATTTAGATCCTAGGTAATATTTAGCTGAGCTATAGCAGTGTGCACAAGGCATACCACCAGACTTACAAAATGGTCCTGCCATGACTCACACGTTATAATCCTCATAACGAGCAGCCCCACGATCATTCCTCTAATCTGCGTTTAATAATTAATGTTGGACAGTTTTAATGCCAGTCAGCACATGTCATTTCCAGAATATTAGAAGTCATTTTGCATGTCTTTTATCAGGACCAGACTGTTATTTCTGGCAACACAGGCCTAACTAATGAGGCATGTAAATAGCAGAACTGTCCAGATGCAGCTCATTTGAATATATTTAAACCAAAAATGTACTTTGAATATTTAAATTTGATATTATTTAATTATGCACCAGGTTCCTGGGCACCTGGGTTTAAACCTTGCCCTTAGTCACTGTCTGTGTGGAGCTTGGCATGTTTTCTTCAGGTACAGTATTCTGTCATCTCTAAAAAAGCATCCAGATCAGCCTCAGGTGTGATTTTTACTGGCTTAGGTAAACAACCCTTAGATGTGACTGAGTCATTGAGTAAGTGAGTGTTTGGAGTCTTATGATGTACTGGATTTTACGTCTTGCATCTAGAACTGGAAGACGAATGGTCTTCAAACCTTCTTTACTACTCCTTTAATGCTTGTTGTTCTGAAAATGGATTACTGTAGTCTAATGTATAAGGATATCCTTCAGTCATCATCATCACAATATTGGTCTTCACAATATTGATGTCATAGTGTCTGCAAAATATTTTTGTGTGCTGTATACATAATATTCCTTATTATCTTGTTCTGATGGTTCCGATTAAGGTGTTTCTGTTATCTCTTTTCCACCAACAAGATGGTAGTGCAGGTGTCGGAGCTGGTTCCAGTTTTTTGAAGTTTGGAGTTTAAGCATTGAGCTCTTGCCTTCTTGGGAATGTGGTTATGGGTTGGAGATGCTCAATCAGGGCTGAAGATGGCATTGGAAGACGTTGTGGTTGAAGTGTCATAGCCTTGTAAGGCGGTTGCAGGTGGTTGTAAGTAAGACTGATGATTAATGGGCTTATATATTTGTCTGTAATTGATCAGCCTGAAGAAAGGAGGTGTTATTGGATTGGTGGTTGGGTGTGGATAGAAGGGGGGATAAATGGGAGTTTGTTTTGTATGATTTACTGTCTTTTTCATGTTTATGGCTGTTTACAGGTGCTCTCCCACCCATGGTTCTGGGTATATGCATCTCAAATCGTAGTGCATATACCATTATGTGATCCCTAATTTAAATATGCTAAATTTAATATGATCATTAAGAAAAGGATTTTTCAATTTTGTTTGTTTGTTTTGTTTATACACTGAAACAGGCGTATTTAGATCCAATTTATATATAAATGTTAATGTGACCAAGAAAATAAAAAAGTCAATAGAAAAGCCATAGGGCTTCATGTTTCGTCCTCAATTGCTGAACAGAACTACAGGACACGCCACACAAATGTAGTACGGGCACTACGTTTCCCATAAGGACCCAAGATCTTTCCAGAAACTTGAGCTGCTTGAGCTTTTTTATATAAAGATTCAAAATAAAGTCAGCAATGCAGCAGACAAGGCAACAATAGCTGATGGCTATATGTTTTAGCTAGCGACTTACTGTATAACCATATAACCCTTTATTCATTCAGGAAAGGGCACATAACCAGAATCAATGTAATTAATAAACATTCATTCACTTTTCATCCATCACGAAGTATTGGCAACATTTCTGTTAAAACACTTCATCTATTTAGAGTTCTTCAGGCTTTTTATCAGATGCACAGTAGTACCCCTACAAGTGATTGGCTAGCTGAAAGGTACAGCTGTGCCCCTCTTAATTCTGTGTGTGCCCCATTAAAGCAAGTATTATGAAATTACCCCTGCACAAAAAACTACTTGTTCCTATACAAAAGGAAATAAATGCAAATACATTTTCACTGTTCCGCATATTTGAAGTAGATGCATATGATAAAATGACAATGCTGTTATAGGCATATAGTGTGATATCAGTGACTGTGACACCAATGATGTTTTATTAAAAGGCAGGATTTCTCAAAATGGCTGGCACATAAAAATAAATAATGTGATTTTGTTAAATAAATATAATACTTGCTATTGAAAAGTGTCAATGGTTACTACTGTCTCAAAGCATAGCAAATGATATAGGAGGATGTTAGTGCTTTTGGCTGACTGGGTGTCTACGCAGACGTGTTTGGATATGTCTTGGGGGGAGATGGCTGAAGCCAAGCGATGTCAATGAAAACGAGATGGAAAAAAAATGTTTGACCCAGAAAGCCCCTATATGTATATTCATATGCCTGGTCCATTTTATGATAGCAATGTTATTTAAACTGTTCTGCATAAAAATGCTAATGCATGTCCTCCTTGTATTTGTGTGGCTTTTAAATTGGCTACTTTAACTTGCCCATAGATGTAAATGTGTAAGTAATATGTGTTAATGAGTTAGTGTGTAACTGTGTGTGTATAACTGCATTGCATAGGCACCCTATCCTGGGTGTATTCCTGGCTTGCACCTATGTTTCTGGGTGGCATCAAGTCCACCAGGATTAGGACCAGGACAAAGCAGTTGGTAGGAGTGAATGAATGAATTAAAATTACTGATAACATGACAAGTAAAAAGTGCTCAAGTGGCAGACGGGTGGTCTATTACAGCTGTCTGATCGTCTACACAGACATACTGTAATTGCCAATATACTGTATGTACTCACCAAAGGTAAATTAATGAATTAATTAATGTTACCTTGGCATTATAAATAATTGCATCACAATGGTCTAACTTTGGTCATGTATAGCTGATGTTACAACCTGTGGAAGGCATTGTGGAGCAGTAGGTGGTCCTAGGGTCCAATGGACTTAAATTTGACCTCAACTTTTTTAAGTGGACACTGGATTTTTACAGGTTTTTAACATTTCAGCATGCCAGTAGTAGACTGGCTACTTTAAATTACCCTTAGTTGTAAGTGAGGGAACGTGTATATGTGAAAGACTTTTGTTTAGATAGATTACATGCTGCAAAGCATGCTACAAAGTGCACTTGGAGGAGGAAGCCATTTGGTGTTTTATCTTATTTGTAAAGCAATTGGTTGTATCTTATTCGTTAGCAATATAATACTTAGTACTTATTAATTAGTGATATAATGTATTACATTTCCACAGGAATGAGAAGTGGTTATTTTAAATACACATTATTTGATTCATTTAGAATTCAGTTATTCCTAGATACTAAAGGCGCAGAGCAAAAATACCCCCTGAAGAGGATGCCAGAGTATCACTGGGCCTTGCACATGGTGTTCTTAATTATCTTTTAGATTCTTTATACCTAGGGACAGTTTAGAGTAGCCATTTCACCTACCAGCATTTTATCTCAATTCCCATAAACATGTCAGTAATTAGACTGGCTGGGTAGTGAGTAGGTGAGTGAATAAGTGATTTAGTGACAGCATTCTATTTGCACTGACGCTCTACCAATGGTGACATTGTTCAGTATAAAGCAGTTACTAAAGACGGCTGATGAATGAATGTATGTTAGGACTGGTAAAATTGCATTAAAAATGCATGCAATTACAATTACTCATACAAATAAATAAATAAAGCAAAACTGCCGATATCTTTAACTGAACACTGTACCAGCCAAACCTGAGTAGGGCTTTAACCCAGGGCTACTGCTGAGGATGCTCCCACCCTTATGCAATAGTAATCCATGTACATATAAAATTTTCATGTATAAAACATACGCCCATATTTGTGCAAACTATATATGAAACTTAGAAATTGGAACAATTTCATATATTGCCATATATGTGTGGCCCATAGAAATATGTATGCTCATGTATGTCTAATACATTTTTTGACATATATGTAACATATGTAACAATGCTTATTTCTATACAACATAAAACCAAGATTCAAACCTGGGAACTCAGACTCTCAACCATGATGTGCTAGCGGATTATCCTGCTGCACCACCTGAATACCTACAGACAAGCTTTCAGTACTACAAAGTCAACTACTTTTCTACTCAAAACAAGGTTTTGGTGCTTGTGTTGCAGCCTGTTTGCCCAAATTTGAACTGAACAAATATAAGTCCTGCCAAATCAATCAACATAACATTGCTCTGAAGTCTAGAGCTTGTTGAGTTTAGTTTACAAGATAAATGATTTGTTCAATTAAATATATATATATTATATATTACAACTCAATATATGTGGATATTACACAACATTTACATATAAAACAAACATGAATGCCTGAAAATAAGTAAAATCATATGTTGGCATACAGCCTTTTTATATGTTATGTTAATAAAATTGCATTATGTACATTAAATTTATATGCTAACATATATGAATACAACATATAATACTGTATAAAAATTAATCCTATAGATATGTTTAATATATGTACATACACACATTTGCATGCATGTTATAATAATACAGGTAACATATGTGGAACAACCATTATTGATATAGAGGCATATATGTCATATATTACATTTCAGTGTTGGGTTGCTTCCATTTAAGCCCAAAACGACATGCTATAGCCTAACCCAGGGCTACTGCTGAGGATGCTCCCACTGAGAGAGCATTAACAGTGAGTAAATCTGAGTAAATTCTGCCACATCTATAGCTATAGAGGATTCGAAACGCAGCAGATATGGCAGGTCGCATAGATTACAGATCAAGAAGAACAACGCAGACGCTCTGAATGAACTCAGACTGCAGATTCATTTACATTCACAAGCGTGTTAAAGCAGGGCTTAATTATTGCAGTGCCATCACTGATCATGGCCTGTTGTGAATGGCGCGGCTGTGTGATGCGGCTCAATGACGGGGGTTTGGTGGGAGAGAAACCGAACAAAAGCGGTCTAGGGAAAATAAATAAATAAATAACAGCACTCTCTCTTGGTTGTCCTTGCAGGGTTTGCATGCCTGCACCGTGCTGTCCTTTTGTTAGCTTACGTGACTGTCGCGCTCCATCACAGCAAATAATGCTCAAGGAGACGCACTGAAGAGACGCACTGAAGACGGACAACGAATGTATACAGATAACCTCATAAAAGATGGAGCTTATATATATATATATACCTATATATATATATATATATATATATATATATATATTCTCATCTAATAAAATAAATTCTTACCTCGAGGCTGTTCTGTAATGTCCCAAACACGTCAGTAATGGATCAGAGGAAGCAGCAGAAACGCAAACACAGAATGGATGTCTTATATTTCACTCCATGCCAGTCACGTAGCATTTTGGCTTTTTCTTTTGCATGCGGTGAAATCGAGCGATGCTGATGCTGATGCTGCTGAACCGAACTGAACTGAGCAGAGCTGAGCTGGGCTGGAAGGTTACGTACGTACCGTTATTATTGCTGTTGGAAGGCGCGCGCGCGGCTCCGCTCCAGCCTCGTGTGACGCACGCGGACACGCACGCGGACACCCCCGCTTCCTCACACCCGCGCGCAATGTGGCGGTGCGGCTCGAGCTCTCAGTCCCCATTGCACAGTGAGCCAAAACAGAGCAAAAACACGTCCTGAGGAAAACACACCACACAATCCGGTTACAGGGGCTTCATGATTAAAATAGGAATTATAGGAATCGAAATGGGGGTGGCAAACATAGAAACACTAAACATTTCGTCTTAGAAGATAATGATAATTAGGGCCACACTTTCCTTTTAATAAAAAGCCTCAATCCTAAATTGTTGTGCAGGGCACAGAACAGGGTTAAGGACATGGAAGATAAAAAAAAATGATGAACCTGAGATATTCCATGTTTTGTCTAGTGAACTTCATTTCACGTCCATTCCTGCATTTCAGGCCTGCAGCACATTCCAAAAAAAGTTGGGACAGTAAAGCATTTACCACTTTATAATGTTGCCATTCCTTTTCACCACACTTAAAAGACGTTTTGGCACCGAGGATACCAAGTGATTTAGTGTTTCAGGTTTTATTGTGTCCCATTCTTCCTGCAAACACGTCTTAAGATGTGCAACAGTGCGGGGTCGTCGTCGCATTTTTCGTTTCAAAATTCTCCACATATTCTCTATTGGGGACAGGTCAGCACTCCAGGCAGGCAGGCCAGTACCCGTAGCCTCTTCTTCTGCAGCCATGCCTTTGTAATGTGTGCAGCATGAGATTTTGCATTGTCTTGACGTCTTGAAGGCAGCATATGTTGTTCTAAGATCTCAATGTGCTTTTCTGCATTAATGCTGCCATCACAGAAGTGTAAATGACATTTGCCAAGGGCACTGATGACAGACCCTGGCTTTTGGACTTGTTGCTGATAACAGTCTGGATGGTTCTTTTTGTCTTTGTTCCGGAGCACACAGCATAAATGTGCTAAATGTGCATAAAAAAGACCTGAAATGCTGATTCATGTGACCACAATACACGTTTCCACTGTGTGATGGTCCATCCTAGATGCCTCAGAGCCCAGAGAACGCTGCTTCTGGACATGGTTAACATAAGGCTTCTTTTTTGCACAGTAGTTTTAAGTGGTATTTGTGAATGTACCTCTGTATTGTAGTGCTTGACAAAGGTTTGACAAAAGTATCCCTTGCCCATGATGTGGTTATATCAGCTATTGTTGAGTGGTGGTTCTAAATGCAGTGCCCTCATGGATCGAAGATCACGGGCGTTCAGCTTAAGCTTGCACCCTTGGCCTTTACGCACTGAATTTCTCCCAATTCCTTGAATCATTTAATGATATTATGCACTGTAGAGGGAGAAATATGCAAATCCCTTCCCACCTTTCTTTGAGGTACATTGTTTTTTAAACATTTAAATACATTTCTCACTCATTTGTTGACAAACTGGAGATCATCTTTGCTCATCAAAGACTCAGCCTTTCCTGGATGCTGCTTCTGTACCGAAGCATGAATACAATCACCTGTTCATCACCAGCCCTAAATTGCCCCCGTCCCAACTTTTTTTGAAATGTGTTGCAGGCCTGAAATTACACATTAGTAAAAAGAAGCACAGAATGACCTCCGTCAACCATTTTTAGCAGAGCAGTGTGAAAGTGACATGCTTATAGCACTGGTGTAAGTGGTGGTATGTATGACGTTTATATGTACAAGTGTTAAGTGTAGAGATTATAGCTTCCATAGTCGTTATTGATTGCATTTTATGACACAGGACCTCCGTACCACCCTGAAACACTGGACACAAGCAGGGCTACACAAAATATACTAGGCAATCTTAGACATTACATGGTAATGTATATCTACCGTTTAGTCCTAATCCCCATACCACAGCACTGAAATGTAGCAGGCCTAAACAGGACGTGTGCTGTCTTTTTAGACTGCAGTGACATATTCTAGTAGAGGTTTTTTTATTTTTCATAAAATGTATCTTTGTCTCCCTCCAGCGGTTTAATACTTACAACAAAGATTCACCATTTATTTAATGGAAAATAATTATAGACCATCATCATGATTCTCTATTAAAGCTGTTTACTTTCCAGTACTATAGAGTTACTAGTTACTAAAACTAGTAATGTTTGCTTATAGCATAATTTACTAATTTATTTACCAAATAGCTTATAAGAAGCGAAGAAAAACCAGGCTGAGGTTTGCAAAAGACTACAAGGATTGGACAGTAGAGGACTGGAGAAAGGTTATCTTCTCTAATTTAAACTGAGTCCAATTTTTAGCTTGGCCCATCACCTGGTAATCTAATGGTTAAATCCAGACCTGCAGAGGTCTATAAATCACACTGTCTTGCACCCTTTGTTTGAGAAGTTTGGTGGAGAATCGGTGATAATCTGGGGTTGCTTCAGTAAAACTGAAATCTGGCAGAGTTCAGTCATGTATGAATGTAGTACCTCTTGTTTTCTGGTCCTTTTGTCATTCTTTATTAATTGCTATTGTGTGATTCCTTGCTCCTCGCTTCCAGCTCTGCTGTTTAAGTGACTTTCCTTTGTCTTGTGTTTTGATGTATTTGAGAATATGTTTCTGTCTATCTCTGCTCTTAACACATGGCTTAGCTTTTCATGTTTCTTCTAGATTAGCTTAACTTAGTTTAGGGATCTTTTACTTTTCTCTGTGTTTAGCTTTAGTGATAAATGTTAGCGATTAGCCTTAGTAATACCATAGTTTTAGTTTTCTTGTTTTCTTACTAGTTTAGTGATTGTATTGAGTAGGGATTAGTTTTCTTGTTCTCCTAGTTTAGTGTTTAGCATCCAGTTAGTTAGTTAATTTAGTGAGGTGGTCTATGTACATAGTGTATTCCTGTGGTGTTCTTAGTGTTCCTTATTTTTACCTAGTTTTCCTGTTTGTAGAAAAAGAAGAATGTATTTATTTGTCATATATACATATACACATGTGCAGTACAAATAAATCCTTGTTTCTGCATGTCCCAGCTTGTTTGGAAGCTGGGGTTAGAGCACAGGGTCGGTTATTGTATGGCACCCCTGGAGCAGGCAGGATTAAGGGCCTAACAGTGGCTGCATAGCAGAGCCAGGATTTGAACCAACAATCTTCAGACTGATAGCCCAAAGCTCTACCCACTGTCCCAAATTGTCCTTCCATGATTTGTCCTTTGTCCCAGTCTTACCACTGTTTGTTTTTACATTGTGTTCTAAGTATTTATTATTACTGCCTTGTCTCTGTAATTGTATTTATTTGTTTGTTCTCTTGTTAATTATTTCCAGTTTTTCCATGTTTTTCTCTTGTCTGTCATTTCCAAAAAATGTTTTACAATTTAGCACAGCTTCTAGTTTTGTGTTTAGTCTTTTTGGTCTGTTTATATTTTGCTAGTTTTGCATAAATAATTAATTTATTATTTCAATGTTTATAACATCTGTGCACTTGTCTTCTGCACCTTCCCAAGTCTATTGTTACGCAGCTCTATTTTTATTTAGCTTCATAGAGATTAGAGATTTCACCAGATCTCCAAATCTTTTAATGTTTTTTTATTTTATTTTTTTATTTATTTTCAATGTGTATGTAGAGACACATTGTTTCTTAACTCTTGTACTATTCACTGTAAAGTTTTGACCCATCCTTTTTGTAAACAACTGGGCCTTTTGTTAAAGCTCATTTAATAACCAGGACTATTAGGACAGACTCATGAGGCATGATCTGTCACTCTGTTTATGTCATTGCACATCTCTAGGCATTTAATGCCATTTTAGTCACTTTTGTAATTTTTCTATTATATTACATATTGCATATATATTTATTTCTACCAACATTGTACTGCAATACTTACTTAATATTTCGTATGCACCTTTAGCCTATTTAATTAATAATTTTTAACTGAGTCTTTTATTGACTTAATACTTTTTCTATTGTACCTTGAGCCGTTGTAATACTTGACTTTCCCTCTGGGATTAATAAAGTGATCTATCTATCTATCTATCTATCTATCTATCTATCTATCTATCTATCTATCTATCTATCTATCTATCTATCTATAACCAATGACATCACCTGTTTCAGATTTTTTTTCTCACTCTGCTCCTGGTTTACCCCTTTATTAACTTTTTTTGGAATTTGGTGCTGGCATCAAATTAGTATATTCACAAAGCAATGTGTTTAATAAAGTATATGTCATGTACTGCCCTTTATGAGTTTTTGCGTGTACTCAGTGAAAATCTGTCTTAGTTTTAAACACTAGATGGCGCCAAACACCACTTCACCAACATTTTGACGTCATGAAATGTAAAGTATTGTCAATAATCGATTCTAAGTTCATTTTCATACCATTTTTTTGCAGGACATTAAATAATTACTTATTCCCACTCTGTAGACCTACTGCATGTTTTTGGGATGTAAGATTAAAATGGAATACCTGCAGAAATCCTATGCAGACAAAGGAAAACATGCCAAACTCCACACGGCCTGTACCAGTGTATCGCTTACGTATTTTGTATCATCCCTCCAAAACAGTTCCAGAGGCTTGTGTTATCTATACCAAAACATAGAGGCTCTACACTACATGATCATTTAATTTTGTATTATTATTTTGTGAATATAGGAGAGGGTGGTGACATCAAAGCTAGTGAGTGGTATTCCGGCTCTTTTCATTGAGTCATACAGTATTTATTGGCTCAGCTCACCAAGAAGAACCGACTCTTTCAGCTCCGAAAAGGCTAGGTTCAACAACATTACCAGTTTGTTAATTTGTTTATGCATTTATATTATTTATTATGCAGACGAATGCAGTCTATTAGATGATATTACATTCTTGGCATGAAATGCTGCAATTTAGCACCAATGCTGAGTCGAATGAGTCGATTTAGCCAGTCTGGTTCCAACGTTTAACAGAAGGAGTCGATTCTTTGAGTCGACATGTTTGCGATGCACGCGCCACTAGTCGGAGCAGTGGTATAGCATGTACAGAGCATCTCTGACTATCGCTCCGAGTCCACACCCGACATCATCCACACTGTTCCAGCATGAGGTAAGATTTACATTTAACTGTATTTTACTGATGTTTAATTTGTGTTAGATTGGTATGTAATTGTTCGTGTTAAGCTGAGATGCTTGTGAAGGCTGAATGGTTGTTTTGTGAGGGTAAACAGAAGCTCGGTCCTGAGGAGAATATTTATGAGGATGAAAAAGATGACAGGGAGAGAGCTGAAGCGGCTCTGCATGCCACGGTTTAGCCAAACAGCATTAAAAATTCATCAAATAAATACATTACATATATTTAAACCTTAAATTTGATGTTAAATGGATGTTTATTTGGCTAGAATATGGTACATTATCGAAAGCGTAGGAGGCGTTGGTATTTTTTTCCTCAGCATTGACGTCGCAAGGTCGACAGCCAAGTCAGGTAGCATTTCTCCTTCACCTGAGCTCTTTACTTTTAGCAAACTGAGGTAAATTCCATTTAAATGTTATAGATTATGACAAGAAACACCAATTAAAACATCTCTGGGCACGCCTAAAGATAACAAATAAAAAAGAAAACAATGCTAATTTGCAATAATCGTCGTCCCTATTACATTAGGCCTATTATTGGTGATTGCAAAAATATGCTATTGCTTTTGAGTATTATTTTAAATGTTTCCTAATGTACGTAGTGTCAAAAAATCATCAAATATCCTTTAAATAAAATGACTAGCAGAAATCTATGTATTGATTTTCAGTAGAAAATTGATTTTCTATTGAAGAATGAAGGAATGTGTGTGTCCTTATAATCTTTTGTCCCATACACAATATGGAAAAGGGTCTGTTTAGTCATATATGTTAAAATAATACATTCCTATCCGAAAAACATTAAGAAATAATAGTTTAAATATCACTGGGCACTCACAAAGACTGATATAATATAGAGGAATAACTTCCTCTCAATGCCATTTTGTAGGATCAACTGTCTGTATTTCATTGTGTCAACATGAAAGGAAGTATTACTATATTTCTTTTAAAATATGTAAATAAAAAATCATAAATTCATATTAAAGAATGCTTAATTTGGGACAAAATATTTTCCATCTAAATTGTTTGACATGGCATACAACTAAATAGTCATCTTCTAATAGTAAATTATGCCTGGAATATATTGTGTATAGATTGGGCTGCTTTTAGTTTAGTATAGTTTATTTTTACCCCCTACATGGCTGTAATGTAAACAGTAAATAATGTATGTTCTTACAGTAAATATGATATTTGTTATTTGGTGTATAATAAGATATTCTTTTATTAAGTGGGCCCAGTAACTGTATGATCATTTTAAAATAGTTCTTATATATTCTTAAATAAATTTTTTCATATTATAACTGAAACACCTCTTAAGTAAGGAAAGCAAAATATGCACATTATAAAATTGTGTCTGTCTGTTTGCATGTATTTCTTTAAATCACTCTGTTCAGTCTGTTGTCAGTGGCCATTAGAACATAAAGAATCTCCACCCATTGTGATTTTGTACTGTATGATTGTTTTAGAAAGCTAAAAGACAAAGATGGTGCAGAAACTGTCTTTCAATAAAAGAATATTCTCCTACATGCTGAGTTTATGAAATAATCTTCAGATACCATTTAAACTGAGGAAAAGGGAAACAATCACAAATGTAATAAAATAGCCTTCATTGTGAAAGATTTGAGTTAATGTCATAGGATTAATATCTAATTCATTTTAAGTCTTAGGGATGCATGGCCGTAAACGAATTTTTGGTAGGAAACGTTTTTGATCTGCTATTATTTTTGTATATGATTGTATCTGTTTTAAAGCATTTGACATTATATTGGACAAAAATATACATGAGTACACATATAATACATATAGGACATGTTCTTAAATTGGATTGCTTCTTCTACGCAGTTATTTTAGATTGTGAATCATTTATATGTTTATTTTAAGGAATTTGTGTCAAATACCATTTTACTTTCTATACAGCTCCTAGTGATTACAGTACACACACCAGTTCAAAGAGTTTAAAGAGCTGGCTAGACCCCAGTGACATAGAAATGGATTACAACATAACATTTCTAGCTTTAAAATATTTTTTAAAAAATGACTGAAAGACACCCTGAAATTCACACAAAGGTTGCTTTTACATGATCCATTCACAGCAAGGGTGGGAGCATATTTTGCTTGACATGACATGAATGCATTTCACATTACTCTCTTCTGCCTGTGTCAATGAGAGGCAAGCTTAAAATCAATACACAGTTTTGATTATATTGACTGACAGTATTGACAGTTTATT
This sequence comes from Trichomycterus rosablanca, assembly GCF_030014385.1. Classification (NCBI taxonomy): domain Eukaryota; kingdom Metazoa; phylum Chordata; class Actinopteri; order Siluriformes; family Trichomycteridae; genus Trichomycterus; species Trichomycterus rosablanca. The sequence continues at coordinate 21,974,509 of NC_086004.1, forward strand.
TACCTAAAGTAAAAAGTAAGGGTAAGCAGCACAGCCCAACTCCATAGGAAACAATAGCACAGCCAGTGAACAGTGGTTGTGCCACATATCATGTGAAGGCAGCCTAACGAATTAGGTAGGAGGACTGCATCTTGATCACAGTTGTTTAGTATAAATTACAATGATTGGCCTTAACATTAAAACAATGAAAGGTGAAGCAGGGAAATGGGCAAGCTTAAGGATCTGAGTGACTTTGACAGCGGCCAAATACTAAATGCGAGATTTATAAAACTTCTATAAAACAGCAGGTCTTGTGAGGCTTTCCTGGCTTGCAGTTGTTAGTACTTACCAAAAATGGACCAAAAATGAACAATCAGTAAAACAGCAACCCAAGGATCACAGACGTACGTAAGCAAAGGCTAGCCTGTCTAGTCCAATCCGACAGAAGAGCTTAAAAAGTTTATACTGGTTATGATGGAAAGGTGTCAAAACATAGTGCATAATATCTGGTGGCATTTGGGACTGTATAGCCACTGACTAGTCAGAATGCCCATGCTCTCCATCCCTGTCCACTGCCCTACAAGTTTGATCCATGGACGCCTCACTTCACAACTTAAAGCTTCTTTTGCTACCCTCTTGGTGCCAGATACCACAGAACACCTTCAGATGTGTTGTGCAATCCATGCCTCAGCCTTAATGAGTTAGAGCTGTTCTGACAGCATGAGGGGGACCTACACAATATTGGTGATTTATGTTATGGCTGATTGGTGTATATGGAAAGTATAAATACACAATAAGTAAGCAAATGAATAAATAAGAAATGTGAATAAATAAATAGCATAAATTAATAAATAATGCGTAGACTGCGTTATACAGTGGGCTAGTTTGTTGATATGACAGTTATATTGAGTTTATAAAGCAGTGTAGAAACTGATAATAATTTTACTTTTATGTACATCGTAAATACATAATAAAACGATGTCTTATTAGTTGTTATTTTTAGCATCCAGGTATATATAGGTGTATATTACAACAAATAATACTAAAATTATTATAAGTTACCAGATATGCCACTGTGTGGATAATTTGTGTACATAAATTGAACATTAATGGAAAGAAGTGACCATCAGTACCAAATAGTTGTGACTGATTTGTAAGAAATTGCATTGTCTAAATTATAAATCAATCATTTGTTGTCTTGAATTTATAGTGTGTGACTGTCACTGCCTGGTTGATTGTCATTTGCCCAGTTTCTCAACGTTGTTTTATTGTCCTTTTTGCCTGTTTTCCTGAGCAAATAATTAACGTGGCAAAGTGAAGTCTACAAACGCTAAAAACGTTACAGAAAAAATTAAAGCTGTACTACTAGGTATAGGGATACTACTACTAGGGATGTAACAATACACTCTTCCCACGATGCGATACGATTCATGATACTGGGTTCACGATACAATTTTTCCCAATTTTTTAAACACAATGAAATTGAAGACAAATTATGACAAAGTTTTTTTTTATTATTTTGCTTAAAAAAATAAAAGAAAGTCTTTTATTATTTATCTAAATAATGAATGTCCTTTCATTTCTGAGGTAGGTACAAACTATGCAAAATAATGCTGCACATTTCCATTTTTGTGTTAAAAAAAACTTAAATTAAATTTTAAAACAAATCCCACATTATATAAATAAATGAATAATACAAATAAAGAAAGTATCCTCACATGAATAAATGTGGCTGGAAAATCCCGTACAACTCTGTGTAGTGATGTCAACCAGGTGAGGTGAATAGCACCGGTCCCCTCTGCTGTTTAAAGTGAATATTGATTCATTTTACATGAATTACCGATTCGAATCGTGGCACATGTGCACCGATTTTTAACTTTCTTGTGGTGCATCGTTACATCCCTATTAATTACCCATCAATTATTGACTTAGAGAAAAAAAGAATATCCATCCACTGTTATTTTGCATTAGGCATTATGTTCATTACCCGAAACATGATCAGAATGCTAAAAGATAAACAAGGTGCTTTTAACCTGCAACATATCAAACAATATTTGGTTCACATACATGCTATTAAACGAGTGGCTTTGTGAAAATCAATACGTTACCTTGTGCAGAATGTGTTCATCCTAACAGATTAAGGTTTTTTATGTGTATAATTGTAATTATATACATTTATATGCATTATATACCTGTTAAAGTGCATGTAGTGATTCATTTCAGTTTGAGCTTTTAGTAAGGATCTACAGTACATAATAGAGAGTAGTCTCTTAAGTACACCCAAATCATGCATTGCAGAAATAAGTGCCGATGACTCATAGCTGCTTTGTTCGTTCTGCTTGATATTTATATGACCTTGCTTTGGATGAAGATGATTTTTCTGCTCATTATTCTGTTATTAAATCATTGGCACTGACCATAGAGTCATGTAAGGGTCAAAACACATGTTAGCATCGGTTCACACCTAATAACCAGCAGGGATTATTAGGGAAAAGAATTTAAAAAACATTTCTTTTTCTTTCTTTCTTTTTTTATCTGCTTCTTTTTTCCACTAACATTTTTCCACGTCTCATTTCTTGGACATCTTGGACCTGGTCATTCAATGGATTTGTTATAAAGGCCGCACAGTGGCTCAGTGGGTAGCACTGTTGCCTCACAGCAAAAGGGTCCTGGATTCGATCCCCAGGTGGGATGGTACGGGTCCTTTCTGTGTGGAGTTTGCATGTTCTCCCCGTGTCTCCACTGGTTTCCTCCCACAGTCCAACGACATGAAGGTGAGGTGAATTAGAGATACAAAATTGTCCATTATTGTGTTTGACAATAAACTTGTGAACTGATGAGTCTTGTGTAACAAGTTACTACCGTTTCTGTCATGAATGGAACCAAAATGTAGACAAAAAATACAATTATAATCATCTTCTAATATTTTATTTAAATTAAGGTGTTTTATACAGCCTCACATATTATATCAGACTGTTTTTGGCAATGGTCAGTGCATAATTTATCAATATTGTACTACCACTATTTGAAAACTTGCCAAAATTAGGCACCAGTACAAAACTACACCTATTACTTAGAAGAACTTGGAATGCTTCACTACAGTTGCAGCAACCTTCCAGGAAAATGCCACAAGGACCAACATTTTGTATGCTGACCATGTTTAACTCTTTCGTATTGTTTTGCTTTTTTGCTTGGTAGCTACATGAAGTTTGAATGGAAAAAAACCCAGATTTTTTTGTGCTTGGTCCAGTGACTTTTTGAAAAAGTGTTGCCTGGGCTCATGAGTATCTGTGACCTACATATTATACTAATGCATTTTATACTGTGTTTAACTGTTACTGACTTTACCAGCCTAGCTCAGTTTTCAAGACCAACTAAAACAGAAAAATATAGAATGCTCTTTAAATATTTTTCAAAACAAACTATGTTTCGTGAGGATTTGACTGTATTTGCTGTACCATTAAGTGAAATGGGAGCATTGTTGTTGGTATTTAAGTTGTTTCAATTGAGATTCACAGCCTGCCACGGCTCAGCCGTAGGTGCCGTTTCCATGGTAACCAGACGGTCTCGATGTATAAGGATGGAGGAAAATGCGGGAGGGGAATGAGAAAGGGGGTGGCGGAGGAATCCTCCACTCCATCTTCTTTGTTCTTCATGCTGCTTGTGGCCTAGTTAAGCAGCCACTATCAGAAACTGGGCTTGTCATAACACCACATGCTTTAGTGTTTATTCCATTCCTGCTCTGGCATGAGAAACGGAGAGGTCAAATGGTTCTACATACATCGATCAGTCATAACATTAAAACCACCTCCTTGTTTCTACACTCGCTGTCCATTTTATCAGCTCCACTTACCATATAGGAGCACTTTGTAGTTCTACAATTACTGCCTGTATTCCATCTGTTTCTCTGCATGCTTTGTTAGCCCCCTTTCATGCTGTTCTTCAATGGTCAGGACTCTCCCAGGACCACTACAGAGCAGGTATTATTTGGGTGGTGGATCATTCTCAGCACTGCAATGACACTGACATAGTGGTGGTGTGTTAGTGTGTGTTGTGCTGGTATGAGTGGATAAGACACAGCAGCACTGCTGGAGTTTTTAAATACCGTTTCCACTCACTGTCACTGCTGGACTGAGAATAGTCCACCAACCAAAAACATCCAGCCAACAGCATCCCATGGGCAGCGTCCTATGTCCACTGACAAAGGTCTAGAAGATGACCAACTCAAACAGCAGCAATAGATGAGCGATCGTCTCTGACTTTACATCTACAAGGTGGACCAACTAGGTAGGAGTGTCTAATAGGGTGGACAGTGAGTGGACACGGTATTTAAAAACTTCATCAGCGCTGCTGTGTCTGATCCACTCATACCAGCACAACACACACTAACACACCACCACCATGTTATTGTCACTGCAGTGCTGAGGATGATCCACCACCTAAATAATACCTGCACTGTGGGGGTCCTGATCATTGAAGAACAGGGTAAAAGCAGGCTAAAAAAGCATGTAGAGAAATAGAGAAACAAGGATGTGGTTTTAATGTTATGGCTGATCAGTGGATATCTGAGCATTTATATAAAGATGATGGGATTTGTATTTGTTTGTATAAATTTATATAATTCTTATCGTGATGATGGCTTAAATACATTTGATTGGATGTTTTTTGTGGATTTGAACTTAAACCATTACCAGTGCCTGTTACGTAACTCACCTCAGCCCAACAGAACTGCCCCCAGGGGTGGATGATGTAGAATCAGTGTGCATGCAGTGTGGTTAATCATCCTCATATAAAATAAGTTACATAAACTCTTTTATAGGTCACTGACATAACGTGAATTTTTCATATTTAGCACACTATTTTCCATTATTTTTTCAGACACAACCTTTGTCACACTGTTCTACGATAACTCATTAATGTAAGAAATAATACTAGTAACTCTAAATTGTACCTATTTCTAATTTATCATGCCACAGTGGAGGGCTTTTAAGCATGAACTGCCTGTTTAAACTCCCGTCACAGCATCCCAATTAGGATTAAGTCAGGTTTTTGATGAGACCACTACAAAACCCTTATTTTGTTTCTTTAAAATGATTTAAATGTAGACTTACTCTTTAGCTTCAGATTGTCCATTGTCTGTTGCATAAGTGTGCTTAAGCCTTTGTTATTCCCCTTGAAAATGTAAAGCAAATCATCTATATAGTATCGCACTACCAATACCAAGTTTTTTCCCTCCCTAATCTAGTCATGTCCAATTACCCTGATTGCATTACGCTTTCTCTGTACCGATACTACCATCCACTGCCCCCTCCAACACGTGTGCAGTACCGACTGCACGAGGCGAGTTCATATGTGGATCAGCTTTGTGTACAGAGAGCCACACCCTGATCAACACATTATCTCTTGACTTTTGCGCAGGCACCATCAATCAGCCAGCAGAGGTCGTAGCTGCATCAGTTATGACGAACCCTGGTCCGGCTTTCTCACCCTGTATGAACAACAGCCAATCATTGTTCGTGTAGCCGCCCAGCCCAGCCGGATGGCAGAGCTGAGATCCAAAACAATGTGTTCAAAATCTCATCTCTGGTGCATTAGCGTGAACCAATACAAAGTTTGACATTGGTATTAAGGTCTTATTGAGAAATTCTATGTGAACTTCACATTAGCTAAAACTAGACCCCAGTGTTCAAAAAAGTTGCTCATTCCACATATCACTCCACAAATAAATTATCACAAAAGACTTCAGAAGTATTTTTTGTAAGGCAAGCCTTTATGTTTAGCAGTGTTTTTTGTCCTGCAGCTTTACCTTGGATAGCATTTTTGCCCAGTTTCCTTCAGAGACACTGACATGTCATATGGAAAAATGTTGGTAGAGCTGGCCACTTTTGAAAAAAAATGCAGCAGTTTGATGTTTAAATTGGTTGATTTTGTTCTATAGTTCTAAGTCTCCTATCTCTAGTATTTACTTTAAATGCAAGTTTAAATGCATGAGTAGATGTCCAAATAAAGAAGTACGCACTGTTAAGATTATGATCAGGGTGTGATCAGGGTGTGGCTTTCCATGCACAAGGCTGATCCGCATATGAATATACAGTATATTTGTGGTTTTTATTGTGGTTTGTGGTTGTTATTGTGAACGAGAAGTCAATGCCTTAACTATACTTTCTGTCTCTTTGCTCTTTATCACTAATATTGAGCTATTCTTTAAAACCTCCATATATAATCATTTTATAATAAAATAAGGCATAAAGTTGTGATTTTTTTATTATCAGATTTTGTTAAACCACTCAAGAAATGTCTTAGTTTACAGTACACCTCGTACAGTATGTGACTTGTCGAATCAGAGGAAGGATTTGGTGTTACTATGGAAACACTGTAAATGGCAACACCTCATTGGCAGCTTGCTAGCACTCTCGCTTGGCTCCATCTGAATTATTTCCCTTAGGGGACAAGATGCTGGACAGGATTATTCAGGCAGCCTGGCTGCAGATAAAGCACAGTCAGAAAAGCAGCAGAGGAGAAAGAAAAAGAGAATATTCTGTTTCTGATCTTCACTATATAGCATAATTGCAATCCAGGCATAGCCAGCAGCCAATTATAACAAAGAGATCAGATCTGTCGCAGCTGGGTGCCCAACCGGTCACAGATTTATAGATGAAAAGGGGGAACCAGCTGTGTTGAAAACCCCTCTGGAGGATCCCACGTGTCAAATCCTCATTACGCGACTGTTTAAACCACACACGTTTCCTTCCTCCTATTTCTGTCCAGAATAATTAATGAGCTCTGAGCCTGCCATTACATTCCAAATGACTGGATAGACCTATTGATCAGCCTGATATGTCAGAATGCATTATTGAGACATGTCAAACAGCTAGTTCATTCCACTTGGATATCAACATACACTCGGCCTAAACTGTCAGTTAAAACCCTGCAGCGTGAACAGAGAAAAGAATTTATGGAATAAAGACATACAAGAATAAATCTTACAAGCAGTTTATTTTCATACAGCATTCAAAACAAAGTTACCTGATTGATCGGTATCTCATGGAATTAAAGTAGTTCAAAACCTTTGTCTTGCGCTGCATAACGGGGCGGCACGGTGGCTAAGTGGGTAGCACTGTCGCCTCACAGCAAGAAGGTCCTGGGTTCGATCCCCAGGTGGGGATAACGGGGCGGCACGGTGGCTAAGTGGGTAGCACTGTCGCCTCACAGCAAGAAGGTCCTGGGTTCGATCCCCAGGTGGGGCGGTCTGGGTCCTTTCTGTGTGGAGTTTGCTTGTTCTCCCTGTGTCTGCGTGGGTTTCCTCCGGGAGCTCCGGTTTGCTAGTGAGGTGAATTAGAGACACTAAATTGTCCATGACTGTGTTTGATATAACCTTGTGAACTGATGAACCTTGTGTGATGAGTAACTACCGTTCCTGTCATGAATGTAACCAAAAGTGTAAAACATGACGTTAAAATCCTAATAAACAAACAAACTCTGCATAACCTCATGCACAAATTACTTCATGCATATTTTTATTAAAAAACATTTAAAAAATTCGATATTTTAAGTTCCACTGCCCAATTACTTTCTAGAAACATTCAATGTATGGTTTGCTCCCAGTATTGCCTTAATACACATTGAATATTATTGATCATGCCTGTAAAGTAATACAGAAAAAAAGCTTACAGATATTGTTACCTTTGGTTACAATTAAATTTACATTGCTGTTTTGCCTCTGGTTGACCCAAGAAATCAATAAGCATTTTAGATGGGTGGAACAGATTAGCAGCTGGATACCCACTGCATTGAAAATATAAATGAACAACAGTTTAAAATTTGTATTTTATTTACTATCTTATTACTGAATAATGGTAACAAGAAAACTGTATTAAGAGAGACTCTGCAATGGAAACAAAGCCCCCTGCTTCCCCATCACCACCTTGTTATGCAGCATTGATTAGCATTGAACACTCACTGATTCACGGTGAGCTGTCTTACATAACCAAACATGTTCCTAAACCTAAAGACACAAAATATAGCTAAAATATTCAGGTGTTTGTTTAACTATGGTGTTTACTCTTGACGGAGTAGTTGAATAAGGAGGTCTTTCTAGAAAGCATGTGTTAACCTACTGAAGGTATTACAGTAAATGTGTGACAAAACTGTAAAAGATAAAGGAGTACAGTGTCCCGATTACTAAAGCTCACTCGTGCCCTTTTGGTGCTGCTTTGCTGTAGATGGTTTGTCTGCATTGCTTTTGTAAGCATTACCACAAATCTCTCAGATGTGAGAGGCTAAGGCCCACCTCCCCCACTGCTGAGAGACAGCACTGCACAACAAAGCCTGATTCATTCTCTGCAACAAAAATCAACATGCACTGCTATATATCAGAAAAGGGACAGAAATATACAGAATTAAAGAAATAAAAAACAAAAATTCCTTATTTTTGAATTACTGTTCCATTAATTTGGGCCTTGCAATGCTTTGCAAAAGCATTTAATGCGACAACAGAGATGGGCCAAAACATATAAAGGGTTTATAAATTAAACAAAAATGGTAGGGATGCATTATTTAATGCCTGTAGTCTAATTACACCTAATTATTAATTAATTGATAAATAGATTTACTTGACTATAGACTAATTTGTAGAAAACATTTAATGTTCAGTCACATGTCTTCTTGTCATTTTTTAGGTACCAGAGTGTGTGATGATGTCCAATTCGGTGGCCTCCTATGACCAGCTGGTGCGGCAGGTGGAGGATCTCCGCAAGGAGAACTCTCACCTGCGCCGCGAGCTGGAGGACAATTCGCACCACTTGTCCAAGCTAGAGAATGAGACCTCTGACATGAAGGTAAGAATAGCCTTTAGTGTTTTTTTGCAGGTGGATTTATCATTGATTTAATTCCTCAAAATGGAAGATTGACAATAATTTATTTTTTTACTGTCTACCATACATGATATTGTAAAAAGATTCAGGGAATCAAGATACATCTCAGTCCATATAGGCAGAGGCTGGAAATTGAAGAGACTGTTGACCTTTGTATGATCTTTGAGCTCTCAGATTTCCATTGCAAGAAAAAACGCTATTCTACTGTGGCAAGTATACTTACATGGTCTGAGGAGTACTTCACAAAACTGTTTTCACATAACACAGTCCACCACTGCATCACAAAATGCAACCATAAACTATTATTATTATATCTTTGTGGTCCATGGAGCTAAAATATGAACATATATTTGTAGATATAGTTACAAATTACAATCAAATCCTCAAATTACAGTGCATACTGAGGGCAACACTGCCACAACCACCCTTCTGTTTTTATATTTTGTCCATGGGTAACTCGCTGGTTGACTAAGTAGCTAGTGGAGTTTGACCCAGGTGCACTTTTCGATTTTTTTCTGAAGTCTGTGCCTTTGTTGTCAATGTTTCCTGGGTGCAGTTAGGAGGAGTGTCTCTGCTCCAGTAATGCGATCACCTTCTTTTCTTGAGTCTTGCTACAGTTTTGGTTTGGTTAAACCTTTGTCTGTGCTTTTCAGAATAAATTTGTCTAAGCTTTTCTTGCTGCTAATTCTACATTACATTAGCAATCAAAGCTATCTAATTTATTTTTGTGACAAGTATAGAGTCATAATTTTCGGTATTCACTTTGCATTGACGCTGTTTATATAAAAATGTCTGAAGAGACTAATTGTTCCTAGCCAACATTCACACAGCCTGTGCACAAACCACTAACAAGCAACAAACAACAAGCAAGATTGCTGTTGCTGTTACTGTACAGAGCCTTGCAGTGTATACTGGAATCCATTAGATGACCACAGCCACTGAGCCACTTATTATTGATCCTAGGTTTTGTATTGCAAAATGTTTTTTGAGCCCTGTGGGGCATGTTTTGAGTTGGCATCATTACCCAAAAGCTGTACACCGGATTCCAGTATCCAGTAAGAGTCCTGTATTGAGAAGAAGTACGAAGAAGTGGGTGTTCCATTTACCCAAATCATATTTTTACTTTTATTAAAGACTACCATTAATGCGTCCAGGTGGTGCAGCGGAATAATCCGCTAGCACACCAGCGCCGAGATTCTGAACTGATTCGAGACTGGGCGTTGGCACCGGTCGACTGGGCGCCATCTAGCGGGCATAATTGGCAGTGCCTGCAGCAGACACCGTTCTGCTAGGGCAGGATGACCGGACTATGTAGGTGGGGTCTTCAAATGCTGTGTAAGGACCCTGATTGGCAGATAGAAAGGCGCCTGTGCAGAATGCATAAGTGAAAAAGGGTTCAGCTAAGGGCTGTGCGCGGGTCAGAGGAGGCATGAGCAGCAATATACCCACCTCGACTGCAATCAAGGATCCCCCAGCAGCGGAAGACAAACTGACTACGCTAAATTGGGAGAAAATGAATAAATAAAATAGGGGAAAAAAAACTACCATTAAAATCATTTAAAAATTAGGTTCATATGTTTGAAATATACATTATAATTAACAAATTGATACGGTATACACATTATATTAGACTGTTTTTGTGTAATAGTAGCAGGATGGTTTCATATAATTAAATAATAAATAATTGAGGCCGCTCAGGTGGCTCAGCGGTAAAAACTCACTGGAACCAGAGCTGGGATCTCAAATACATCGTATCAAACCTCAGCTATGCCTGCCGGCTGGGCTGAGCAACCACATGAACAACAATTGGCCTGTTGTTCAGATATGGGTGGGATTAAGCCGGATAGGTTCTCTCTCATAACTAATGCAATTACGACCTCTGCTGGCTGATTGATGGCGCCCACACAGAGATGAGAAAAGAGTGCTCTCAGGGTGTGTCTCTCCGTACACAGTGCTGAGCTGCACTGCACTCATCAAAGTGTAGGTGATAAGATGCATACTGCTGCTGCCCACGCACTAAAAAGGGAGAAAAAGGGGGAAAAAAATTTAATAATTGAATTAAATAATTAATTTAATTATATAATTCTAATTAATACTTATATTATTAATTATATTATTTAATCATATTCTCTACAAGTATAACAGTTTGTGTTATTATTTTATACAATTATTTTTTAAATACATTAAGTCTAGAAAATAAAGTATCACACTGGAAATTAATTAGTATTTTATTAGTATTGTTTATATTTTTGTATATTTATAAAGTGGAAGGTTCACACGAGCATAAGGCTCAAATATGAAACAGCAAGGCAATTTATAGTCTTTTGCTTTTAGCTTTCTCAAGTTACTGTTCAGAAATGCTCTAAACAATTGCTCGGAACCATTAATCAGGTATCTTACTTATCCAGGCCAAAGCCTCCATTTGTTCTGTGCTAAGACATAAATCCTTAGTAGTTTAAAAAACCTAAATAGCTCATTAAGATTCTAAACTCAGATCTCTGAAGCACTTAACATTTAGATCTTACACTAAAGGCACCAATTCTAAAACGCTGAGCAAATCTATCACTAAGTAAATGAAATTGTAGCAAAATGCAGACTTTAAACGCTAAAACTGAAAAGTGAATATATACTGTAAGAACATACACCGATTAGCCATAACATTAAAACCACCTTCTTGTTTCTACACTCACTGTCCATTTTATCAGCTCCACTTACCATATAGAAGCACTTTGTAGTTCTACAATTACTGACTGTAGTCCATCTGTTTCTCTACATGCTTTGTTAGCCCCCTTTCATGCTGTTCTTCAGTGGTCAGGACCCCCACAGGACCACCACAGAGCAGATATTATTTGGGTGTTGGATCATTCTCAGCACTGCATTGACACTGACATGGTGGTGGTGTGTTAGTGTGTGTTGTGCTGGTATGAGTGGATTAGACACAGCAGCGCTGATGGAGTTTTTAAACACCTCACTGTCACTGCTGGACTGAGAATAGTCCACCAACCAAAAATATCCAGCCAACAGCGCTCCATAGGCAGTGTCCTGTGACCACTGATGAAGGTCTAGAAGATGATCAACTCAAACAGCAGCAATAGATGAACGACCGTCTCTGACTTTACATCTACAAGGTGGACCAACCAGGTAGGAGTGTCTAATAGAGTGGACAGTGAGTGGACACGGTATTTAAAAACTCCAGCAGCGCTGCTGTGTCTGTTCCACTCATACCAGCACAACACACACTAACACACCACCACCATGTCAGTGTCTCTGCAGTGCTGAGAATGATCCACCACCTAAATAATACCTGCTCTGTGGGAGTCCTGTGGGGGTCCTGACCATTAAAGAACAGCATGAAAGCAGGTTAAAAAAGTATGTAGAGAAACAGATGGACTACAGTCAGTAATTGTAGAACTTTAAAGTGCTTCTATATGGTAAGTGGAGCTGATAAAATGGACAGTGAGTGTAGAAACAAGGAGGTGGTTTTAATGTTACGGCTGACAAAAATGTACACAATATAATTTAGAAATGTCATAGCATGCTAAAGTATTAGGATTTCACTTAACTAAAGCTATGAACTGTACTGTCCTGGCCAAACCTTACACATCAGCTTTAGTTTCTTCTTCAAATACATTTTATAGCTATAAATAAATTATTACCAGAATAAAGGTATTAAAAATGGATGAACCTTTGGCAAAGTGGTATGGATATAATACATCTTTTCAGGGAAAAACACAGTTTCCAGGCCTTTATGTTTTTATTAAGGTATTTTAAATGACTGACCTTAAATCAGCAACATCACTATTGGGGGCTTATGGGTGATATTTTTCATGGACTTCCAACCTGTAGTTTCTCTCTGACCCAGATGCTAAGCACAGCTGAATAATCCCTGCTTAGCTTTTATTCAAAGCTCAGTTGATTTTGTCTTTAAATGAAATAGGAAGCCCATGGGATATCACGTTTACGTTCATGGCATTTAGCTTTTTATTCAAAAGAACATACAAATATGACACACAGAGACTGTAAAGAAGATTTAATCTTGTTTTTTTATAAGGATTATTCCTAATGACATAGGTGCAACAATGGAAATTTTCTTTTCAACTGACATGCTATTTACAATTTAATGTTTCTAATAACATTTTTCTGCCATTTTAGGAGGTTCTGAAGCAGCTGCAAGGCAAAGTAGAGCAGGAGGCATGCACACTTGCTTCTTCAGGAAAAGCTGAAGTGGCTGACCAGCTTAAAGGTAACAGGAAAATCATTTTATAGCATTTTAGTGGTCAGTAAAATATGACATTCAGAAATTTCTATAATTTTATTCCAATTTGCCATTTTTCTCATATACACTGACTAGGCATAACGTTATGACCACTGACAGGTGAAGTGAATAACACTGATTATCTCTTCATCACGGCACCTGTTAGTAGGTGGGTTATATTAGGCAGCAAGTGAACATGTTATCCTCAAAGTTGATGTGTTAGAAGCAGGAAAAATGACGACTGGGTGAGAGCATCTCCAAAGCTGCAGCTCTTGTGGGGTGTTCCCGGTCTGCAGTGGTCAGTATCTATCAAAAGTAGTCCAAGGAAGGAACAGTGGTAAACCGGCGACAGGGTCATGGGTGGCCAAGGCCCATTGATGCACCTGGGGAACGAAGGCTGGCCCGTGTGGTCCAATCCAACAGACGAGCTAGTGTAGCTCAAATTGCTGAAGAAGGTAATGCTGGTTCTGATAGACAGGTGTCAGAATACACAGTGCATCACAGTTTGTTACGTATGGTGAGCAAAAGGGGGACAAACACAATATTAGGAAGGTGGTTATAATGTTATGCCTAATCAGTGTATTAATTAATAATAAACTTTAAAATTATAATAATCAAAAAGCCAATGGCAGAAAATAGGAAATCTTTTATCAATCATATATGGCTTAATAAACAATGTTTAAAATCCATTAGAGCTGCATATGGACTTGACCAACTATTACGAGCTGAAGTACCAACCTCACAACCTGCGTGCATTCACTGAGACCATGGCCAACCAAAGCAGTGACAGCGAAGACAGAATGCATCTCCCACCATCCAGCATTAGCAGATCCAGGAGCTCTGTCTGCTCGTCCTCTCACCCATGGTCCACTGCATCTGGAGAGGCTACAGCTGTGCACCCGTCACACCTTCACCCAGCTATGACAGGAGAGGGCCGCATCACTGCCCAGCTAGATGAACTTCTCAAGGAGAGGTAAAATATATTTCAGGATTTACTGATCTCACAGAATAAACTGTATTTAATGTATCACTGTTTTATGAATAGCAAACGCTTTGTTGCATTTGATATTCCAGGTAGTAAATATATAGAATTGTGCATTAATTGTAGTGTGCTGCATTTGTCTTGTCTTGATATGTCTTAATACTGTAAATTTGACCAGCAACTGAATTAATAACATTGCTATTTGAAATGCCTGCACCTTTAAAACAATACATATACAAACTGTAATGATTTGTTTTATAGGATCATGCTGCTGAATGAAATAGAAAGAGAAGAGAAAGAGCGAAACTGGTATTATTCTCAGCTGCAGGGACTTTCACAAAGGCTGGCAGAGCTGCCCCGGATTGACACAGTAATAGTTTTATGGTTTCTAATAAATTTTAATGCCATTACCTAAGTGTACAGCATTATGAAACTGAGCTAACTATACCAATGTTTGTGAGTTGTTTGTAGTACTTATAAAACAACTTAGAAAATACAGCCTGCTAACATCTATTTTGTCTTTGTAACTTAGTTCTCTATACAAATGGACCTCATTCGCCAGCAATTAGAATTTGATGTCCAGCAGCTACGTTCAGTCATGGAGGAACGCTTTGGCACCAGTGATGAAATGGTTCAGAGAACACAGGTAAAACACACAGCAATGCAATATGAGGCATATGGGTTACTACATATTAGGTGTATTGAATTTTCAGGCATTACATTGAATTATTGGCAAAGATGAGTAAAATAAATAAATGACAATATAATATTAATCTAATTACAGTCAAATCATTTCAAGAACATAAAAAGAAAGAAATATGAAATTAAAAATGTTGACGTCCATGTTAAAAATAAATTAAGAACAGATTTGCATAAGATTGTAGTATTTTGGGGTTACAGAGTCTCCAAATTTCCAAACTTCCATACAAAGAAAATGTGCCAGAAAAAAGCTCTTTTTCACAGGACTTAAACTGTTTTAGGGTCAGTTAAGACAAAAGTACAGTTTTTGACAACAACAAAATAATGGCATAAAAAAGGATGGTCATACAGAAAAAATAAGTGTGGTGGTGGATCAGCGATGTTTTGGTGCTACAGGATACAAAATGAAAATCTGGTTCCACACAAAAATGGCTCATTGACCACAGAATTAAGCTTTTGTTATGTCCATCCCTGACCCCTGGCCCAAACCACAGAGAAAAAAGCACTTTATAGTATTAAAAAGCTCAGTAGCTGCTTTTCTTTTCTTCGTTTTGTTTATAGTGATTAAATTTGTATTGTAAAGCATGGTGATTTCATGCATATAAAGAAAGCTATACTCAAATGACATTTACTATTTTAATTATTATTAACAATCTTATTTTCATCTTTGATTAAATTACTAATAAAATATTTTGTAAATTACAGGAATATTTGAACAATTGAGCTAATCATACCAATGGTACAATCTGTTCATAGTAAGTCTTTGTATGTCCTGCAGATCCGTGCAGTTCGACTAGAGCAGTTGGAGAAAGAGGTACAGGAGGCGCAGGAGTCCCGCAACTCCCAGGAGAAAATCAATCAGCCAGAGAGTCAGGTAAGAACTCGTACATAACTCTTACCAGAACTCTTATCAAATATGGTATAGAACACAAACACTATTCTCTGTTCATTACAGTCATAAGTATGATTATTAATATTAATTGGTGTTTATCATGATTTATATTACTGCACTGGTTAGTAATTCCATGCATGTGACTTAATGCCACTATACTGCCACTGTAACATGGTCGTATTGATCAGCCGGGGGCAGGGTTACACTATCATGCCCACCAACCATGATATTATGGCTGGCATGGAGACATAAGTAACTGACAGTAGAGGTTCCTTTAATCAGACAGTCTCTGCGCATCATCAGTTTTAAGTTGCTGCCACCTGGGAGATCTTTAAATACTGGCTTCGCTGGCTATCTTGCCATGGGCTTATTGCATTGTGCTGTATGGTGTTTGTATGTCGCAGACACCTGCACACTGGACAGCACCCAGATCTTCATTTTTTCTCGCCAACTACAGAGCAAATTGGTATTTACAGTCATTTACTCTAGTATTACAGTGTCATCTAAATGATTTCATTTTTATCAACCACTGTATCCTGGTCAGGCTTGTGGTTTTACCGGAAAATACTAGGCACAAAGCATCCTGGATACCCTGGCACCAATCCATCATAGGGCTTTGGTCACCCACAGACATAGCCTGTTATGTCTAGGTAGGCACCCAGCCAGCCAATAGCACCGCTGAGATTAGAGATTTGGTGGGATAATGTAGTAATGTGTGTGATTATTGAATTGTTGAATTATTTAAATAATTTGATATTCACCATAGCTCCTCTCTTTTGACAGAGTGCTGACTGTCTTTCTAAAGCATCCATATCTGAGCAAGAAAATGGAGCAAGCACAAGCACTATCGAGGCTCCTGGAGAAGCAGGAAGCAAAGTAAGACACTGATTTGCACTGAAACCATTTTTGTATTTATTAAAGCATTAATATAAATTAACTGCACTTATTAACTAACTTATCTGTTAATTGTCATGACAGAAAGGTGCTGCTGGTTCTAACAGTCATGACAGTGAATGTATATATTTATCTGGAATTGTGCTATGGTTTCAATCATTTAGGGGCTACCCAAAATATTTTTGATCAATTCATAATAAATTAATAGTAAGGTTAATAATAAGTTAAGACAAATGTGAGACATAAAGAATGTGACACTCTATATGCTGTCCTGCACACTTTAGGTGGAGATGGTGTTTTGGCT
Source organism: Trichomycterus rosablanca (assembly GCF_030014385.1). NCBI lineage: Eukaryota > Metazoa > Chordata > Actinopteri > Siluriformes > Trichomycteridae > Trichomycterus > Trichomycterus rosablanca. Next base: position 21,991,387 of record NC_086004.1, read on the forward strand.
GCTATCTATGCTGGCCTCCAGAGATCGTGAAGAGATGTCTCGCATCTTGTTGACCATGTCCACCTCGCAGGAAAGCTGCATCGCAATGCGCAAGTCTGGCTGCGTTCCACTGCTTGTACAGATGCTGCATGATGGAGGTGCTGGCGGGACTCCCGGTACCACAGAATGCAGCCGAGAGGCGCGATCCAGAGCGAGTGCCGCTTTGCATAACATCGTGTACTCACAGCCTGATGAGGGTCAAGCACGGCGTGAGATGAGGGTTCTGCATGTGCTGGAGCAGATACGCTCACACTGTGAAAGTGGCTGGGACTGGATCGAGAACCACCTCAGAACCCCATCACCTGGTGGTGTTAAGGCATTAGGTAATGCAGATAATCAAAACTATGTCAATGTAATCATAACATTTGTTTCTACCCGATGTGATGACTATGTGATTTTTTTTTTGTCATTTGAACTTTGCAGACATTCCAGAGCCCATAGATTCCCAGATTTGTCAAGCCACGTGTGCTTTAATGAAACTTTCCTTTGAGGAGGAGTACCGAAAGGCCATAAATGAACTTGGTATTTATAATCTGCTTATGTCTTAAATTATTTATGTCTCTAAGTTATGCATTTTAGCAACTTCATATTCTATGTACTGCAAATAATTGAAATGTACTGATGTAAAATGAATCTGATTTGGTCATATTAAATAATCTCTGTAGTTTAATAACTAGCCTTGAGTGTTTGCTAAGAATCTCTACCCTGAGCATTTTAAAAAATATACCAGCATATATAAATATTCATAATTATTAATTAAATAATTCATTATCTGATTTGCCACTTCTTTATTCTGGTCAGGATCATGGTGGGTTTGATTTATTGGGGAAAATCAAGAAAAAAAAGAAACAGGACAGGTAACTAGTCTATTACAGGGAGATAATCAAACCCAGACACTTTTTGCTGTGATGTGACAGCGCTACCACTTCAGCTGTTTTTAGTTTGTTGTTGTTTGTTCATGTCATGCTTTATTGTTTTTGATCCTCATACAAAATTTAAAGCAAGACAAAGACAAAATATGAAGCTAAGAATGTCTTGTGTACACTGATGTTAAGGAAAATTAGCACACATTGTGCAGGGAAAAAGAAAATGTCTCGTCTCTAACTGTACACCTACAATGGGTGCTAACAGGGAATGTATTCCTAATAAAGAGGGAATTAGGTTTAAAAATAAATAAATAAACTGTATATAAAAAATCCCAACAACATTGCTGCACCTGATAAAAGGAATTCGGTCTCCTGCAAAGGAATTTAGTCGCAAGCATTTAATAACAGGTGGTCATATTTAGATTTTAGGAGACTAAGACTAAGAATTATATTTATGCAGAAAGTTCACTGTGGTTCTGTCTGTTTCAAGGGGGACTTTCAGTCATTGCTGAACTAATGCAGCTGGAACAGGAACTGTATGGCATGCAGAATGATCCTATAAATATGGCCCTGCGAAGATATGCTGGAATGGCACTCACTAACCTGACATATGGAGATGTTGTAAATAAGGTAGGCTAAAGGTTACGGGTGACATTGCATTGAGCAATTGGAACAAAACAGTTTTTTACACGTTTTATATGGTTGCCATGTTCTTTATTTCAGGCCACACTTTGCTCAAAGAAAAGCTGCCTTCAAGCTATTGTTGCTCAACTTGCATCTGATAGTGAGGAACTGCATCAGGTAGATAATGAAATGGCTTTGTTGGAAGAATATGAATTAATTTAATTAATTAATTTAGTTTATGATTCATGGAACTGCCAGGATTTCTGCATTATTTTCATTATTGTCTGATTCTTATGGAGTCTGCCTAAAGTCATAACATCCGAACAATATTAACAACAACCAAATATTAATATTTGAATATGTTATTAAACACATTTTATAGGTCATTATTTACATATCAGATTGCAAATAAGTATGCCAACCCTGGTACTCTACAAAATGGGTCTTAAAGTGGGATATTTTTAACAGCATTGCATGTTGTTGTAACACTCTTGTTATCTTTATGGATTACCAACTCAAAGGGCCAGAACAGCATTCAATTCCACATTTGTAGTCATTCTGTCATGTTATGAGCTGATAAGAACTTGGGAAATGCTTTTGTAACCTTTCCCAGCTTTATGCATCATCAAATCTTCTTTCTGGTCTTTTTAAATTGGTTCTATTTCACATGAAAAGTGCTTTTGAGATCAGTGCACCTCCAAATCCCTGACTTTTAATCTTATACATTTTGAAGACAATTCATTAAAGTTATTAAATTAAATGGAATATTAAGTACAGTTGTTCATCAGATAAAGATAACACTGAATTGTATAATAAATAGTAATTAAAGCAGAAATCTAAACAATGTAAATTATTCACATAATGCCTGTGTGTTAATTAAAATAATTTGGTGGCTGGTTATGTGTTAAAATATTTTTGCCTACAGGTGGTCTCAAGTATTCTTAGAAATCTTTCATGGCGTGCTGACATCAACAGTAAGAGAGCCCTTCGCGATGTTGGCAGTGTGTCCGCACTGATGACCTGTGCACTTCAGGCGACAAAGGTAAATTATAACTATTTATGCATAACTAATTGTTTTTTGGGCGGCACTGTGGCTCGGTGGGTAGCACTGTTGCCTCACAGCAAGAAGGTCCTGGGTTTGATCCCTAGATAGGGCGTTCCGGGTCCTTTCTGTGCAGAGTTTGCATGTTCTCCCCATGTCTGCGTGGGTTTCCTCCGGGAGCTCCGGTTTCCTCCCACAGTCCAAAAACATGCAGTCCGGTTAATTGGAGACACTGAATTGCCCTATAGGTGAATGTGTGTGCTTGTATGTGTGTCTGCCCTGCGATAGACTGGCGCCCTGTCCAGGGTGTTACTGTGTGTCTTGCACCCATTAAAAACCTGGGATAGGCTCCAGCAACCCCCCCCCCCCACACCCACAACCATGGATAAGCCATTAAGTGAGTGAGTGAGTGAGTAATTCTTTTTTTTGCACATTTCTGTGTTTTTGATTTACATTTTCTTTCTCTTTATACAGGAATCCACATTAAAAAGTGTACTCAGTGCTTTATGGAATTTATCAGCACATAGCACTGAGAATAAGATGGCAATTTGCTCCGTTGAAGGTGCCCTGGGTTTTCTAGTCAGTACTCTCACCTACCGGTGCCAATCCAATTCTTTGGCAATCATTGAGAGTGGTGGAGGCATTCTACGCAATGTATCCAGTCTTATTGCTACCCGAGATGACTACAGGTATTACCGTGTACTCAGCTTTATTGCTTTATTGGACTAATATTTCATTTTAATCATTTAACTGAGTCACAATATCTCTGTATACCTTGCTTTGCAGACAAACCCTCAGGGATCACAACTGCCTGCAGACATTGTTACAACATCTGCGATCACACAGTTTGACCATTGTGAGCAATGCATGCGGAACCCTGTGGAATTTGTCTGCTCGGAATCCAAAGGACCAAGAATTGCTGTGGGACCTTGGAGCTGTGAGCATGCTCCGCAATCTCATTCATTCAAAGCACAAGATGATAGCCATGGGAAGTGCCGCAGCTCTGAGAAACCTCCTCACAAACCGTCCTCTGAAATATAAAGACACTGCTGTTGTATCTCCAGGCTCCTGCATGCCCTCGCTCTATATGAGAAAGCAGAAAGCACTGGAGGCTGAGTTGGATGCAAAGCACCTGGCTGAAACATTCGATACGATTGACAAGCAAAGCCCGAGGCATATGAGTAATAAAAAGCCCCTACGACATATTGAAAGCTTGGCAAAAGACTATGCCTCAGACTCAGGATGTTTTGATGATGATGAGGCTCCAAATGTTTCAAGTAGCATTGAAACAGGAACAATTTCTATGCTCTCAATGTTCCTGAACAACTCTAACTTCCTTCAGAATCAGACTCACAAGAGGGAGGGAGAACCTGAGCGAGATGTGGAGCCATTGCAAACAGAGGACAGAAAGACACAATCTTCTGAAGATGAAGTGACACTTGCAGCAGAACATTTGGCAAAAAAGATAACCCACACTGTGGCTAAAATTGACAAGCTGGTGGAAGATATTACAATGCATACATCCTCAGAGGATAGTTTCAGTCTTACCTCTGAGGACCATTTTGCAGACTGGAATTACGGGCCTGATGATCTTCACGAAGCACGAGCCAATTCGTGTTCTCCTTGCCGCCTTTCTGAGCACTCATTTTTTCACAAAGAGCACATCATCAGATCCCATCCCCTTCTGCAGTTACAAACCACCAATTCAAGTTTGTCAAATGACAGCCTTAACAGTGGCAGCAACAGTGAAGGCTACTGTGGTAGTAAGGACCAGATTCAGCCTTCCACAAGGCCAACAGAACAAAGACGCCCAAACAAGCTCGACCTTAAGATTGCTCATGAGAAACTGCTAAACAGTAGTACCAATGTCACCAAAGAACATTGTCAGAATGAAATACCTGAGAGGGATTCTGAGACATCAAAAGATCCAAACATGCCTGATCAAGGTAGCTCAGATGGAGAAAAGGATCAAGAACCCATTATAGCAACACCTGCAACTGTTTCGACCAGAGTATCTTCTGACGTCAGCATGCCTACAGTTAAGCTCTCCCCCTCTTATCAGCATGTTCCACCAATACAGAATGTTGCCAGGTTTGGTGTAATTAATGTTCAGGGAGCTCAGACACTAAGAAAACAGGCATGGGACTCACCTGTAATGACTGGACAAAATATAAACAAGTTTTCGCCAATATGTCCTTCAAGAAGCCCAATTGGTCAGCTAGAGACACCACAGAAGTATTCGGTGGAGAATACACCAATCTGCTTCTCGCGCTGTAGTTCTTTGTCCTCTCTGTCTTCAGGTGATGGAGACCTTGATGGACAGAGTCACAGTGAAAATGATCTTGAAAGTGATTCATCTCTTGAAATAATTGAGGTGGAAGATGAAACACTAGAGGATCTAAGTGATAGCCAGTTGCTTGTCACAGACCAAAAAACATGTCCCACTACTAGCAGTACTTCTGATCCTATTGAAATTCCAAAAAGAGCTGAAAAGACCTTTCTTATGGCAGCCTCACCAGTCATACCAGAGGATAGGTCTCCATCGAGTTCCTCAGAGAATTACATTCATGAGACTCCACTCATGATGAGTCGTTGTAGCTCTGTAAGTTCGCTGGGTAGCTTTGAGTCCCCGTCAATTGCAAGTTCTATACAAAGTGATCCTTGTAGTGAAATGGTAAGTGGAACTATAAGTCCAAGTGATCTCCCCGACAGCCCAGGGCAAACCATGCCACCAAGTCGTAGCAAAACCCCATGTTGTATTGAGTCAAACGGACCAGAGCAGCAAAATCTTGGCGGTCTTGGAGGCCAGTGGGAAAATGGCTTGCGGAAGTACATGGAAATCGCAGACCTAAAAGAAAGATTTAACTTGCCTCCAGACCTGGACACAATGATTTACTTCACTGTCGAAAAGCCCTTAGAGAATTTTTCCTGCGCTTCTAGTCTGAGTGCCCTTCCCCTGCATGAGCACTACGTCCAGAAGGATGTCGAGCTTAAACTTACTCCCTTGTTAAATCAACAAGACAATGACCCACAATACTCTAGAAGAAGAGATGGTGCTGATTATCCACAATGTATGGACCAAGATCAGTACAGTGAGGGAAATTCAGATTATGACATTGAAATTCTTAAAGAGTGCATAAATTCAGCCATGCCCTCAAGGTTTAGGAAAGTAAGACCCACTTTAATGTCTAACCTCTCAAACCAAGTTCTTAGCACCCATGCTCGAAGATCTGTGCAGTTACCGGTATACATGGTGCTCCAGAACAACAATCAGATGTGTTCTGGACAAAAGGTAGGCATGTCTATGAAAGATGTTCATCATGATGATTCCTCATATACTGATTCAGCTGAAGGTACCCCTGTTTATTTCTCAAGCACCACATTCTTAAGTGATGAAACTCTTCAATACCCGCCCAAGGTGAAGAACTCGAACGATTGGCGGTCCAGAAGCAAAGCAACACAGGAGCTAATCGATATAGAGGCAAAAAGAATTGAAGAGCTACGCCGGTTTTCTCGCTTCCATAAATCATCCAGAATGGCATTTCAGTCTGAAACAAACCGAATAAACAAAAACGTTAGACAAATTACTCCTACTCAAAGGTTACTTGTGCAAAATAAGGAGATGGCAGCGAAGATGACCCAGCAAAGAGTCCAAAGTCAATCCCCAGTCCGACAAATCCTAACACAGTCACAGAATCTATCTCGAAGTATGCCACGTTTGAATCGTCCAATCATAAAGCAAGGCACAGAAGTGCGCCAAAATCAGAAGGCATATCCTAAAAGTGTAACACAAGAAAAGACAAGTTTTCACTCTGTGCGCCACCCAGCCCAATTTAGAGAAGTGCCCTTCAGATACCAAGATAATGAACTGGCTAATAAGGATGGAGTGTTAGCCAGAACTAAGCAGAAGCAGTTTAATGATTCAAGCAAGAATAACGTACGTCTTAACTATATCAATTCAAAAGCTTGTGCTGACAGTTTCCAAAGACATGGGTTTCAGAGAATTAAGCAAAATTTAATCATGGAAGAAGCACCCCCGTGTTATTCTCTGAGCTCATCACTAAGTTCTTTGAGTGATGTCGATTGTGAGGAGCAACAGGGAAAATCTCAGCACGTATGGATGAGAAGTAAACACAATGTAATAGCTAATTCTGTTCAGTGTGCCTCAAAATCACAAGCTCAAAATAAATTTGAAGATAACAGTTCACCAAGTTCAGTAAGCATGGATTCTGAGGATGATCTTTTGTTAAAATGCATAACATCTGCAATGCCAAAGCAAAAGAAAAAACAAGCCAATAGAAAACGAAAAGGTGAGCTTAAACAAAAACAGAAAACTGTTTCTCAAAAGGATTCCGGGCACTGGGACAATGAGAATGATTTAGACATGGCATCCGATAAAGACTCGGATCTCAACAGTGTGGAATGGAGGGAAATACAGGAGGGTGCGAATACAATAATCACAAAGTTACAAGCTTCAAAATCACAGGAACCTTCATCAGAATCAGAATCTGTTCTTTCATTTATATCGGGATCAAGCTTTACACCAAAACCTGACCTCAATGACAAGAGGAAGGTCTTCAAAGAAAATAAAAAGAACAAGCCACTTGATTTCGCCCCTCGAAAACCAGTTCCGAACTTGCCTGTAGTTTTCCGAGGCAGAACAGTGATATACACTCCCAAGAAGGAGAAAACACTTTCACAAATACCAACACCAACGAAGGAGACAGCAAAAACAGATGCCCCAAAAAATCCTGCCTTAGCTCAACACCGGTCCAGAAGCCTTCATAGATTGGGACATCTGAGTAACTCTACTCAGCTAACGCTGCCCAAGAGAAGCTCAACTCCTCCTGCCAGAATTCCAAAGAGTTCATCATCAGGATCATCTCAAAGTTCAACCCCTTGCAGGCAACCTCAGAAAAAGATATCCTACTCTAACCAAACAGTTCAGCAAAGTCAGAAACCAGTGGCCTCTGTTCCAAACAGTCCACCAGACTCAGAGAGAAAAGGAAGCTTCATATCCAACCACAGCTCAAGATCTGTTGACAGCAAGACACAAAAATCTCCTGTGAGAATATCATACACACAGAATCCATCGGGGCAACCAAGAGCAGTTTCACCGTTAGTCTCAAACCAGGCGGTAGTTAGTAGACAAAATAGTCAGTTATCTGCAAAAAGAATCGCACCAGGCAACCGACTGGATTTTGTTCGCATGGCATCTACTCATTCGAGCAGTGGTGAATCAGATCGTAACGGTTTCCTTAGACAACTGACTTTCATCAAAGAGTCGTCAAACCTCTCACGCTCAAGATCTACGTCCCAACATTCATCTCCTCAAAGAGCACGTCCAGGGGCCCCGGCCGTTTTCCTATGTTCCTCTCGTTGCCAAGAGCTGAAGTCAGCAGCACAAGGTCCAAAAGGATTGCAGGGACCCCAAGGGACCAGGAATGGTCATGAACAAGGCATATTCAAGCAGACCATGGGAATATCAAGGGCGTACTCCAGTGACCGAAACTTCACTGTAAAGCGTCCATCCAGAAGAACAAGTTCAGAAAGTCCCTGCAGGGTGGCTCAGAGAAATGTACCTGTGCCAAATCAAAAGCAAATAAAAGAAGAGACGTTTAAACGCTATTCTTCCTCTCCCAGCATAAACGTCTTAAGCCGTGTGACCAGCCGCTCCTCTCTTCGATCCTCGTCTTCAGACTCAAGTGTCCGGGCAAAGAGCGAGAAGGACGTGAAGCACAGGCAGAACAAAGCCGTGTCACGGAATACTAACAACAAAGGTACATGGAGGAGAATTCGCGATGAAGATGTTCAACAGATATTGAAGAGCACCCTCCCACCTACTGCGCTGCCGTTGATACCTTCGCCCGAGGGCCACAAACCGATGCCACCCCCCCTGCCGGGGAAATTGCCAACAATTACTTTAATATCACGCAAGACAAGTGACGCAACAGTTCAAACTGAGGAGTTATCGACCAATAAAACTAACTCAAGCACATCCCCTACGATTGAAAACGGCACTGCTATTTCAGAAGAGGTAGCAAAGATAGCTCCACTTAAAAGAATTAACCTGACGACTGGGAATAGCCTGCAGGACGGAGATTCGGATGGATTCCTTAAAAGTAACAGCACAGCTGCAGAGAGCAGTCACACAGGAGGCATAGGTCTTTTCCGTCAGAGCTCTCCCAGCAAAGCTGTCAGAGTAACTCCATTCAACTATGTCCCCAGCCCTATGGTCTCTTCCTGTCAACAAACACAGAGTCAAGCCCCGGTAATACCTGAAAAATCAGCAGAAAAAGTTGAGTCCTAGGACATTATTACAATTAGGATGATGCCTAGAAGATTGCAAGTTTGGGTTCCGTATTTCTGATGCTGTAAAAACTCAGGTGGTTTATTGAGCAACACTAATCTATTTACCTCGAAACTGCTTTTCACAAACATTTTCTTCGTATTTCCATAACTGGTAATCGGATTTGGACAAGCTAGCATGAACTTTGAAATTGAAAAATCGCAATTGATAGAAATATGAAGGATTAGCTTTCTTTTTTTTTTTTTTTTTTTACATTTTATACAGCTCCACCCATTGCCTACTTTGTTAATAGCCTTAATCAGAGAATCATCACTTTTTGGACTATAATGGACAGCTACATCCAGCAGTCTTTCAGAATAATATGCAAACCTGCTAAAGATCTTGTGCATTTGAAGGACCAGCTAAAACCTAGAGACTGTTACAACAACAAAAAAGAAAAGAAAGAAAAAAAAATACTTATTCATTATGCACAGTATTTGGTTTATGCTGTTAAGTCACACCGTCAATGATTCTAAACGTCCTTAGCCTTCACTTTTGTTATGGCAGGTACATACAGTATGTGGAAGATCAGCCCATATTAGCACAGCCAGATCACAATGTATTCATTCTTCAAGTTTTTGATGCTGTTGTATATATTTGCAGACAAATACTCTCTAATGCTTCTCAGTAAGCGAAAGCTATTCCATGCACCGCTATTAAATGCATGCTCAACGTCCACCTTGTGTATACACCATATGTAACTGGTGGTGAACAGTTTTTCCTCTAAGACGAGTAGTGAAAATGGAGGAAAGCAAGAGAAATATAACACGATAACACGTCTCTATTCCTTTGTATGTAAAATCCAGATGTTCTTGTTAAACTCTTTGACTACTGTATGTAATATGCTAAAATGGCTGTACATATTTCTGCTTATTGAATGGTAATGTCCGTTTAAGTCTGCTCAAGTGGATTTCAGCCCAGGATATCTATCAGTCTATCAATACAATCCCTGTATTTTGATGCTTCACAAAACTATTTCACTTGTAACTGGACATCATTCTCATGATAACTAAGGGTATGTTCAGACTGTGCCTTTTCATATGGAAGAAAAATGCTGGCCATAGGATTATACACTGTTGAGTCACATTATTTTGACCACCAGCTAACATCCAGAGTAATTGCCGTGTGCAACACGGACAGCAGCTAGATGGGCTGGGAGTGACTCAATAAGGTCCTGGAGCCATGCTGACTACAGTGCATCCCACAGATGCTGGAGGGTGTGTAAGGGGGGGATCCACAAAGCGAACAAGTTGATCAAGGTGGTCCCACAGATGCTCAGTTAGGTTCAAGTCTGTGGAATTAGGTGGCCAGGGTGGTACTTGGAAGCCTTGGTCATGGTCTTCCAACCAATGTCGGGGATTTCTAGCCGTGTGACATGTGTCCGCCCCAGGGAGGACAATCAGCGTGTAATCGGTTGAGAGTACCTTCCACATGGATGCATGTGCCCGGAGAATGTCACGAAAACATTCCCCATGCCATAACGCTGCCACAGCCATCAAAAGTAGGAAATGGTCATAATAATGTGACTTGACAGTAATGCACTGTTTAAACAAACATACAAAAAAAACATTAAAACCTGCAATCGCTCTAGGGCTTACATTCAGAAGCATGCAACTATTCTCTTTATTTTTCAGAGGGTAGTACACACTGGGTGTGTTCGAAAACCTATGAGCTGCCTTGCAGTCTTACTGCCTACATAGGCAGCTGCCTAAGTAGAAAGGATTCTAATAAGTCATTGACTTAGAAGTCAGGTTATTCTAACGCGCTACTTAGACAGCGATTCCATCAGTTTTCGCTAACTCAGCTAACACAGTTAGCATCATGCCATTCAAACCAATGGGATAGGGTGGCACAACACGCTAGCATGTCAACTAACATCTCTCTCCGTGTACCGAAAACGGTTAAATTCGCTGACAAGCCCAAATTTGCAAATAAATGACACTTGTGCAAGTGTATACAAATAAAAAATCAATGACAATTTATTTACATTTACATTTGAAAATAACTCTGTTTCTCCACACTGTTCGCCAAGTAGTGCCGCACTGAATGCTGGGATAGCCTCTACCGCTAAGGCAGAATTGGATGCTCCCTCGTTCTTGAGTCAAAGTACCTACCGTTGAAATTTGAAGAATACCTTACTAGTAAGCATATTAAGGCATCTAGGATTTCGAACAGCCTACTTCTTGCGTGTAGGATGATGTAAAATGCTGTCGAGATGTAGAGAGCTTCCTAGGTTTTCAAACACACCCACTATCACTAATTCAGGATCACTTCTATAAGTCTCACACAGAGCACCTTAACACAAAGTTACATTTTCTCTAGAAAATAAACACAAGAACTGTTCTGTGATTGCTGAAATAGTGCAGACACCAATAAAAAGATATACTAGAGTAGGACAAGTTGGGAAAGCAGGTAGTGTGGGTGCAGCAACTAGAAAGAAAAAGATTTCCAATGATTTCACTGATCAGCTTCGTTGCATTTTGTAATTATAGTATGTTAATATTTACATTAGAATTTGATGCATGCAACACACCCCAAAAAAAGCTCAAAGGTCACACATCCAGCAGTGGTTTCTGGCTTTGCCATATATAGACTGAGACCTCTCCAGAGTCCCTGAAGCTTTTCACAATATTATAAACAGTAGATGGTGAAAGACTGGATTATTTACAATCTTGCAACTGAAGTTTGGCACAAAGTGGTGAGCCACGACCCAACATTGGAAAGACTGATGTTTCCAGTGATTTGTGGATCCTCTTTTTAAACCCAATCTTGATTCCCTCACCTGTTACCAATTGGGGAACACTGTACTTTGAATATTACTTTTTTGTTTGTTTCAGGCATCAAATTCTAAATCTGTTTCTATTTACAAAACACACTAAAGTTAATCAGTAAAATACTCGGAATTCAAGAGAATTAACAAACCACAGATTTTTCTTTTTATTGCATTTTGTTGTCCCAACTTTTCTGGAAATAGGGTTTGCGGGGGATTGGTTGGTGCGTATGATAGTTGTTGACTTAGAAACCCAGTTTATTAAACCTGCTTAATGAGAGGTCACTGGTCCTGAAGTAATTTATACAAATTGAGAAATGATTTGGTAATAATGTGTAGTTGGATCATACGTGTTAAAGCAAGCGAACAGATATGAAGGACAGCCAGCCCCAGGACTAGGATTTGGAATCACTCAACTGAATCTCTCAGTTGACTGCACAGATGTTTATTTTGAGTTCTATCAAAAGCAATCGTGATGGATGATATTAAACATAGTTTATTCAGCTAGCTGTAGAATAAGCTGCATCACTAAGCCACTGGTCTTAGGCACCTGTGCTAGGTCAAATATACTGTACAAAAATGCATTTAAACATTAACCTACTCAAGTACAAATCTAAGCTAATGTTGGGGCAAATATTTAATTACATATTATATTATATATCCACTTTTTCAATACTGGTGCTGTGTTTAAAAGAGAATGGCAACATATCTAGCTAAAATAAGACTTTGGGATCAGTTACCTAGGAACACATTTTAACACGAGCTAAATGGGTGCAGTGGGTAATGCACAGTCTGTTGTTATTTGTTGATATAACAGTAATGAGAAAATAAATATTCTTTTATTTCTTATTAGTGTACGAGATACAGGAATAAGGTACATGTCTAGCAATGAACTTGTGTTGCTTTAAACATCAATGCATTTAACTACTTATATGAATCATTAACAGGAATATACTATGTACTGGTGTCCTTGTCTATAATCACTGAAGATCAAATCTGAGTGCCAAAACTGTTTTTTTTTTTTTTTTGCTAAATACAAAACTCTAAAAGAATGTAACTGAGACATGTGGTGTCATAGATTAATGGACAAGAATTGATTTTCAAAATAAATGTTTTTGCCAAGCTTGAGTGCGAGTTTATGTTGAATTAAGTGGATTAATGTCCTCTCAAAGCTAATAACCACATATAACATTGAGTAGTGTTGGCCTGGGGGGGGTACTCCAGTTTCCATGTACTGTATTTCACAAAACTACCAGTAAATGGTGCTTTAAATCAACCGTAGGTGTAAGTAAATGTAAATGAACAAATGCATAATGCTCTGAAATGGATTTGCACTGTGAAGAGTTTATTCCCTCTTCACGAAAGGAGTATCTGGGTTGCTCTGGACATACTGTGATCATGATATTATAAAAGATTAAGTTACTAGAATAAACAAAAAACTGTGACCCTGACTTGGATAAAACTGCTCACTAAGAAAAGTGATTTTATTCTTTTTACCTGTATTATACAAACTAAATGATGTTTAATTTGTTTAATAAAATGGCAAAAAAAACTGGGTAACCCTTTTAGTGTTAACGAAATACACATTCAATTTAATATAACAACCACTTAATCAATAACAATTCCACATATATTTATTCAGAAATTTTCAGCAGAACCTTAAACCGCTAACATCAGATGCAACCAAATGAACTAAACAATGTTTTCTATATTTAAACAAAACCATACAAACGGGAAAATTTTTTATATAGAGATGTGTATATATTTTATTATAAATTTTTTAGGATTTTAACGTCATGTTTTATACACTTTGGTTACATTTATGACAGGACAGTTAATTAACGGTTACACAAGATGTCAAACACAGTCATGGACAATTTTGTATCTCCAATTCATCACATCTGAATGTCTTTTGACTGTGGGTGGAAACCTACGCAGACACCGAGCTCCACCCGAGAATCGAACACAGGATCTTCTTGCTGTGAGGCGACAGTGCTATATATTTTATTACAGCCACCAGTCTGAGAAACTAATGCCATCAATATAAAATAAAATGCCATTTAAAGTTCTTAATTGTACATATATCGTTTAACTAGTTCAAAATTTTGGAAATTTCAATCAACATCTCCACAATTAAATCCTTAGAGAGGCATTTTAAGTTGGTAAGCAGATACCAAGAAGTACTTTCCCCAAATGTTTGGTGAACAGTCAGACCGCTCTGTCCTTTACTTCTGCCACACACTGTTCTAAAGTCTCTCCCACCATTCTAAGCTCTTCTCTTCTCCGTATTAGATCAGTCCGAGCCTGCTGTAGCCTCTCGTTCAGCTCCAAATAGCGACGACTCTGCATGTACCGGGCCTCCACTTCATACTTTTCAGATGTTTCATTCAAATCTGCAAAAAGTTATATTTGATTTTCATATGATTAAAACAGCTGTGTAACATCATGCTGTCCAAAACTACAGAGGAAAAGTAAAATTATACATTTAGACAAAACCTTATTAGGTTTAAAAGTGAAAAGTAGTGTAGTAGTGAAAATTAATTAGGACACTTGTTGAACTCATGCCACATCCACACTTAAGTTTAGACTAATTTTGACCACTGGTAGCTCAGCAGTTAAGATACTTGAAAGTAGGGCTGGGCGATATGACCAAAAGTTTGTATCACAAAGATTCTGACGTCTTACGTCTGTGGCTTATTCTACTGTCATAAGTACAGAAGACCCTTGAGTTACGAACAGTTTACCATACGAACATTTCGGGTTACGAACGATCTTTTTCAACTTAACATACGAACAAATTTCGGATTACGAACAGAAATTCGCAAAACACGTGACGTCACGAACAATTTGACTCCAACCGTCTCTCTCGCTCTATCTCGCTATATATATATATATATATATATATATATATATATACACAGTGCGTGAACATTCGGACAGCGGACGGTGTTTTGTCGGTGTTGTCTTTATATTTTGTCAAATTAAATATTAAAATGGCCCCAAAGAAGGTGCAGAGAGAGCGCAGTGGTGAGAAAAAGAAAAAATCACTATTTGTTGAGTTGTATAATTACTCTTGCCAGTAGCTATCACTGTGTATCAGACAGAGGGGACAGTGAGTGAGAGAGAAGAAGGAATTCGGCTCAGTAAAGTATTCTTTCTTTCGTGCAATTACACCTACAAAATACAACACTATTGAAATAAAGAAGGAAATAATAGAGAAATATGAGAGTTATTGTTGTTTCTGGTAGATACATTTTATATAAAAAGAAGGAAATGTATTATGGTGTATGGTACAGCACACGTACAGTACTGAAATGTGATGTGTGTAGGAAAAATATAGGAAAAATAGGTTTAACTAACAAACATTTTGACTTAAGAACAGCCCTTCAGAACCAATTAAATTCGTAAGTCATGGGTCTACTGTACATAGAATATAAAAAGTTTTAATTTCATGTATATACAGTGTATCACAAAAGTGAGTACACCCCTCACATTTCTGCAAATATTTCATTATATCTTTTCATGGGACAACACTATAGACATGAAACTTGGATATAACTTAGAGTAGTCAGTGTACAACTTGTATAGCAGTGTAGATTTACTGTCTTCTGAAAATAACTCAACACACAGCCATTAATGTCTAAATAGCTGGCAACATAAGTGAGTACACCCCACAGTGAACATGTCCAAATTGTGCCCAAAGTGTCAATATTTTGTGTGACCACCATTATTATCCAGCACTGCCTTAACCCTCCTGGGCATGGAATTCACCAGAGCTGCACAGGTTGCTACTGGAATCCTCTTCCACTCCTCCATGATGACATCACGGAGCTGGTGGATGTTAGACACCTTGAACTCCTCCACCTTCCACTTGAGGATGCGCCACAGGTGCTCAATTGGGTTTAGTCCATCACCTTTACCTTCAGCTTCCTCAGCAAGGCAGTTGTCATCTTGGAGGTTGTGTTTGGGGTCGTTATCCTGTTGGAAAACTGCCATGAGGCCCAGTTTTCGAAGGGAGGGGATCATGCTCTGTTTCAGAATGTCACAGTACATGTTGGAATTCATGTTTCCCTCAATGAACTGCAGCTCCCCAGTGCCAGCAACACTCATGCAGCCCAAGACCATGATGCTACCACCACCATGCTTGACTGTAGGCAAGATACAGTTGTCTTGGTACTTCTCACCAGGGCGCCGCCACACATGCTGGACACCATCTGAGCCAAACAAGTTTATCTTGGTCTCGTCAGACCACAGGGCATTCCAGTAATCCATGTTCTTGGACTGCTTGTCTTCAGCAAACTGTTTGCGGGCTTTCTTGTGCGTCAGCTTCCTTCTGGGATGACGACCATGCAGACCGAGTTGATGCAGTGTGCGGCGTATGGTCTGAGCACTGACAGGCTGACCTCCCACGTCTTCAACCTCTGCAGCAATGCTGGCAGCACTCATGTGTCTATTTTTTAAAGCCAACCTCTGGATATGACGCCAAACACGTGGACTCAACTTCTTTGGTCGACCCTGGCGAAGCCTGTTCCGAGTGGAACCTGTCCTGGAAAACCGCTGTATGACCTTGGCCACCATGCTGTAGCTCAGTTTCAGGGTGTTAGCAATCTTCTTATAGCCCAGGCCATCTTTGTGGAGAGCAACAATTCTATTTCTCACATCCTCAGAGAGTTCTTTGCCATGAGGTGCCATGTTGAATATCCAGTGGCCATTATGAGAGATTTGTACCCAAAACACCAGATTTAACAGCACTGCTCCCAATGTACACCTGGGACCTTGACACATGACACCAGGGAGGGACAACGACACATTTGGGCACAATTTGGACATGTTCACTGTGGGGTGTACTCACTTATGTCGCCAGCTATTTAGACATTAATGGCTGTGTGTTGAGTTATTTTCAGAAGACAGTAAATCTACACTGCTATACAAGCTGTACACTGACTACTCTAAGTTATATCCAAGTTTCATGTCTATAGTGTTGTCCCATGAAAAGATATAATGAAATATTTGCAGAAATGTGAGGGGTGTACTCACTTTTGTGATACACTGTATGTATATAGTGAAGGCTTTGAGTACTATAAGCTTTGCTTGGCCCCACAAAATGACACACATTTATTGTTTATTTAATAATTATTTAATTATTGTACAATTGCTTAGCTCTCTCGTCTTCAAATAAAACGACGCTTGCAAACTCCACTGTCCAGAAAAGTGGACGACTTTAAATATCTCCATTTCCAGTTCGCTTATAACATTGAAATAGCGACTGACCTGAAGTATTTTCGCACTGTAAGACATACCTGGAATCCAGTGTTTTAATTATTGCTCTGAAAGCTTCTCACTCGACTGCCTATTAAGGCCTACAACTGTTGTATTAACTATGCAACGGTTAGGCAGTACTTGAAAAATCCATACTGTATGAGGAATCAAAGACGTTATACCGAATGTACCGTCATACTGCACAGCCCTACTCAAAAGGTATTTGGAAAAATGCTGGTTCAAGCCCAACCAAGTTGCCCTTGTTGGGCCCTTGAGCAAGGCCCTCTATTCTCAGTTGTTTGGACTGTATTTGGTCATGACTAGGGATGTAACGATTCACCACAATACAGTTAATAACCGATTCAAAAATGTCATGATTCAAATCGATTTCACATGTAAAATGAATCGATATTCAGCAGAGGGCATTGGCGCTATACACCTCGCCTTGTTGAATGTCACTGGCGCTAAACGCTAAAAAAATTCGGGTTTTTTCAGCCAAATTGGCTTAATTCAAAATTGTTTTGCATAGTTTGTACCTACCTCAGGCATTCATTATTTAGATAAATAAAAGTTAAGCACAAATACAGTATTTTATTTTATTGTTTTAAGAGAAATAATAAAAGGAAACTTACAATTTGTCTTCAATTTCAGTTTTAAAAAATCGTATAGTGAACCCAGTATCGTGAATCACATAGCATCGTGGGTAGAGTGTATCGTTACATCCCTAGTCATGACTGTAAATTGCTTAGGTTAAAATATTCCTCAGCACGTACCAGTAAAAATAAGTCTTCTGTGGGCACAGAGGAAGAGCTAAGGTAAATAAGATAAATTAATTTGTATCTGCATTTTTTAAGTTTAACTATTGAAATACAAGTCAAACCTTTACATACACTTAAAGTGACATGCAATGATTCCTACAACTGTTCTTTTTCTGTAAATGGATGATAGGAACACATTATTCGGCCACCCAAATCAGAATAAGCTTTTGTATATATAAAAAAGCTACTTATGGTAAATGATGTAAAACATCTTACGTTGAATCTTGTTTTAGTAAGAAACCCCAAAACAAAACATAGGATGAAACTATTAATATTAAACCAGTTCATTCACTCCTAACAGACTTGATAATAATTCACCTTTATTGGAGTTGTGTAAAATACTGAAGACTGGATCACTGGGATCGGATTTGTTTATATCCTCGATGATCTGCTGGACTGTTGGTGGATCAGGTCTGGTTGGAAGGACCATCTTTTTCTTTCCTTTAGATCCCATGTTTCTGTCTGTCCTGCAGTGCAGTGGTTCAGCACTGAGTAATTACTGGATAGTCACTTTAGCACTCATGATTGTTACAAACAACACACCACACAGAAACAGCGGCTAAACGAACGCACCCTGTACGTAAAACAATGTTATTTTTCTGAATATAACAGATCACTCTTCATGTATCCAAACATCTGACGAGTCAGAATAAACCCTTTACTTCAGCGATTTTGCTTTGTGATCGAGTTTGCTGTGCTTCTCCCTCTACTGACGCGGAGAGTCAACGAGCTCCATGTTTACAAGAAAATAGGTGTGTTCGACTCGAGTTTAACTGCACGCTTCAGTCAGCATGGGTTTATTGCTGCGTTCGACTGTTCACGAAAATAGGATTTGGAACCAATAGTTTATCTGTGTGTTTATACCACATCTTTAATCTTAAATCAAAAGGAATTCAACAGATAAAGCATAACAAATATATAAAGAAATTGTGTTAGAAATGTGTTACTGCACAGTGCTTAGGTGGCGATAATACCCTAGCTTACCACCGTGGAGTGTTCAAACTTACCAGTTTAAATTTAACAGTGCTGCCAACCTGGCGGCTCATCCAGCGAATACAACTTGTCTCATGTATGGAGGTTGAAGGGTGGCACGGTGGCTAAGTGAGTAGCACTGTCACCTCACAGCAAGAACCCGGACCGGGTCCTTTGTGTGGAGTTTGCATGTTCTCCCCGTATCCACGTGGGTTTCCTCCGGGTGCTCCGGTTTCCTCCGGGTGCTCCGGTTTCCTCCCACAGTCCAAAGACATGCAAGTGAGGTGAATTGAAGACATTAAATTGTCCAAGACTGTGTTCGATATAACCTTGTAAACTGATGAACCTTATGAGTAAATACTGTTCCTGTCATGAATGTAACCAAAGTGTAAAACATGGCGTTAAAACAGAGGCTGAAAGAGTATGCTATGACACTTCACATCAGGTTGTTTATTGCTGCATTCAGCTGTTCACAAAAATAGAATTTGAAACTCTTTTAGTTAATCTGGACTTCTTAAGTTATTAAAAAGTGAGGGTACAACATATTTTATACCACATCTTTAATCTGAAATCAAAATGAATTCTACAGACAAATATTTAATAAATATATAAAGAAAATATGTTAGAAATGTGTTACTGCATTGCACTTTGTGGCGACAATACGCTAGCTTACCACCATGGAGCGTTCAAACTCACAAGTTTAAATTATATTAGTGCTACCAACCTGGCTGCTCATCCAGCAAATACAATTGGCCATGTCTGATGGATGGAAGGTCAGAAGCTTATGCTATGACACTTCACATCAGGTTGGGTTTATTGCTGCATTTGACCTTCCACGAAAATAGAATTTGGAACTCTTTTAGTTAATCAGGACTTCTTAAATTATTCAAAAATGAGGGCACAATACATTTTATACCACATCTTTACCAACTGCTACCAACCTTATTTTGTTTGGGCCACAGTGCATGATACACACAAATAAAAAACAATTACAACATGATTTTATTGGACATGAGCCTTTCCATTAATGTGAAGTTCAGTTAAGGTTTCACAAATCTCATTTTCTAATGTAAAACAATTACATGATAAAATTAAACATTTGAAAAAAGTTGTTCATAATAATTTACACTGTGCTCTGACACTTGGTTTTATATACATGTAAATATATTAATAGTCTATTTTTCATTCTGAATCTGCTAGATTTTACTGTGCACTCTGGCGACCCCTGCCTGCTGCATGATGCTACATGCTACATGATGCTACAAAACCAACGTTAGTATTGGAATCAGATCGATACTAGTGTGATGGGGTCGATACTTTAGTTTTACTTTTTTCCGCAACATTCAGTACGTTTCACTCGTTTTATCAGAAAGTAAAGACCATGTGTGTACAGACAGTAGCGGCTCCTCTCACATCTCACATGAACACCTTACTGCTCCTGATCTGCTGTGTTGTTGTCGTACCGTCACGTGACTAAGGGCACCAAGCACATGGGGGGGGGGGGATATTTTACGGCAGTAAATGAAAAAAAAAAAGAATTTAAAGTTTAAAACATTTGTTCTCCAGTAATACTTTTGTTTACTTTATTTTTGTAAGCCACAGAAGTGCAGTGAACATTTAGTTTTATTATAATATTGTATATGATTGTATGAAAAACCTCTAACTGAAAATGAATTTAAGTTATTTAATAATTTTGTGTATTTTGTTTATTTTACAAAAAGCCAGAAAAGTGGCACTTCGGTCGATAATAAATGCACGTGTTTATCATTCATGTACGAGTATTTTAGCCATATTGCGTTCAGTGTGTGATTTATACATCATATAAGAAGTAAAAACACGTTCAGCTCGTATAAAACCTCCCGGTCTCTTGTGTTCACCTTCACTGTTCAGTTTGACAGTGAAACGCTGCTTTTTCCTCTCGTTAATCACTCGATATGCCTCAGTGCTCAAAACACAACATGGAAACGGTTCAAGATCCACATGATGGCGCAGAAACACCACAAACATTCTGAAAACGCTTCATTTGGTCAAATTTCCGTTTATTATCAAAACTGTCATAAATACCGAGTACAAATGATTATTTTCATATATGGAATTGCAATAAATGATTTCATTTAAATGTAAATAAGCAATATTATAATACACAGTAAAATGAATGATGAGTCGGTTTAGTGATTCAATAGTTCATTACTAGCTGCTCATTCGTCCGTCAGTCACGTGTTTAGTGAGATGACGTCACCGATGCTCCACTGTGTATTGTTTTTTGTCAGCGGTTTAGTGAAAGTAGCAGCAAAGACACTTACATTACTTTTTTATTCTTTCGAAGCAGTGAAAGCTGGAGAAGCAGACGCAAAATGAGAGGAAACTATACCGAGGCAAACTCAGCTAGGATGCGAGGGATCGTTGTTGGGATAAATGATCATCTGTTAACAGCATTGATAAATTAAGTTGGTCGTGAGCGGGTGGAACAGCGACCATGTTGCGGTTGTAGCGGTAAATGTTTGTATTGTTCATGCTGCTTATTTTGCACAATGAGTACTTAGTTTTGTCTGTGTCTACTTACACGTACAAATAAAGTACATATATTTTAAATTTTACATAACTGTACTTGATTACTGTCCTGATTTGCACACACACACTTAAAAACAATGGTTTAGTCGAGACGATGGTTTGTTCGTATACTTTAAGGCTTCTGTGCATTATGAAATGTAGGCCTAATTATCATCAGAAAACAAATAATGCAAACCACATTTAATGTTAGTCCACGATTTTGTTTTGTGTTCTTGATGCCATGTTTAAAGCTAACAGAATTCATATTTTTTTTCATTTTTCTTTCATTTCTAACAGAAGATTGTACGTTTTTGAATACTTTTCTTTGCACATACAGAAATAAGGGCAAATTTATGGAAATTATGGTGTAAATTATACTTAAATAAAGTACAAACGCATCTTACGTACTTTGCGCATCTTATGCAAATTCACGAAACGACCCCCATACGTAGGTCAGTTTCATGAATCGGAGCATGCGTAGTGAGGCTCTCATTCCGTGTTCGTGATGAATAAAAGCTCTTTTCTTTTGACTTTGTGCTTATAAATGTAAACAGAATAGCATCTATTTTTATTTTAAATGAACAAGTACACGTGTATTAGGTCACTATTAAAAAAGCTTGGTGGTGATAGATACTTTACTTATCCAGAGGGAAATTACACCATGATGGTAACGTTGTGACAAAGCAAAGCACCAGAAACAAAGAATCTGATAATGTATTACAATACTAACACGATGAAGAGTTATAAATACAGAGTGCTTATAGAAACAGAAGTAACTGCAATTAGCTTAGCAGCTAACACTAGCGACTAAGTACCTGTGTTAAACTTGGGTATTAACTCACAGCTGTAATGTATTTCGTATAGTTAGTGTACTGCACACAGTGTACAAGTCTTTGTGTATCTTTCATAATAATAGTTATGGTTTATGAATTACTTGGGTTTTAGTCAGTATCTCAGCTGTCAACTAGTTGCTTAGGCTAGGTTTTGACACATTTACACGGCTGTTCTAACCTTATTAATAGAAATGGGCGGATCGATCCAAATATCGATAGTATCAATACTTCAGTTTTACTTTTTCTCTGCTACATTCAGCACGTTTCTCCCGTTTCATAAGAAAGTAGAAACCATGTTTGTACAGACGCTCCTCTCACATCTTACATGAACACCTTACTGCTCCTGATCTGCTGTGTTGTCGTACCGTCACGTGACTAAGCGGCACCGAGACTGAACACATGTAGCAGAGAGAGATTATTTGTTTAAATAATCTCTTATTATTTTATTATTATTATTATTAGATTATTTAATAGTTATTATTTGCACTGTTTATATTAATATTTTATTCTATTTTATATTTTTGCACCTATTGTAACTGTTTTGTATATTTTTGTTCTTATTGTTATTTTTCTCTGTAAAGCTTCTTTTGAGTTTGAGTTGAGTTTGAGAGAGAGAGAATAGAGGCTGAGAGAGAGGAGCTGTGTGTGTGTGAGGATATTTTCAGAAAAGTGCAGTGAAAGGGATAAATTATGTTTTGTTATTATATTATTGGTTCTGAACAAAAACCTCAGACTTAGTTCATTATAGTAATAAATGCCCCACTCATAAATCATAACACACTGCTCTCCCCTACATGAAGGTAAACAAACTGCTTTTATAAGTAAAAAAGTATTGGTATTGGCGATACTGGCCCTGTATTTACTTGGTATCAGATCGATACCAAATTTTGCGGTATCGCACACCATTAGCTACATGATTATTTCTGGTCGAGAAGATGCAGTAAAGACACGAGCCTCCTCCTCCTCCAGCGACGGTTTCCTACGAAGAGTCTCAGCACGTATGGAGGATCAAACTACTCTGTATTCTTTCACCTCTCATACCAATGCTTCAACCAGATAGTAAAGTCACTGCTGCAAGTGACAAGGAGGTAAATCTCTGTCTGCCCTTTCCTCCTCCTGACAAAGCCAACTGTCTGTTGAGTACCCAGCTAGGCTTGTGGCACTGCTTAGTATATTAGACAGCAGTGTCACGTCAGCACCTACTGCTTAGTTTCTTTAAAGGTCTGTAAAAAGTCAGCTATTCTTAAACACTGTAATGTAATTATTTGAGACAGGATTTAAACGGGTATTACATTAAAGAAGTATTACATTAATTCATGTGCCTGTGTATTTTCTGCTGTTTTCTGAGGTTTTGGTTATTGTCTTTTTCATTCCGTGAAGACCTGCACAAGTGTAAAATACAAAGCAAATAAAAGATTCATAATTAATCAAATTAATAATTAATTAATAAAAACCAAAAAGTATTAAGAAAGAATCTGAGGTATGTAAGTACTTACAATTCAGTCAACACTGGGTTCATTCTGAGCATCAATGTACAGACATGTAAATTAAAAGAGAATAATTATGAAAGGTGATAATAAAATTTAAGAAATATATATGAAGACAAAAAAATCATAAGGTTTAACCAAAATGGTAAGGTTCACTTCAAAGTAAATTCAGATTTAATTTAGAGATCTGAAAAACTGAAATTGATAGGCTGATCATTTTTTATGCTATTTTTGCATTTTTTCCTTTTTCCTCCAATCAAGTCATATCCAAATTTCCAAACTAACTTTTTTGCCACTGCAGACCCCAACTTTAACCGAGGAGAGCCGTAGACTGGCACGCCCACCCTCTGACAAGCCTGCAGTCAATGGTCGCTTCTTTTCACCTGCCAGAGACGAGGTCTCACAGAGAGAAGTATCATGTAAAGAGTGTCATGCACTACCACTGGTGAATCTACCATCCCTCAAACAGGCATCTTGAACAGCCGGCAGAGGCCGCAACTGCAGCAGCAATGACAAACTCTTGTCTGACTGTTCCTCCTTCAAAACACAGCCATACACGTCTGTGAGGGCACCTGGCCAGTCGATAACACAGCTATGATTTAAACTCAAGAGCTTGGGCTAGCAAATTAGGACTGCTGCACCATCCTAGAGCCCTACATTCTCTTTAATATTATTAAGAATGCATTTTACTATAGAACAACATTTAAAAGTCATGACATATTCCACTTGCAGACTTGATGTGAGGTGTTTACATACAGGGGTTGAACTGGGAAGCTCTCTGGTGGTCGTCTCAGTGGGGTGAATCGTCCTGTTTCTTACCAGAGTTTGAAGAACTGACAAAACAAGAGGACAAGTTATGCTATGTGCCAAGTGTCTCCTAATGCCTGTACATTCTGGTTTAACAGGATAGCATTGTTCTCCTTATTTATTTATTGCTCTCCTGGTTCATTAATAATAATGCTACAACTATAGCACACTAGTTAAACATACTCTAATATAGCAGTGTGCAGATTTGGGACACAGCCTGCTTTGAAGGCTGTTGAGCTTTACCTTTAGGAGGGATACATTGGCTTATAAAACTTGCCCTAGTAACAAAATCAACAAAATCAAGGTTGGCAGAATAAATCTGTATAATACACTATCAAATGCAACGATATCATACCCTCTCTTGTGGCAGTTTCTGCAGCTGTCATAGCTTTTCCGCTCAGATCACAAACCATGTTGTCTACGGTGGCTTCATGTCGGAGGAAGAAAGGCCTGATCAAGCGCCTGTACAGCACCCGAGAGCCGTTCCAGGAGATTGGAGCCATGCACCACAACAAAAACAGGCACTAACAAGAGCCAAGGACAGGACAGAAAAAGATTTTTTAAATATTTCATATACATCATATTGTAAACAAAAACTGATCAAAAACTGATCTAGAAGTGTGTGGTGCCATCACAGTACATAAACAGCACTCTTACTTTGCACAGATAGTAGAAAGGGAACCAGGAGAGAAAGATGTCTGAGAAGAATTCCCCCACACCAAAAAATCCATACACCACCCAGTAAGTGAGCCACTGTGTGTCATCGTCTTTGTTTGGACTTTCAATCGCTTTAATACTAGAATAAAATACAAAGATGTACATTTGAATTCAAAAGTAAGTCCAAAGTTAATCTGTATGGTAGGGGTAGCCTAAAAGATAATGAATGTACATACCACATACCTTGTATCTTATAAAATCAGTGTGTTTACATCATGACAATCTTGGAATATTTAATATTTTTGGAAATTTTGTCTCTGTCAGGGTTGTGCTGGGTCCTTTTTCCTGGATCACTGGCTGCAAAGCAGTAACACAACCCAGACATGATGCCAATCATTGGCATTGGCCACCCCCTCCCTTCCAAACACAGCCAATAATGTCTATATGTGGCACTGCTAAGGTTTCGAACCCTGGATTCCAGCAGAAGTGCGCTTACATAATTTATCGCTGTGCCACCAGAGCGCCCTTTGAGTAGTTTGTTTTATTTAAAAAAAAGGATATTATTTAGTGTGACAAATATGCAACATCAGAGACCATTATGAAAGAACAGTTACTTTTTACAGCACTGTATGTCAGTGAGAAATTAATCTGTGGTTGCCTTTAACACCTACGAATAAAATGCAGGATAAACAAAGCCGATTAAGTTGCAGATCAGGGAGGCTCCATATCCAAACAATAAATACAGTCCTGTTGCAGAGGCCGCTCCTGTAAGCAAAGAGATGTACAACAGTCGGGTAAAACAGTCAACATGATTTTAGTAAATAATTGTGATAAACAAAATTATCTTATTAATAAACTTGTGTATGAAGCAAAACCAGCAAAGAGAAAGAAAAGAAAGAACTTTGTAGTTCTACAATTACTGACTGTAGTCCATCTGTTTCTCTACATATTTTTTTAACCTGCTTTCACCCTGTTCTATAATGGTCAGGACCCCCACAGGACCACCACAGAGCAGGTATTATTTAGGTGGTGGATCATTCTCAGCACTGCAGTGACAATGACATGGTGGTGGTGTGTTAGTGTGTGTTGTGCTGGTATGAGTGGATCAGACACAGCAGCGCTCCTGAAGTTTTTAAATACCGTGTCCACTCACTGTCCACTCTATTAGACACTCCTACCTAGTTGGTCCACCTTGTAGATGTAAAGTCAGAGACGATCGGTCATCTAGTGCTGCTGTTTGAGTTGGTTATATTCTAGACCTCCATCAGTGGTCACAGGACGCTGCCTTCTGGGCGCTGTTGGCTGGATATTTTGGTTGGTGGACTATTCTCAGTCCAGCAGTGACAGTGAGGTGTTTAAAAGCTGATCCACTCATACCAGCACAACACACACTAACACACCACCACCATGTCAGTGTCACTGCAGTGCTGAGAATGATCCACCACCCAAATAAAACCTGGTCTGTAGTGGTCCTGGGAGAGTCCTGACCATTGAAGAACAGCAGGAAAGGGGGCTAACAAAGCATGCAGAGAAACAGATGGACTACAGTCAGTAATTGTAGAAATACAAAGTGCTTCTATATGGTAAGTGGAGCTGATAAAATGGACAGGGTGTGCAGAAACAAGGAGGTGGTTTTAATGTTATGGCTGATCGGTGTATATGTGACACGGCTGGTGTAAAGTATTGGCAGGCAAAAAGTAAAAAGACCAGCTGTACAATTAAGCAACAAATGAAGCACTTTTTCCTGTAATTTGAAGACATTACTATATCATTGAGACATGTTAATCTGGCAACCCTGTCTGCACAACGGCTGCAGTGACAAAACGTTTATAATCCGTAAACTCCTCATAAACACCGGATTAACTTTATATTGCCAGTATTACTTAGTTCATTTATTTTACCTGGTAAAAAAAAAAGCTATAACCTAAATGTACACACAAAAATAATACCTCAACTTACCAATTACAACATATCGCTTCTTAATTCCACTTTTCTCTTCGATTTTGTTGAGGCAATCGGTTACACAGTTCTTCTCCTTTAGAAAGCTATCAACACGCTCTTTTATCTTTGTAAAAATTGAGAACATTGTGAACTATAATTATGAAACGTATTAATAAATACACTCACTTTTTAAATATACATATACAAGGTCAAATAATTAAATATGGGCATTCTACACCTGTAACGAATGAACGTGTGAATTCCACAGAACAAACAACGACTATCATCCATTTAATCCGCTTTACACAGAACACTTGATGTCCGGGTTGCCAGGTTGGTTTTTCAAGTATCAAATACTGTTTAGATGAGTGTAACACTACATAGTGGAAAGCAATGCAAATATACACCGATCAGCCATAACATTAAAACCACCTGACTGTAGTCCATTAAACTGACTGTAGTCCATCTGTTTCTCTACATACTTTTTTAACCTGCTTTCACCCTGTTCTTCAGTGGTCAGGACCCCACACAGGACCACTACAGAGCAGGTATTATTTAGATGGTGGATCATTCTCAGCACTGCAGTGACACTGACATGGCGGTGGTGTGTTAGTGTGTGTTGTGCTGGTATGAGTGGATAAGACACCGCAGTGCTGATGGAGTTTTTAAACACATCACTGTCACTGCTGGACTGAGATTAGTTCACCAACCAAAAATATATCCAGCCAACAGCGAACCGTGAGCAGCGTCCTGTTTTCACTGATGAAGGTCTAGAAGAGCAGCAATAGATGAGCAATCGTCTCGGACTTTACATCTACAAGGTGAACCAACTAGGTAGGAGTGTCTAATAGAGTGGACAGTGAGTGGACACGGTATTTAAAAACTCCAGCAGCGCTGCTGTGTCTGATCCACTCATACTATCACCATGTCATTGTCACTGCAGTGCTGAGAATGATCCACCACCTAAATAATACCTGCTCTGTGGTGGCCCTGTGGGGGTCCTGACCATTGAAGAACAGGTTGAAAGCAAGCTAAAACAGTATGTAAAGAAACAGATGGACTACAGTCAATAGCTGTGAGTGTAGAAACAAGGAGGTGCTTTTAATGTTATGGCTGATGTGTATGTTTAACAAAAAAGCTGACTGTAATGGAGAAATGAAATATGAAAAATGTTTCTTTAAAATAACCTGATTTAATGTGTAAACCAGTAGATATTAATGCTTGAATTTTAACATATTAAAAAAGCCTGCCCCTGACCATTTTAGATTTAAGGATGGTGTACTATACATAAAAAAGAATGCATTTTGTCTAGTTCTGTTAAACATATAAGGACCACCTTCATTACAACTGAAACTGAAATGTCATCCAGCTATTTGGAATTCCTTGCTAACAAGCTACCACATGCCCAATGCCCATAGTGTAAAAACAAGGAACTGAAGAGCATGTGTCAGACTACTCGCTCTACTATTTTACAAATTACGGAGAGAGAAAAGTGAATATCAGTAATGAAAGCTTACAAAGGCATTAAATATACCCTGTTTGCATGCTGCTACATATTCTGGGTAAGTACAATACACAAAAATATCTACAGTCTAATATATACTCTAAATTATTCCACTTTGTCTATGACAACTAGTTTTTCATTATACAAATTTAAAGTTTTATTCTATAAAAGAAATACTGTGATTTTTCAAGGTGGCCAGCGGTGTCTTGATTACTGTGGGCATCTACGCCAAAGTGGCCAAGGAAAATGGTACTGACTTGCAATTCTTATCATACATACCAGCCCTAGCCTTAATTGTATATTTTCAATATATTTAATAAAAGCTGAGGTAAATAATGCTTGTTTTACAGATGTAGTGGATACTTTAGCAACAGATCCGGCTCTCCTGTTGCTCACTGTAGGTTCCCTCATGTGCATTATAACATTTCTCGGATGTTTTGGAGCACTGCGTGATGTTATTATACTACTAAAAATGGTAAGAAGACAATAACTTAACTGATATGTTAATGATATATAATATTATGTTGTTAGTTGATGTAGAATAAGTTTGTCTACTGTTATAATTTAGATTAAGAATAAATGTAATAAACCCTTTGATGCACAAGCTAAGCAAACCCCTTCTAATGGGTGGAAAATGACCCATATTCATCCATTCAAGAATATTTTCATATGCACATAAGTCAGTTATTCATGTATTTACTGTCTTAGCTAATAAAAGCTATCTATACTAGAATATGTAAACAGCTAGCAAGCAAATAGTATTGGATATATTCAAGATTCAAGAGCCTAATCTTTGGTTGTCTTTCAAAAGATCAGTAAATATGTTTTTGACTACAAACACTTACAAATGTCAGTAGTTCCTGTCAAATTCCATAGTAAATACATAAGGGTGCATTAGAAAGGTAGTGATACAAAAATGATTTTTATGAAAAAAGTAAAAAATATAAAACTGAAATAAGGATTTGTGATGATCAAAAACAAGTTAATTGAGGAATTCATGGAAGCTTGAATGACAAAATTAATTTATTGCAAAGATATAGAAAATAAAAATTCAGTTGGGTCACTTTTGACCCAGGTTGTGCATCAAAGGGTTAATTTATTTTATTTACTGTATTATAATATTATGTAATTTACATTTAATTTGATTTTACATATTTAGGTCCAACATTTTATGTATTTTTCTTTAGTTTTTAGGAATTTTACTAGTCGTCCTGATTCTACAAATGGCTGCTGCAGTCTTGGGCTTTCTCTTCTCAGAAATGGTACAGATTAAACTAAGTAAATGAATTATTTACATAAGATTTTAATTTAACTCAGATCTATTATTCTGGATGTCTTGTGCCACCTCTAAGGTTTTACAAAGGGCAGATTCGCTAATGAAGAAAGCAATTGTACAGTATCGAGAGGATATGGACTTAGAAAACATCATCGACTTTGTGCAGAAAAAGGTTTTTTTTTTTTTTTCAATTTGGTTGTATTTAAATGGCTTTGAGTTTAGTAATGTGTAAATAATGAGTATAAAATGTTAGCTTGTGTGTTCAATTTCTTACCTTTTTATGTCATTAATCTTTGTTGTTTAATTGCAGTTCATGTGCTGTGGAGTGGATTACTATTCGGACTGGTCTCAGAATGAATATTTTAACTGCTCTGAGAAAAATCCAAGTCTAGAAGCTTGTGGTGTGCCTTTCTCTTGTTGTGTACGGAATCCGAATGAGGTAAAACACTCATAATTTTACCCATTTGAATAAAAGTATTTGGACACCGGACCATGTGCTTGTAGGACATCCCATTTCAAAAACAAAAGGTATTAAAATAGAGAGATCTCTATGCAATATTTTCATCCACCCTTTTGAGAAGGCTTTTTACAAGACTATTGTGAATGGACATTTATGCCCATGTGACTGAGCACTAATGTTGGTTCAGAAAGCTTTAACTTATATTCCAGTTCTCTGTTAAGTGGGAGTAAGATAAGGGTTCTGTGCAGGACACTGTAGTTACTATAAAGCAAGATTTTCTTCATGTCTTCATAGCTTATGCTATGTGTACAGGGGGCACAGGCATGTTGGAACAGGAAAGGGCCTTACCTAAACTGTTGCTGTACGGTTAAAAGCATACAATTCTCTTTATATTATTGATTTATTACAACTTTTAGCAATAGTTATGGCTAACAAACAGTTCAGTAATTAGTAGGGGTGTCCAATACTTTTCACCACATAGTGTATTAATAGAATTTGGTGGTTCTTGTTTTCTAGACTGTTTTTAATACCATGTGTGGATTTGAGACTCAGAGAAAAAAGGAATCCTCAATCAAGGAACACGTTCATATCAACGGTTGCCTGGACAAGATAGTTGTGTGGGGACAACAGAACCTTCTACTGATCGGAGGAATCAGCATCAGCTTACTTTGTCTTGAGGTGAGACTTGAACTAGTTTTAAAGCATGTACAGTGTATCACAAAAGTGAGTACACCCCTCACATTTCTGCAGATATTTAAGTATATCTTTTCATGGGACAACACTGACAAAATGACACTTTGACACAATGAAAAGTAGTCTGTGTGCAGCTTATATAACAGTGTAAATTTATTCTTCCCTCAAAATAACTCAATATACAGCCATTAATGTCTAAACCACCGGCAACAAAAGTGAGTACACCCCTAAGAGACTACACCCCTAAATGTCCAAATTGAGCACTGCTTGTAATTTTCCCTCCAAAATGTCATGTGATTTGTTAGTGTTACTAGGTCTCAGGTGTGCATAAGGAGCAGGTGTGTTCAATTTAGTAGTACAGCTCTCACACTCTCTCATACTGGTCACTGAAAGTTCCAACATGGCACCTCATGGCAAAGAACTCTCTGAGGATCTTAAAAGACGAATTGTTGCGCTACATGAAGATGGCCAAGGCTACAAGAAGATTGCCAACACCCTGAAACTGAGCTGCAGCACAGTGGCCAAGATCATCCAGCGTTTTAAAAGAGCAGGGTCCACTCAGAACAGACCTCGCGTTGGTCGTCCAAAGAAGCTGAGTGCACGTGCTCAGCGTCACATCCAACTGCTGTCTTTGAAAGATAGGCGCAGGAGTGCTGTCAGCATTGCTGCAGAGATTGAAAAGGTGGGGGGTCAGCCTGTCAGTGCTCAGACCATACGCCGCACACTACATCAAATTGGTCTGCATGGCTGTCACCCCAGAATGGAGCCTCTGCTGAAGTCTCTACACAAGAAAGCCCGCAAACAGTTTGCTGAAGACATGTCAACAAAGGACATGGATTACTGGAACCATGTCCTATGGTCTGATGAGACCAAGATTAATTTGTTTGGTTCAGATGGTCTCAAGCATGTGTGGCGGCAATCAGGTGAGGAGTACAAAGATAAGTGTGTCATGCCTACAGTCAAGCATGGTGGTGGGAATGCCATGGTCTGGGGCTGCATGAGTGCAGCAGATGTTGGGGAGTTACATTTCATTGAGGGACACATGAACTCCAATATGTACTGTGAAATACTGAAGCAGAGCATGATCCCCTCCCTCCGGAAACTGGGTCGCAGGGCAGTGTTCCTGCATGATAATGACCCCAAACACACCTCTAAGACGACCACTGCTTTATTGAAGAGGCTGAGGGTAAAGGTGATGGACTGGCCAAGCATGTCTCCAGACCTAAACCCAATAGAACATCTTTGGGGCATCCTCAAGTGGAAGGTGGAGGAGCGCAAAGTCTCGAATATCCGCCAGCTCCGGGATGTCGTCATGGAGGAGTGGAAAAGCATTCCAGTGGCAACCTGTGAAGCTCTGGTAAACTCCATGCCCAGGAGAGTTAAGGCAGTTCTGGGAAATAATGGTGGCCACACAAAATATTGACACTTCAGGAACTTTCACTTAGGGGTGTACTCACTTTTGTTGCCGGTGGTTTAGACATTAATGGCTGTATATTGAGTTATTTTGAGGGAAGAATAAATTTACACTGTTATATAAGCTGCACACAGACTACTTTTCATTGTGTCAAAGTGTCATTTTGTCAGTGTTGTCCCATGAAAAGATATACTTAAATATCTGCAGAAATGTGAGGGGTGTACTCACTTTTGTGATACACTGTACATTTAATCCCCCTTTACTTCTATAACAGCTCCCAATTTTCTGGGAATACACTTAAAAGATTTTAGGAACATGGTTGCAGGGGATTTACACAAAAGAACTGTTGCCAGGTTGGGAGCAAGAAATTCTTAGAATGTAAATGTACAATAGAATATGATACTGTAATGTACAACCCCAAATCAGAAAAGGCTAGGACATTATGGAAAATTCTGAAGTCTGGTAAACATTTCATTTTGTTAATATACCTCCATTCCTGTATTTCAGGCCTGCAACACATTCCAAAAAAAGTTGGGCTGGGGGCAATTTAGGGCAGTAATCAGGTTAAAAAAAACTAAATAATAAAGTGAAATTATTTATCAACAGATGATTGTAATCATGATTTTGGAACAAAAGCAGTATTCATGAAAGGCTGAGTTTTTAAAGAACAAAGATGGGCAGAGGATCTTAAGTTTGTCAACAAATATGTGAGAAAATTAATTAAATTGTGTAAAATGTACCACAAAGAAGGATTGGAAGGGATTTTCACATTTCTCCCTCTACACAGCATAATATCAATAAACAATTCAAGAAATCTGGAGAAATTTCAGTGCGTAAGGCAATCAAGAACTGTCATTTACAAATGCCAATTGAAATTTTGTGAGAAAAAGAAGCCTTATGTTTAATGCCTTTCAGCCTTATGCGGCGTCAATGAGATGTTTAACATGATAATATGCATGTGTTCACAAATTTTTGGCCACGTGTTTTTAACTCTGCATCTGCATACATTTCCCATGTGGTGTACCTTATTTATTTGTTTTTTGGACGTTTCTGTACATGTTATGGAAGTCTGGAATGAACTATGAGGAAATTCAGTCATAGATGATTCATCAATGTAAATAATCTTGCTTACGTGTCTAAACATGATTTGATAGGTGACACCTTTAGGCGATGTGTTTTCAGTGGAACATTTTGTAGCAAATAGTGAGTTCAGAGCCAAACCAAACAAAAAATAAACAGCAAGAGGAATGATAAAGTGGCATTAATGCTGTAGTATGAATGTACAGTAGTTCTTTAAATGTCCAAAAAGGTGGAAATCAGATGGAGATAAATCCGGTATATATGCTCTCACTCAAGTCTCTCAGACACGACCAATTACTACTCCTCCCGCCCTCACAGTTTCCAACATTAATTGGTGGCACACCCGCCCCATCATACAGACTAAACTGATAGAAACATTTCACAGATTAATAGACATTTTTGGGTCATAAATCTAAGTCATATGATGTATGAGTCTAAAGACTTGCCTCAAACTTTACCCTAATGTACTGCCTTTGTATTGTCCCCACTTTTATTTACTGCAGCTTTAGGCAGGAAAAAAACACTTCAGAATTGTTACTGTCCTAAAGTTTATAACCAGTATTCTGTGATTAAAAAATAACATGAGACACAATAACTACAAATGATGTTAGGACACTCTTTAATTTGTTATATAAGTCTATTAATTTCTAAATAACAAGCACAATATTGTACTTTCTATATATTTAAGACACATCAATATCAAAGTAATTATCACAAAATATATAAGCAATCGACCCCCCCCCCAGTGTATATAGGTCTGTACAAAGTCTTAATTTGTTGTACTGTAATATATTTACAATCAAATAAAACATTGTGATTGTTAGAATGGGTTGCCTTGTTTTAATATATATTTTTCACAATCCAATTTTTACCCAATTGCGTTATGCTTCCTCTCTACTGGTGCTGACCCTTGCCCCAATTGAGGAGAGCGAACTGTCACATGGCCCCTCCAAGAGGCGAGTTCATATGCGATCAGCCTTGTGCACGGAGAGCCACACCCTGATCACCATTATTGCTCTACTCTGTGCAGTTGCCATCAATCAGCCAGCAGAGGTCGTTATTGCACCAGTTATGAGGAACCCTGGTCTGGCTTACCCACCCTGTGAACAACAGCCAATCATTGTTCATTTGGTCGCCCAGCCCAGCCGGATGGCAGAGCTGAGACTCAATACAATGTATTCGAAATCCCAGCTCTGTGTTAGTGTATTTTACGGCTGCGCCACCTATGCGGCTATGTTTCACTTTTTTATTTTTTTAAATGTGTATATACAGTGCCTTGCAAAAGTATTCAGCCCCCTTGAACTTTTCAACCTTTTGCCACATTTCAGGCTTTAAACATAAAGATATGAAATTGTAATTTTTTGTGAAGAATCAATAACAAGTGCGACACAGTTGTGAAGTGGAACGAAATTTATTGGATATTTTAAACTTTTTTTAGAAATAAAAACCTGAAAAGTGGGGCGTGCAATATTATTCAGCCCCTTTACTTTCAGTGCAGCAAACTCACTCCAGAAGTTCAGTGAGGATCTCTGAATGATCCAATGTTGACCTAAATGACTGATGGTGATAAATAGAATCCACCTGTGTGTAATCAAGTCTCCGTATAAATGCACCTGCTCTGTGATAGTCTCAGAGTTCTGTTTAAAGCGCAGAGAGCATCATGAAGACCAAGAAACACACCAGGCAGGTCCGAGATACTGTTGTGGAGAAGTTTAAAGCCGAATTTGGATACAAAAAGATTTCCCAAGCTTTAAACATCTCAAGGAGCACTGTGCAAGCGATCATATTGAAATGAAGGGAGTATCAGACCACTGCAAATCTACCAAGACCCGGCCGTCCCTCTAAACTTTCAGCTCAAACAAGGAGAAGACTGATCAGAGATGCAGCCAAGAGGCCCATGATCACTCTGAATGAACTGCAGAGATCTACAGCTGAGGTGGGAGACTCTGTCCATAGGACAACAATCAGTCGTACACTGCACAAATCTGGCCTTTATGGAAGAGTGGCAAGAAGAAAGTCATTTCTCAAAGATATCTATAAAAAGTCACCTGGGAGACACACCAAGCATGTGGAAGAAGGTGCTCTGGTCAGATGAAACCAAAATCGAACTTTTTGGCCACAATGCAAAACGTTATGTTTGGCATAAAAGCAACACAGCTCATCACCCTGAACACACCATCCCCACTGTCAAACATGGTGGTGGCAGCATCATGGTTTGGGCCTGCTTTTCTTCAGCAGGGACAGGGAAGATGGTTAAAATTGATGGGAAGATGGATGGAGCCAAATACAGGACCATTCTGGAAGAAAACCTGTTGCAGTCTGCAAAAGACCTGAGACTGGGACGGTGATTTACCTTCCAACAAGACAATGATCCAAAACATAAAGCAAAATCTACAATGGAATGGTTCACAAATAAACTTATCCAGGTGTTAAAATGGCCAAGTCAAAGTCCAGACCTGAATCCCATCGAGAATCTGTGGAAAGAGCTGAAAACTGCTGTTCACAAACGCTCTCCATCCAACCTCACTGAGCTCGAACTGTTTTGCAAGGAAGAATGGGCAAAAATTTCTGTCTCTCGATGTGCAAAACTGATAGAGACATACCCCAAGCGACTTGCAGCTGTAATCGCAGCAAAAGGTGGCGCTAGAAAGTATTAACGCAAGGGGGCTGAATAATATTGCACGCCCCACTTTTCAGTTTTTTATTTCTAAAAAAAGTTTAAAATATCCAATAAATTTCGTTCCACTTCACGATTGTGTCCCGCTTGTTGTTGATTCTTCACAAAAAAATACAATTTCATATCTTTATGTTTAAAGCCTGAAATGTGGCAAAAGGTTGAAAAGTTCAAGGGGGCTGAATACTTTTGCAAGGCACTGTATATATATATGTGTGTGTGTGTGTGTGTATATAATTTTATTTATTTTGTCAAAAAAGTAATTAAACCCCTTTCACATTTACTTTCTGAGTAAATGGTTACAACAGACTGCCCTCTCTAGGCCAAGATAATGGTTGATAATTTTGTAGTGGTAAGATTTAACCAACACTATTCTATTAAGTACACACGTACCACCTACTGTATTTCTATTCAGCATCAATAACTATATGTTAGCAATGATGTTAATTTTGATCTAGAATTCTGTTTTCTTTCAGATATTTATGATTGTCCTGGCGGCTGCTCAGCTTGATCAAATCCAAAAAGTTCAACAGAAGAGGAAGAAACCAAGTGTTAGGCCAAACAGGACGTAATTTAAACTATTTTTTAAAGTTGAATACTAAATTTAAGCTCATTACAAAAACATTCTATATTATTCCATTTATGAAACAGTAAATGTATAACAAACATGTACATCATAAAAATATGTTAAATGTGAACATTGTTTGTGTCTGTAAATAGAGTAGATTTTTCAAACGTGTACATAAATTGTTGAATTATAAATGCCATGTGGTACAGAATATTATTCATTTGTATTCATTTTTGAATAATTTAGTCCTGATTGAGCCCTTTTAATATGCTCAAATGGTCACTAAATAATTATCTAATTTGTAAACTCTTTGGTCTGTTTACATTTTTATGTTTTATTTGCAATTATATTTTGCATTTCCTTAAGGTTTTACAACCTTTGGCAATGTAATTTTCCTATATTGTGTTCTACAGCACCACTATGTACTGTTAACCAGTTTTCCTATGATGTTCTCAATACATTGTACTCAGACACTCGAAAACATGAAAAACACGTGTGTACGTGTGTGTGTGTGTGTGTTCTATAGAACCACACATGTGTTGGATTTTTTCGTCTTCAATACACTCATAAGGTTAAACTGAAGTGGATTATAACTGTGGATATCTTTAAAGAGATTGTGAGTGGGGTCCAGACTTTTCTCACGTGAAGTAACACGATAGTGAGCCCTGAAGTTTCGGAGTGGGTTATAATCTGATGGCAGAGTGTAGGGACAGTGAAAGCCCTCCTTAATAAAGGAACCATTCTGTGAAATGGCTACAAACCCATCCTTGTGTGGTGTAATTCTAATAACAGCCGCGTAGACGTACTGGATATACAAGAGGGACCCTGTAACAACAAGAAATCAAATAAATTACATTATGATTATCTTTTAGTCCACCAGCATTAAACTAACAAGGTCCCACTATTTTACCTATTAGATTCCAAGTATTATTACTAAAAGCCGTGTACACAAGTCATTTGTGTACGTCATGTAGGAATTTTCCTGTCCATTTTATTAGCTCCACCTACCATATAGAAGCACTTTATAGTTCTACAATTACTGACTGTAGTCCATCCATTTCTCTACATACTTTTTTAGCCTGCTTTTACCCTGTTCTTCAATGGTCAGGACCACCACAGGACCACCACAGAGTAGGTATTATTTGGGTGGTGGATCATTCTCAGCACTGCAGTGACAATGACATGGTGGTGGTGTGTTAGTGTGTGTTGTGCTGGTATGAGTGGATAAGACACAGCAGCACTGCTGGAGTTTTTAAATACCGTGTCCACTCACTGTCCACTCTATTAGACACTGCTAACTGGTTGGTCCACCTTGTAGATGTAAAGTCAGAGACGATCGTTCATCTATTGCTGCTGTTTGAGTTGGTCATCTTCTAGACCCTCATCAGTGGTCACAGGACGCTGCCCATGGGGCGCTGTTGGCTGGATATTTCTGGTTGGTGGACTATTCTCAGTCCAGCAGTGACAGTGAGGTGTTTAAAAACTCCATCAGCGCTGCTGCGTCTGATCCACTCATACCAGCACAACACACACTAACACACCACCACCATGTCAGTGTCACTGCAGTGCTGAGAATGATCCACCATCTAAATAATACCTGCTCTGTAGTGGTCCTGTGGGGGTCCTGACCATTGAAGAACAGGGTGAAAGCAGGCTTAAAAAGTATGTAGCGAAACAGATGGACTACAGTCAGTAATTGTAGAACTTCAAAGTGCTTCTATATGCTTCTATATGGTAAGTGGTAATATATATATATTACCAGTAAACAGTAAAAACAATTCTACACTTGAATAACAATTCTGTTGGACTAAAACAGAAACAGAACTAACCTGTAGATACATCCCAAACTTTGATGGTTTTGTCCTGAGAACCAGTGAACACATATTTATCATTTACAGAGAAGGCAGCACACAGAACCCCTTCGAAGTAAAAACCCTGTGTAATGATAAAAACAAAGAGTAAAACGTGAGGTATTTTAAAAATACAAT
This sequence comes from Trichomycterus rosablanca, assembly GCF_030014385.1. Taxonomy (NCBI): domain Eukaryota; kingdom Metazoa; phylum Chordata; class Actinopteri; order Siluriformes; family Trichomycteridae; genus Trichomycterus; species Trichomycterus rosablanca. The sequence continues at coordinate 22,030,058 of NC_086004.1, forward strand.
TAAAGTTGGGCCGCTATTAAGTAGGTTTACAAAACTGCTTGAACTCTTTGAACACTGGGTGTCACTACTGCATAAAATGCTCCCCATCTTCTTTTCCCCAAATCTAAGGTTTTTTAGTTTTTGGATAACATAGTGGTTTCAAGGAAATGGAAACCAAAATTCTTCCCAGTGCAGCTTTAATGACAGCCCATATGGTTTCATTATATTGATATTTACAAAACTGGGGTTTACATCAAGTACATGTAGTAATCGTTGTCTGTGGTAATTGCTCATACACTGCACACTGCTACTAACATTGGGGGTAGAAATGAATGCTGGTCAGATATATAACACTAATGTGGGATTTTTTGTACACAACAGAAAAAAAACTCAATTAACTCTCACCTTGTACTCCATGGTATGGTCCAACATCATGGGTTTCAAACTCCAAAGTTTCTGCACACAGTCCGCTGACCCGACCAGAGCGTGTGTATCCCAGTTGCTCATTGCGATGCAGGTGATAGCAGACGCATGGTGATCCAGCTCTGCTGCTGAGGCACTCCGAAAGTCATAGATAGCCACTTCCCCCCCAAGAGTGCCGTACAGGAGTCTGCAGTCGGGCAGCAAAGCCATGGCGGACACAGGAGAGTGGAGCAGGGACAGGGAGTATCTGTGGGATGGACCCTCCACACACGGAAAGCTATCCCTTGCTGTGATCTCGAACAAGCACACCTCATCCTCATAGGCCACAGCGATCTTGTCCTCCCTGGAACTGATGGCCATGCTGCGCACAGCGTGCAGGCTTTCTGGAGGAAGCAGGCATAGAGTCTCCTGGGCAAAATCTAAAGGGTAGATGAGAACGGTACCTTTGCAGAGGCCACAGAAGAGCAGACGTTTCTGTTGAGCCAGTTCCATGCAGCACACCTCGGAGGAAACGTCCATCAAGTCGGGGGACAGACCTGTGGAGCACATAATAGCTTTGAAGATCTATGTGCAAAGGGTGTTCAATTGCCCGATTGCGTCATGGTTCCTCTCCACTAATGCCGACCCCGGCTCTGAATGAGGAGAACGAAGCTAACCCACGCCCCCTCTGACACGTGGGCGGCAGCCGTATGCATCTTGTCACCTACACTTAACGAGTGCATAAGCGGACCAGCACTGTGTACGGATAGACACACCCTGATCAGCACTCTCTTTCCTCATCTCTGTGCAGGTGACATCAATCAGTCATGAGAGAGTCCCTATACGGCTTAATATCCCACCCCTTCTATGAACAACAGGCCAATCGTTGTTCATGTGGCTGCCCAGCTGGCAGGCAGAGCTGAGACTCGGTACGATCTATTCGAGATCCCAGCTCTGGTGTTCTAGCGTGTGTTTTACCGCTGCGCCACCTGAGCGGTCTTATGTGCATTATTTATTTATTTATTTTGCAGAAGAGTTTTGACATTCCATGAACATTTTATTTTTAAGTTATTAAACCAATCAAAATAACTGGCATGGTTAAGGTGTTAGCTAAAGTAAATTGGATACGCTAATCTTCTTCGTGCATTCTCTGCTAGTTGAATGGCACCATCTCTGAGAGCCGCAGACTAACACACTTTAAGAGAGCCGCAGCACTTATGGAGGATCACCCTGCTCTTTTCTTATTTTTCCACCACTCGTTTGAAAAACCCACTATAAATAAAAACAGTTTGGCTCACCATCAGAAAAGCTCCATGTGAACACCTTTTTTCTGTCCTCTTTTCTGATAAAGTGAACAGTGTTGCCATCTTTGCATGCGACCACCCTCGGGCAGTTGGCAGGGATACAAGGCTGGCTTTTGTGCTTGGGATTGTATTCTGGCTGCCACAGTTTAAAGCAATCAGAGGTAGTTGAAGCAGAGATGATTATGGTGTTGTACACGGACAGGAAGGTGACAGGAGATCCCATACCACTGAAGCAATCTAGCAGCTGACCAGTGATTAAACCCCAAAGCTTTAAAAGACAAGAACAAAAGGTCAATTACATCAATCCAAACCTTGACTTGATGTCTATAGCGCATATTGCTTAGGTTGGTCGTTCCACAAAAATAGGCATTACACAACAGATCTAGTACATTCAGAAAGAGGGACAGTGGTAGCCTAGTGGGTAGAGCTTTGGGCTATCAAACTGAAGATTGGCGGAAGACTGTTGGGTTCTTGAGCAAGGCCCTTAACCCTGTCTGCTCGAGGGGCGCCATACGATGGCTGACCCTGGGCTCTGACCCCAGCTTCCAAACAAGCTGGGATATGCGAAGAAAGAATTTCATTGTACTGCTCACCTGTATATGTATATATGACAAATAAAGGATATCTTATTTGTATTTGTACACTTTGACTTTTTTGCACATGATTGTGTTGTGAATTTGATTTTGAATGGATATAATTGCTATTTTTATCCATTTTTATCCTATTTTTTAAACATTTATTAAGAATTAAAAACGAAACTATTTTAATTACAAAAGCATTCAGACCATTACGGTGGCCATACAAATTGTAATCAGTTGCATTCTGTTTGCTTTCATTATCATTCTAATAATCCTTGAGTTGTGCAAAGTTGTTGGACGGACAACCATCTCTGCGGCAACCCATAAATCAAATTTATGGTAGTGAGGGAAGACGGGGCACTTTTAAGTAACAGGCATATGACTGCAAGTAAAGGACTCTAGCAGGATGAGGAATAAAGATCCCCTGGCTTAATGGATCTCTTTGGGAGCCAAATACTGGAATATTCTCATTATGTATACAAACTCACACTGGGGCAAAAGTTAACTTTTCAACACAACAATGACCCAAAGCATACAACCAAAACAACACTAGAGGGGCTTAGGCACGTCTCTGAATTGAGTGATCCAGCCAAAGCACAGATTTAAACCCCACCGTACATCTGTGGATAGTTTTCAAAGATGCCTGGCATCATATCTGACAGAGCATTAAATGATCTGCTATTAAAAATGGGAAATCCAGGTGTTTAAAGCTTGTAGATATGTTTCCAAGAACACTTGCAGCTGTAATTTTTGCCAAATGGGCTTCTACAATGTGTTTAATAAAGCGTCTAAATATATTTGTGAATTAGAAATTTCAGTTTTTGATTTTCCATTAATTTTCAACAAACTCTCATTTTGTCATCATGGGTGATTGATTATTTAATTTTAATAGGAAATAACTACCATACAGTATATACCAATTATGTTTACACTTATACAACGCATTCATTGTATATGTACATATCAAATCCAGACTGACAACTTGAAAAGCTGACTACTCCAAATGCATCAACCCCTTTTGCCCTAGTAAACTAAGTAATAGTTAAGTTAAAGTGTCATATTGTGCATATTTTGTGTATAACTGCATTACTTCAATTCAGGCATTTATTCATTACAATGTCCGATATGGTGACCATTTTACCAGATGCTAATACTATGTAATATAGTAATTTATGTATAATAATTATATTATATATTAAATTATAGATATATCACACATGTACATTTAGCCTGTGTACACAATGTAATAATCCAGTCAATTAAGTGTATTCAGAACTGCACAAAATAAAAAACTATTTTATATTTTAAGGAGAGAGGAAGTGAAACTGACCCGTATGACATGATCCTGAGAGCCGGTGATGACCTTGCTTCCACTGCTGTAAGAAACTGCTGATAAGACTGTGGCCTCATGCTGAAATTCCAGAGTTTTCTGAACAGTGGCTGAATTCACATGCAGGACAGCCAACGTCCTCTCACAGCCTGGGTTTGAAAAGATTATTATAAGAATTAAAAGCTTTTAACTTGTATAATTAAAGTAGATATGCTTTAAGCATTTTAAACCTGCAAAGGATTGCCCCAGGTGTAGGTAAATGATTACATATGTGTGTAATGTTTTGAGATGGACCGACACCCAGTCTGGGTTGTTTTTGTGTCTTCCTACTATCGGTTCCAGTTAGCATCTGGACACACCAGTACCTTAATCAGGATTAAGATGAACAATGAGGAATGATTTTGTTTCGGAAACAATCAATTTGGTTCATATTATTTATTAGCTGTTGATTTTTAACTAACTAATTAATTACACAACTAAGAAAAGTGTTTTTTTTGGGCTGGGCACCTACATGAACAACAACAGAGTGGGAGCCTGACAGGGAATTCCTCATAACTGAGGCAATTACGACCTCTGCTGGCTGATTGATGGCGCCTACACAGAGTTGAGGGATAATGCGTTGATCACGGTGTGGCTCTCTGTACACAAAGCTGATTCGCAGATGAACTCGCCTTGTGCAGATGAAAAGATACAGTCGGCTACTACACACGTGTAGGAGGGAGCGTGTGTCAGTCTCGCTTTCCTCAACCAGGGCGAGGATCGAGAAAATGCATAAACAAATATATATATAAAAAATATACCTGCAAAAAGCACATTCTCATCCTCAGAGGTGCACATAAACGAAGCCGGAGCAAGAAGCTCAACATCTGCCACAGTCCCAGTAGCTGAGACCTGGTGAAAAAGGCACACAAATACATTCAATCAGAGAAAAAAAACTCAAATTTACAATAAGCACTACTAAAATGAAATATTACCAATAGCAGTGATCTTTCCTGGCATGCAACAAGGAGTCTATCATGTCTGGGAAGTGTGAGGACAGTGGATACAGTGAAACCCTGTTCAGAGCTGAGCTGGCTGTGGGATTTCTGTGCACCAGTGCTCGAGTCATGGAGCCAGAGCTGGCCATCACTGGACAGCACTGCCACGTCCTCTCCCAGTCCAGCAAGAATCGAACACTCTCCATTCACATCAGCTTCATAAAGGAGCTCACCAGTGTCCAAATGCCATGATTTGACCTACACAAAAGGGACAATAAAGATGAAAGGTTGCACTATATTTATAATATATTGCCAAAAATATGTCGAGATCAGGTGTTTCTCTAGTGGCCTGCACAAAGCACTAACTTCAACCCAACTTTACACATTTGGGCTGAATTGGAATGTTGATTGCAGGCCAGGTCAATCTCACAGGACTTAACTCATAATTGCTTTTTTGACTAAAAGGCACAAATTCTTACAAACGTATCAAATTGTCATGCTGAACCCATGGTCAGGTCTTTACATTCTTTAGGTTATATACTGTTTATGATATGAAAAAAAATTTTCACAGTCCAATGAAACACCTACAGATTATTATTTCTTATTGAATAACCCTTCTATCCTTGATGTTTTCTTGTAGCATAGTGAATTGGCTATGGCTAAATAAGCTCAATCCATTAATTAGAAGAGATGTCTTCATATTTTGGGCCATGTAGTGTATCATTTACATCTTAGTGCAGCCGCCCAACCCTGGTTGGGGTCACGGTTGTCCAGTTTCACTAGGATACAAAGTGTGCAAAGCAGGAAATCCCTCAACACATAAGGAATTCATGTATGTGTAGACACCCGGCTGAACGATAGCACTGCTAAGATTCGAACCCAGATCTTAGAGGTGATGGACTAGCATAATAAACGGCACCACCAGAGCAACCATAAATACAATGTATACAGAAAACAGCCAGATGAAAAGATGTCCTACTTGTCCTTGTGCATTAGAAAGAACCATGGCACTAGACTCAAACACAAGGATCTGTTCAGCAGACCAGGGCTGGACTGAAACTGCAGCAGGGATGCAGTAGATCTGTTTTCCACTAAGCAGACTCCATTTCTTAAGAGAACCATCAAGTCCAGTAGATAAGCAATGGTCACCTCCTTGTACAAGCTTCACAGACTGAACCGCCCCTGCACAGCAAAAACATAAAAAATGCGTAAATACACACCAGTATTTTCACATGCAGGCATTACACTAACAACTTATCAAAGTGCAAACACTATGTGGCCAAAAGTATGTGGATTTACTGATCACAGTGTTTGCTAACCTGTGTGTCCTACAAGTGTATGAAGCACCTCGAGATGTTTTAGGTCCCACAATATCAGCACTCCATCTACAGAACCTGCTATCAGCAAATCCCTCTCGGCACAAACATCCACTGCTGTAAATCCTTTAGAAAACAGACAAGAAGAACAAAATGACAGTGAACAATCCAGTTTGAACCATAGTCTAAACTGTCTGGTAATGTGATCTACAAAGAAGGGCCAAATGTTTGTTTTGGGTTACACTGGTTACAGAAAAAAACGTATCCAGTGTTGAGGAGGGTGGCTATAAAATATAACTATAACATATAAAATACAAAAATTACCCACTTGCCTTTTACAAAACTACTGAGCGTGCTTTCCAAAGGCCCTCCCGGGGATTGTAGGAAGGTACACTTGGGCACAAGTACAGGGTCTGGACAGGAAGCAAACCAATCATGGCAATCAGAGCAGAGGCATCCAATCAGAGAGTGATACGCAGGGGCGAGAGCCTGAAGTCTGGCACATAGCTCGGTGAACAGGAGGGATGGGTCTGTAGAAAAAGATCATCTCAAGTTAGGGGCGTTGTTTACTGACTAAAAATACTGAGGATATTAAATGTGGTGCTTAAATGGTTTTTCATTTATATCATAACATATCAATAATATTTCAATGCAATATAAAAAGTTCCAACCTCCATGTTTGGTAAAAAGCATAAACATAGTACTGTACATTCAGTTGGTGAAAGAAAGGTGTAGGCAAGCAAACATAACATCCATTGGTGCTTTAATATCATGTGCATTATTACAAGCTTGCCCCACCTTTGCTGCATTAAAAGCCTAGTCTCTACTCATCTGAAAGAAATTGAATTCGATTTTTAAACACAACTGTGTGTATTTTAAGCAGCTCTTAAAAGTGTCTACATAATTTATGCCATATAGAATATGTACATGCAAAAATAAAATCATCAAACAAATAACCCATAAGCTACAACACTCACCAATGTGTCCATCAATAAAATCTATGGTGGGCTTCAGCAGTAGAAAGCAGTCACGGATGAGCTTGATTTCAGGACAGTCCATGACATCAAGACAGAGTGACAGATCCTGAATTACACTGGCCACTCCACAGCTGAGAGTCTTGCAATATAACCACTCCAGATTACCTGCACGAGAGTGGATGAAGTTTATACTACATCTATTTTATAATTATTACCTGATTCTGAAATAGCGTTTACCGAAGCATACCTATCACTGCTTTACACAGTTCCTCCAATTTCTCTGCATGTATAAGGTGATAAGGCAGTTCGTGCAGCATCCTAAGATTGGCGATTCCTTCAGTAAACCACAGGGGCTGACAGGGTACCTTGACAAAAAGAGGTTGAGGTCATTTTGATGCCACATTTAATTCCAGCAGATCCAGATTTTGGATCGATAATTACCTTTCTGTCAGCATTTAGTTGGGTTTTCAGCGAAGGCAAATGTATAGGTTTGAGTTGGCCTTGACTCCACTGGCCTGAAAAGTACTCGCTGAGAATAATGTGCATTTCAACCCGCTTCTCCGCAGTAAGATACCTCTCCTGAACCATCTCGGTAAAGTTCCTAAAGAAAATAGAAGACACTCAGGCTCTGATTTTAAAATGTTTTCTAAAATAATGAGCTTTTCCCAAAAGCAACTGTTTTATCTTTATAGCTTGTTAAAATGTATTGTTAGCCACTCCAAGACTGTGAACTCCAGAACAATGTTGGTCAACTTTGTGCTAGTGACTTACCTTAAAGAGAACCCCAACACAACAATGCCATTTTCCCATCGTTCCATTAGATAATCCCCTAGGTCGTGTTTGAGGCGTGCCCAAAGTAGAGGAGGAAAGCGTATAAGTGTGTGACTTGGAGGAAGCCAGCTCTGATAGACCTCTGCCAGGACATCGTTATCTAAAGACAAAACATCTCGAAGTTCTGCCTCCGATAAGCCACATCTGTAAACACACAGTGAATATTTTAACATCACATTTTAATGTAGAATATAATCTTAAAGTAGCTTTAAAAGTACTCCAGTGATTGTTCAGCATACACTACATGGCTAAACTTATGTGGATTGGGTTTAGATGTTTAGCCATTCAAGCCATTGGTAGCCATTGTTCCAAGATATAAAAATCAATAATGTAGGACAAATGAAATACCTCCAACTTCTTCAACCTGGCAACACTTCTTTTAAATAAATAACTTTAAATAACTAAAACTTGGCTTTCCAAAACCAGTCCCTTTTCAACACAATAAAGTTTAAATATATAACACAACATTAATACACAAGCCTTAAAATAAATGTTCCAGATAATAGCATATTACATGATTCAGGTTTTTTCAAGGTGTTTTAAAGCAGTAGTGTAGTTTTTACATATAGCAGCATCACAGTTAGATCCAGTACACACCCTAGTGTTCACCAATTGTATCATTTTAATAGAGCTGACTTGTAGCACTACTGTTTACGTTTACGTAATTTACTACAAGTGTCATTGATTTAATTATCTTTGCTAACTGCATCATCTCAGCCAGGATCACCTGGATACATAGGGCAAATGCCAAGAATACACCCTTCACCGATTGCAATTAACATATTCTCAAACCTGATGACTAATGGTAAGTTAAAGCAGCCAGTACATGTTCTGCATCTTTGGTTGGTTGGTGACAAAAAAACAAGAATAGCTAAAGAAAACCATAAACATAAATTTAGTTTGGGGTGGGTGTGCATTCTGAGAGAGCATATTTTAGGGTTTAGGTTTCAGTTGTGTCAATCGACTCTTTCTCCTTCACAAAAACATGTTTGTGGAAACTATAGATTTGCTATAGATTTATTGATATTGGACAAAGATGTTGACCAACTGGTCAAAGTTGAATGGGTGGGGTGTTCTATTGTTTTTAATTTAAATCAAATTTTATTTTAGGAGCTGTCAACAAGAATTTAAGACAGTTCCTATGGAGCCTAGGCAAAATTCAGCCAAACTTCATTCTAAATGACTGGCACATGATTCTATCAGTGGCGATTTCTCTAAGACTGCAAGGGAAGCTCAGCTTCCCCTAAAATGTCCAAAATTAAATGGTCAAATATGTACAGTTGTGTTAACATTTCATTGACTACAAATGCGTTAGAACACGTTCATCTCGAAGACGAGTTCGTTCAGAATCAGCTAATTATCACAAATCGACTCGATTTTCTTAACTTAACTCATACATTCCCGTAGCGTCAATGCATTTGCCCGCAGAAGCTGAGCGTCTCTTCACTTCTATGGGACTGCGTTGAGGGGTTTTTTTTATGCTCCAAAACTCGCCGGTCATTGGATAAATGCCTCGATTTTGTCCCGCCCCCGGACGCTGAGCGTCTCTGGGGGTGAATGGGGCTGTGGCGGGTCTGGACGCGGAGCTTCTGCAAGATGATTGGAGGATCAGTGGAAAGGCTGAATCCCGTTTTGATTGACAGCTAGTTTGAGCGCTACACCGTCACTTCTCAAACTCAAACTCAAAAGAAGCTTTATTGGCATGACAAATAGGGACAATAGTCACTTAATCACTAGGAGCTTCAGTCCCATCGCGGATTTTGCGAGTGAAGTCGAAAGACAAACTGCAACCCATTTCAGGCCATTTTCTTGTAAAAGGAACAGAGGGCAGAATTTATGTGTAAATAAATTGACAAATTTTATGATGTAAGCCGACAATGAGCTTCCCCTCTTTGAAAGACCAGCAGCCGCCACTGGATTCTATACATCGTATTCTTGGGAATTAGGGCACATGACACACCATAGGAAATGATAATATGTAGGGTTATTGTGTTTCCAAACTGTTTGCTTTAGTTAAAAAACGGTAGCTTCCTCAAAAGGCAACACTGGTTTTTACTTGAAGTAAAAGTGACTGTCAATGACAAACCTGGATAGGCTGATGTAACCCAGAGCGTGGCAGACCAGTCTCTCGCCATGCTTTATTTCCAGCCTTTGGAGAAATAATGATATAATTTCCTGCACTGAGCTGCCAAGATAAATCTCAGACATATTGGTGTAGGATGACCACTGCTTTGCCATGTCCAGAATTAGTTTAAGATGTAAGGGACTTCCAGTCTTGTGGAAGCTTTGGAGAATAGCCTGCACCTGTTCTGACGTGAGTCTCTGTCCAGCAGCACTCATACTGGCATCAATGATGGCCTGCCCTTGACCAGAAGTCAAAGGCTCAACTTGAAGGAAAAATGTTTCATCGTTAAACATTTCATTAAGTTTCTTTAAGGGAGAACCATGGTTCAGGGCTGACATGACTAAATGCACGTTGGGTGGAATTTCTTTGGGAATCCACTGCAACGTATGAGCATTGCTGGTCTGTGATAGGTGGTCCAGAGAATCAAGGATAAGCACAAGGGTTTCTCCTTTTTTGGACACTTGTTGCAGCATGGCATGAAAGAACGTTACCAACTTGTCATGTGATTTTGCTGTCTGTGGGCAGGGGGTTGCCAGCCCAAAAGCTCCGCAAACCTGAAAACAAATTCCCCTAAGAACAGAGTCGGCATCTGTGCTGAGCGGAGACGTACCAAGCAGACGTAGAGCGACCACAGCTTGTGGTTCCAGGACAGCTAGCATCTGCTGGGCTAGCTTGCACAACAGAGCAGTCTTACCAGTTTCCGGAGGACCGTATACAATAAGAGGGGGGTGATGAAAATTTGTAGATTCCCATATTATGAGGCCAAGCTTGGCAAGAAGACCGTCTCTTCCAGTAAAAACAGAACATCTCTGATAACTTAAATTTGCATGATGAAAAAGTTCCTGTTGAAGCCAAAGCGACCCTCCATCTATGATCGGAGGTGCTTGTCTGTTAATCTTGCTCTTTATCTGAGACATGACCTGCTCACAAAATTTCTCCAGATAGTTCCTGTGTTCTTTACGGTTCACATCAATAGCAGCATTGTTAAGTTCCAAGCTCTGGATTTCAAGTTTGCCTAAGCAGGCATTGTTGATGCGTTGTTTTAGATTGGTCAAGAGTTCCTGGGCCTCAGTGTCCAAGAGACCATCAGCTGTGACATCCAAAAACTTGCTGGCATGCTTATTGTATTCACTTTTCTTTAAATTAGCAAGTTCCTTCATGAAGATGACAGCTAAAGGCTGGTCCTGATCCTGCTGACATCTGAGAAACCCGTCTTCCAGCTCCCACTCAGTCACTGTAAACATCAAGCATAATAGTATCATTATTTTATGCACAGAGCCTGACACGAGTTTTACAAAATGACCGAATGTTCTCACTTGACTTGAAGAACTTGTGCTTCTGCTCAGGACTGATGTCCCCGTCCTTCTCGGCTTGTAGTGCTGCACTGCATAAAAGCTGCAACAGCCGAGCTTCAGTGAGATTCCAGGACAAAACATTCCCATCGTGTTGTGCTCTAGCCTCAGGTGTTGTGTCATTGTAATAAGGATAGTGGATGCTGATTGGCTGTAGGATGTATTTCAGTGGTACCGAGTTATCATCTCTAATGAACCATTTCTTAACAAGTGTCAAGCCTTCTCGGTCCTTGGACAATTTGGATAGCAGTACATCAAACTCGCTTTCTGATATGAAGCGTGGGAGGGGACGGGCACCATACTGAGTCCCTACAAAAGCCTGTGAACATCAAGTAAACAAACAAGCAGCTCATTAACCAAAAGTTAGATGTTATGTGTAAGGTTAAGGAGATTGAATGAAATTGCTAAACTTACAAGAAAACTAGGACCAGCAGAAACTTTCTGACATAACTTGATCTCCTGCAGGCACAATTCAGTCGTAATGTGATCACCGATTATTGAATCGGACATGCCCCATCTGAAATCCACAACCTAAGGGCATTGTAAATAGATATGAAAATGTATCCACATGTTAAAAAGATCAAGTCCGACCACTCAGTATTATACCCCACCCAGAGGATATTGGGTGAAGGGTCTGATAATTCAGATTAGTCTCACATTCTACCCCAACATGACTGATATTGCAGAATTAAATAAAAAAAAATATTTCACAGTATTTTTACGGTATAATCTAACAATGGGAATAGAACAACATTAACAGTTAAGGTCTAGCTTCTGTGTATCAAATTATGTACCAACCTCAAAGACAAGGCCAAGATTCTGACAGAAGCCTTGTAATTCAGGATATGCTTTCTCCCAAAAGGCATTTCTTTCACTGGCCAAATCTGTCAAATGAAAACAATTTATTAAAAACATTTAAGGCAGCAATAATTGTGCAATAAATGCTACAAGATCAACACATTAAAAGCAGTAGCTACTAAATATTAAGTTTGTTTGTTTGTTTGTTTGGATTTTAACGTCATGTTTTACACTTTGGTTACATTCATGACAGAAACAGTAGTTACTCATTACACAAGATTCATCAGTTCACAAGGTTATATCGAACACTGTCGTGGACAATTTAGTGTCTCCAATTCACCTCACTTGCTTGTCTTTGGACTGTGGGAGGAAACCGGAGAACCCGGAGTAAACCCACGCAGACATGGGGAGAACATACAAACTCCCACCTGGGGATCGAACCCAGGACCTTCTTGCTGTGAGGTGACAATGCTACCCACTGAGCCACTGTGCTGCCCTACAATAATTATGTGCTACTGTTAAACTTTTTTGTTTGTTTACATACACATTTGGGTCATGTGTGGTATGGCAGACTAGGAATATTGATTTTTGCTACTGTTTTTGTGACAATCATTAAAAAAGTACATAGACCAACTTATTTAAATTACATTATAACACATTGTACACAACCAGGATCATCTGTACACATAACTGTCTATAGCCACAAAGTACATAGAAACAGTAGTCTCTTTGCCAAGGTTGGGAAGAAACCCAAACTGTTATCTTATGCTTAGAAGATATAATATCAGGAGCACAAAAAAAAGTAATTTAATGCTGCTATAACACACTGCATTTGAAATAGTTAAATAATATATAGCTACACCTTTATGGCCGTCCCAAAGTCCTGAACTAAATACATAAAGAGAATATGTGTGAAATCAACAAAAAAGTACAGGTCATGCCAGAAAGCCAACTAGCTTTTTATTTTCTCCACCAATTCTGCCAAGTAGAATAGTCATAGACACTGATGGTCTGTAACGCGTTACTTAGTAACGCGTTACTCTAATCTGACCACATTTTTCAGTAACGAGTAATCTAACGCGTTACTATTTCCAATCCAGTAATCAGATTAAAGTTACTTATCCAAGTTACTGTGCGTTACTATTTTTGTCATTTTCCTTAGTGAAAAGATATTTTTGCTTTCTTCTTGGCAGGAGCGGAGCCAGGGGGTGGCCAGTGGTTGCCATGGCCACCATAAAGTAATCTTCGGCCACCCCTCTGGCCCCCCCCACCACCGCTTTGCCGGCAATTTTTTTGCGGAAGCATTTCTGCACGCAGGAGCAGCGCACCTCAAATAAGTAGTTCTTCACCAAAACAGTGCCGTAATACACTCAACATAAATGTCAACCACCAACACAATTACAGAAGTAGTACTATTTAGTAGTATTCGTGGCGCGCTACGAGTAAAAGCGCCAGCTGGCTCTGCGCATTCCAGTGTTGCCAGATTGGGCGATTATCCGCCTAATTGGGCGGATTTTGTTGGAAAACAATTTAATAGCAGGTAAATAACACTTCTATTTAAAAGAAAATCTTCCGTTTTAAGAAGCTCCAGCATTGTAGAAGGCTATTAAAAGTAAAGTCAATTTTCAATGCTGATTTAGCGTAATAGTGTTGGTCAGTCTATCATATTCTTGAAAGAAAATTAAAATTTGTTTTCCATGCATTCACACTAGCATGTTCTGGGATTAAATTGAGTCTCATCAGTACACACAAGTTGGCAGCCAAATGATAAAGTATTGCAAAGGAATATCTTTGAAATATTCTGCATTATATAACTAATAAAGTAACTTGTAATCTAACTTAGTTACTTTTAAAATCATGTAATCCATAAAGTAACTAAGTTACTTTTTAAAGGAGTAATCAGTAATCAGATTACTTTTTCAAGGTAACTATGCCATCACTGGTCATAGATCCAATATTCACAGATCCAACCCTGACGCTTGGCTATCAGAAGTGGTTTGGTGAAGTGAAAAAGCAACGAAATATATTCCCAGCAATTTGGGGTTATACACAGTGGATTCAAAAAGTATTAAGACCTTATGAGTATTTTAACTTATCAGTTCATTAAACAATTAATAACCCATGATGTGCAAAATGTCCCTGTACCAGATACCACAGGACTCTTTAGGGCGTCTTGTGGAGTACGTCTTGGCAGGTCAGAGCTGTTCTGAGGGCACATTAGGTGGGTGGTTCTAATGTTACTAAATTATTAACATATTCTAACATGTAATAATAAAGTAATTATTAGTCAAAATAACTTTGACACTATTCACTTTTTACACAAATACACTATAAAAAAAACCACAACTGTACCTGAAATAGTTGAGCTGATGAACACTCGGACCACATTGGATGGAGGCTGCGGACAGCTCGTATTGTGTCCACGCAGAGCCTCGATTCCCAGAGCCTCTATCAGTTCCATCACAGCCACTTCCTACAAGCCTAAATCACATTCAACCCATCAGGAGCTGCTTCATGATGTATCATGTGCTGCTATGAAGCTTTAAAGGTTAGTCAGTAAGCACCTTGTGTACCTTATTATCTAAAATATAAACTTACTAATGTCAAGCAGCCCGGTGCTTACCCTTTAGAACAGGAAGACAATGTATCCTGGACCACAGCCTGGTAGGGACTGTTCATCAAAATGTGTTTGTGCTTATCTGTTGCACATTTTATCCACTGAGATCAGCTATGCCAGGAGGAACCTTTGTTTACCACCCATCCCTGACATGGTGATGGCACTCCTGGGAGAGCTAGCAGCTGCTGTTCCACTTAATTACCTGTAGCGGTTTGGATGACTAAACACCCATTTGGCACAAACCTTAACACTTGCAGTAGTCTCCTTCCTTAAATGTTTTGCTAAGTAATTAAAAAGTGCATTTGCTAATATGCACTTTGGTTCTGATAGAGTTTCAATTTCATATTTTGCTTTAAACCTGCCCGATATTGAATAATCAATTATGGCTGGAATTTAAGCAGTGGATTTAGAGCTGTTAGTTATTTTTGTTATTACACACACCTGCTCCACTGTTCACTAACATAACACATGCATCAATTAAGGATGACTGTGTGCAGTGTTCATCCTCAGTCTTACCCTTAAATTTAGAACTCCTTTGGAAGAAGATTGCATGGTCCCAAGAAGGGCCATCAAGGGACTCAATTTGTTTGTGACCACATTGTGTAGCGGATTAGTTTGCAAGGCTAATTCACTAGGTTACTGAGCATTAAAAAAAACATAACTTTTTTTTAATAAGTCTAAGGTTGTAACAGTACTCACACAGGATGCTCAGAGACACCCATGGTGAGTAACCACTGACAGTGGTCCAAAGGACAAAAAAAAATCCAACAAGCTTTTGGGCAGCCAAAACTTCATGCCAAAGGACATAAGTCAAAGTCATCTGGGAGGGACCAACCAAAATGCACCTATGGCACAATAATATGTTAAATATGTCATATTGCACAGTGCATCAAACCCTTCTGTGTATGGGGTTGCATAGACTCAGACAACCGGCATAGAAACTGGATATCAGAACTGTGAAGTTGAATCCGATTGGTCAGTTGAATCCTGTTTCCTCAAATGTGCACCATTTACCCATGAAATATTATATATGACTTCAATCAAAGTGACTGAGTTACATTCTCTGATGTTTCTGCTCAGTGAACCGACACTCACTGGATGTTTTCCAGCTTTCCATTAAAACCCTAGGTCCAGTTGTGCATAAAAATCCCAGTATATCAAACCATGGTCAAAATTACTTTGAATCTGCAGGCCCAGCTCACACTATGGCAGTGTTTATGGGTTCAGAGTTCATGATTCCACCATCAAACAAAGAAAAAGTGAAAATGACAAGCCACTAATAGTGAGATACACAAAAGCTTGTCTTACATTTCCTACAGCCAACATTGCTATTGCAAGTGTAACTTCTGTGGTATTACTTCTGTGGATATTGGCATATACTGCATATAATAAAGTGGCAAAAAATTCTCTCTGATGTTAATTACATCATGTACATCAAATGTCAATGACAGAAATGTATCTATTTGTATATCCAATCCACAATGATTTGCACCTTCATAACACCCTAAGAAGTTTTATTCTGGAGCATATTAATCATAATACCTGACCAACTGTGTGAGAGAACACTTATTGCACTTATTACAGTTGTTGCATGATGATATTTCATTTCTGCTTGTTATTAAAGCATTAATTAACACTTGTGATTTTATTCTAGAGAAACCTGGTTTTTTTGCCAGTTTGAAATATTAAAGCACAAGCACAGAGATCATTTGTATAATAACTGTTTTCTTTAAATTTGATGGAACAGTTTGCATTTAAAGCAATTCACCAGAGCTCACAAAGAAATAAACGTGTTGGAACTTGAGATAGCCTGTGAAGCGTGTGTGATTTTTCACAAAAATCAGAGTTCAGAGTAAGTTCTGTGTGACGTTTCTCTGAGGCGGTGATGACATCAGGTCAGCAGGCGCAAGGCGTGCCCGGCTCCAGCTCGATCGACAGTCCTTTGCTCAGGAGGAACGCGTCTTGCTTGGGGTCCCTTCCCAGGAATTTCTTTAGCATTTCAGCTGCATCCTCTGAACCTCCAGGCTTAAGGATACAATTCCTGTAGTCCAGACCCACCTGAAAGACATAGGAAGTTACCATTTACTAGCACACTTCAGACCTGTTCCAAAAAGTGCACCTAAATGCACTTTACTTTTCATAGGGGCCAAATTCTGGATAAGTTCAGTTTCCCTTTGCCATGCAATGCCTTTCGGTGGCCACAGGTTATCACACCTCTTCTGACATGTGACAACACAAGACAGAGGACCATGTATACACCCTGTGCCACCTATTCAGGCACCTCTTCCGGATGGTAGATAACTCATCACCGGCCTCCCCTTT
Organism: Trichomycterus rosablanca; assembly: GCF_030014385.1. Classification (NCBI taxonomy): domain Eukaryota; kingdom Metazoa; phylum Chordata; class Actinopteri; order Siluriformes; family Trichomycteridae; genus Trichomycterus; species Trichomycterus rosablanca. The sequence continues at coordinate 22,046,966 of NC_086004.1, forward strand.
CTCTGTTAAGAGCTAGGCCATGAGTCTCAGCAGTCGCTGGCTAGCGCATAAGACAGCTGCACCACACAAGCACCTCCACTTCATGTTTTACTAATGGCTTTTAATAGTACCACACCATACCTTTGCTAAACAAATCAGCATCAGTGAGATGTATACTGCTTAAATAAAAAGTTGTACTGACCTTGGGGCTCATGATGCCCTCTTGCTTGAAGCAGGCGTAAAACATGTCCATGGAGAAGACCTCACTCCAAAGATAGCCATAATACTGGGCGTCATATCCACCTGCCAAATGGCCAAAAGTTGCTGGCATGTTTGTACCTGTACAAAAAAAAGAAGACCGATGTCTAACTGTTGTGTCAGATATGAACCGGTAATAGAAATAATAAGCCCTGTGATGGATTGGTTCCCTGTCCAGAATATTACTGGTGTTAAAGGCCTTGCTCAGTGGTCCCAACAGTGGGAACCTAGCAATAGTAGGGCTTGAACCAGTGACTTTCTTTCTGATCGATAATGCTGTACTGTAACCACTGAGCTCCCACTGCCGTAATGTGTGAAGGGCAGTAATATAATCTCCAGTAGTGTAAAGTATATAATCCCCTTTTATTCGATTGATTAAACCATGCTACTAAAAAAAAAACTTAAGTCTAAATGTAGACTGTAATTTATCATTTATTTAAGCTAAACATGTACCCAAACTACTTTTATCAGGTTTTTAGATTTTGAATTTGCTTGCAACACATTCAAAACAAGTTGGGACAGTGAACACATAGGTGAAGAAATGTACCTGGTGTTGCAGGGACACCTAGTATTTCCAGACACAGCTTGGCATACTCCTCTGCTGGATCCAGTCCTGTTTTCGTGTGCAGAGCTTGGTCCACCTTAGCCAGTACTATCTGCCTCAGGTTGAACAAACCTAAATAAATATAGAAAAAAATTAAGATTTACCTAGAATCTGTAGTATAATAAATCTGTACAACTACAGGCTTTAGTTGAAAATGATTGGGTGTATATTGACTAACTGATGTCATAAAACAAGTTATTTGCTGTGTTTAAGACATCCTAGTTATTTTGTAACAAAAATGACATTTTTCATAACATTTTTGAGGTGCAGCAATAGATTATGCAGGCCCACTACTACTGGAATCCAGGATTTGAATTCCCAGCGTTGCCATCAGACATTTCTACATACAGACGTTACTGTCTGTGTTTGGGGTAGGTATTGACTGAGGCCCTGGACAAATTGGTGTCCTGTCCGGGGTGTGTTACTACATGGTGCCAAGTGATTTTGGGGAAGCCGTACCCACTGCAACTCTGACACTATAACACTGTGGTTAAAAAAACATGAAAATTAAATTCTGCTTTGTTTAAAAATTAGGGTAATTATGAATCATTTCCACAAGAAAAATAAGAAAAATAAGCACATCGATTCCATTTTTCCACTTACATGTTGACTGGTTTCAACCAGTTTAGTGAACTGAAAAGTGAATTAAACACACAGTGAAACTGAACCCAAGATCTGAATATATGATGTAGCCACTTTCTGCTGCTTGATAATTTACCGCATGGCAACCACTGCAAGTGTACACATCATTAAATTAGCTTTCTTAGGGGAGCATATGTTTCATATTGCAGACGAGACTGCCTAACAAGCACCGAAGTGCATACAAGCGGACATGATTTATTTTTAATATTCTCTTCAAGGCCACTTGGAATATAGATCAAAACTGAAGTACCTGGTAAATAAATATATCTGATGATTTAACAATACTCATTAAAGCAATGAGAATGATGAGTCTATCCAACGATTATGGCACTGCACTTGTACGACCTTTTTAACTTTCGATTTGTGTTAACTTGTAGGTTTTATTGATGTTGAACTTAATAATACTGATTACCATGAGACCACTAAAACAGAAAAACAGAAATGAAAGTGTGCTTGATGAAACACTACTGGGAATTGCACAAATCCTTGATAAGGTCACTTAAAGGCAGAATTTGCTATTACTTAAGAAAAAAAATGGCCAACAAGAAGTGGGTGCTGCCCAAACACTGGGCACAGGATTTGATCCCTATTTCTGGTCACTGTGGAGTTTTGCACAGTCCCTCTATGACCACAAGGGTTGCTTGTAGGTTTTCAAATAGAAGCTTGTTTTACAATAACCTTGCTCATGAACACAATAAAGACATTAGATAAACCATAATATTATTTATACTGTAATAAATCACCAAGTCTGCATGAAGCAAGCAAGTTTATGATGTTATTTAAAAGAAAAAGGTTATTACCAGTATTGGCAAGCCGGGACTTAATAAGTTTCTCCAGTAATTCGTCTGGGATTGGCTTGCCAGTTTTATAATGCTTGGACATGCGCTGTAGCGGCTCCTTTTCCCACACCCAGTTCTCAAGCATCTGAGATGGAGCTTCCACGAAGTCCCTTTCCACATGTGTTCCACTGAACATGGCAAAGTCTGCCTAAAAACACCAGGAGAATTCTCAATAAATAAAATACATTAAATGATTAAACAATGGACAGAGAGACGTTCATTTTATTAATACCTGTGCACAAAGCTGGTGCATGACATGGCCAAACTCATGAAAGTAGGTCTCCACTTCGTCATGCTGCAGCAGTGAGGGAGCGTCAGCTGTTGGTTTGCTGAAGTTGGCAACCATGGCTGCTACAGCCATCTGTCTGGTCCCATCAGGCAGCAAACAACCAGGCTGCAAGCCAAAACAAGCAGCATGCCCATACTTCCCCTCTCTGAAAGAAGAAAATAAAAAAACAACTGGGTTTATTTCAATTAGGCTGCCAATTAATTTTGATTGACAAACACCAGCTTTTTGTATGTAAAACTGCATCTGTTTTAATGGTGCTCATGGTAAAAAAAGGTTTTAGACTGCCAGCTGAGGGTGTGAAAAAGATTTATCAAAGAAACTAGACAAGTTACCAACAGCATTATTGCTTTTCTATCTAGACCTCTAAAAAGGGTGGCGTTTTACGCTGATTCCAAATGATGGAAGCGTTTACTATTCCAGTGTACCAGCTCAGAATTGTATCCATTTTTCCGTTTCTTCCCCCAATCTAGTCATATCCAGTCCCCTGACCGGGGAGGGCCATACCTAACACACTCCTTCTCTGACATCTGTGTAGTAGCCAAGCATTTTATTTCACCTGCATGAATCAGGTTCACACAGGGAGTAGTATTGCATATCTACAATCCATACGATCCATACACTGCTTTCCATTATTCCTTCGTCTCTTGGACCTGGCCTACCCTCCCTTAGACAAAGCCAATCATGTCTATGTAGGTGTCTGGCTGACCGACTGCAGAACTGAGATACAAATTACTACCCATCTGAGTGCCATATCAGCTCTGATTTAAACCAGTACTACCCAACCATAACACCAAGTTTCCAATCAAAATGTGGCGACATTCACAGTCAGTTGGGAGACTTAACTAGATGGATGACTGCAACTCAGTCAGACCAAAAAAATAGTTCCAAATACCAATGTGTACTTTGTTTATATGTACAATCTATATTGATTCCCCCTCTTAACGGTGTGGCATTTGCTCTGTTAGTGAAGGCATGGCATACAATTTAGGTAAAACATCAATTTAAAGCACACAGACATACTGTCTTATAAAATATAAAAAAACTAAGAACACATAACACTGACACAATTTACAAGAGGCCATACCAAACATCTTCATACCTGGGAAAAAGGTCGAGGTAGAACTGACCCATCATGTTGCCAGAGGTGCGGTCTTTGACAGAATAAAGTGTGACATCATCGTGCCACACATGGGCACCTTCCACTTTCTGAAAGGAGAGGTTCAGCAGCTCCTGGTAGATATCCAACAGCCCATGGGTCACCACCTCCATTGGAAAGTACTCTTTCAGCTGGTTCTGGTCCACAGCATACTGAGTCTCCTCCACCTGGGTCATGTAGTAGCGTGTGTCCCAGGCATGCAACTCGCCGTTAAAGGGAAGCTTTCTCTTTTCGCACTCCTTCTCCTTCAGCTTAACGATGACTGCCCGTTCCTCCTTGCCCAGAGGCTTCAGCTTATTGGCAAGCTCCTCTAGAAAAGCAAATGCACAATAAAAAAAATAAAAAAAAATATTCCCAATTTTAAAAAGAAGCAAGCCCAAATGATGCCACTTGGTCTAGAAAAAGATGGTCAGTGTTCCTTCAGATTGAATGCAATTTGTTATAAAGGCTAAAGAAAATTTTACCCAGAAATGAAGAAACTTTTTTGGATGCTTTGGCCATGTTCATCTCCAGCACAAAGTCAGCATGTGTGCTAAAGCCCAGTAAACTGCTCTTCTGAGAGCGTAACTCCACCAGCTCCTTCAGGATAGCCGCATTCCTCTGTGTGAACATAAAGTCCATAAGGTTTTTAGTGTTGAGACTGAACAAAAATCAGGCTGATCAAGTGGTATATATTAACTTTTAATTGTTTTCAAGTCAACTAAATGTCTAAAACAGGGCTTAAAAATATATGTCAAATTCCACTAAAGAGCTTAGATGGTCACTGTGACTGACAATATGGTTTAATGATGCTTGTTTTATACAATTCCGACAAATAAACATCATTATATTGCATTTTAAAGACATAAAACAAAAATGAAAATGAAGTAAAGTGTGGTGTTATTAAAACTCTGATATAAATCATGAAAGTTCTTTACCTCTTTACAGCGAGAATTAAAAGCTTCCTCTAGTTTCTTGCGAGTCTCAGGAACGTAACATTTCTTCATGGTGGGGAAATAGTGAGGGTATTTAAGGGTTACTTTAAGCTTTCCACTTTCATCCTTCTCCAATGAGCTGAGAAAATCTTCAGGAAGGCCACCTACAGCAAAAAAAAGTGTCAGTTATTTTAAAGGTATAACTTTTTAGCAAAACTTAAAAAGTCATATAGGTTTTAATGCAAATACCTAGCAGCCTTGTTTAACAAAACACTTTAACCATAATTTTTCCCAAAAAACATTCATGGGCAGCCCTTTGGAGTGGGGGTATTAGATTAATTTTGTGAGGATAAATTATACAAGCTAACCTTAAGAAAACACCAAAGCATCATACTCACCAAGCTCCTCCCGAGAGAAAGAGAGACTAGTGGTGTCCTCGTTCAGATGCTTGTTGAAATCAATACTCAAAGTGCTCAGTTTCTTTTTAATCTTCTTGATCTCCTATTACATGGAAGAAAAGCCAATAAGGCAGTACATTTGTTACACATGTATTATTAATAAGATAGAATATAGTAGTGAGACTATTTAATGAACAATTATTTTCGGATGCACTCTCACTGACGGACCTCTTGTGTCTCCTTGGAGAGATGAAGGCCGTTTCTCTTTCCCAATTTCATAAGTCTATCCATATAGCGCTTAGCTTCAGGGCTAATACTTCCATCCTGTAGCTTCCCCTGAAATAATGGACGTGTTTTGTGAGAAATTAAAACAAAGCTTTTTATTCGTTCATTTACAGTTGTAACAAAAACGACTATATAACTAGAATAAAACACACTCCCACCTGAAGAGCAACAATGTTGTTGTAAACATCCTCCCTCATGCTCATCTCCACATCAAACTCCGAAAGCTTCTTGTCAGCCTCGGTGCTGGCCTCGCGCACATCCTTACAGGGAGAAACATGTTGAGGAAAATCCAACATGTTACGCAGAACTGGAAAAGAAAAAAGTGTGAAAAATTGAGACCACATTTAAACCAGGTTTACACAATGAAATGTGTCCTAATGTCACCATTACAATTAGAAGAAGCATAAATGAAAACAAGTAGATAACATCCTTAGTACGCAGAAGACATAAAAATATTACTAAACCTTTTAAATAGAATAGAATACCTTTATTTGTCATATACACATATACAGACATACAGTAAAACAAATTATTTCTTCGCATATCCCAGCTTGTTTGGAAGCTGGGGTCAGAGCGCAGGGTCAGCCACTGTACGGCTCCCCTGGAGCAGACAGGGTTAAGAGCCTTGCTCAAAGGCCCAACAGTGGCTGCATGGCAGAACGTGTGTCAAAAGTGTGTCACATTAACTTTTTCTTTATGTATTACACTTTCGGCTGCTCACATTAAGGGTCGCCACAGCCAGTCAGTCATCTCCACCTTGCTTTGTCCTGTTTAACCTCCTCTGTCATGCCAACCCCCTTACCATATCAATAAACCTCCTTTGGCTTTCCTCTTCTCCTTCCTCTTCTCCTAATGCCTGGTAGTTCCATCTTTAACACTCTTTTTCAGTTTAACACTCATCACTCCTCTGCACATCCCAAAAGTATCTCAATTTAACCTCCCAAACTTTGTCACTGAAACATCCTACTTGCACTGTCCCTTTAATAAACTTGTTCCTAATTTTGTCCGTCCTTGTTACTCCAAAAGAAAACTGCGGCATCTTCATATGCTACCTCCACCTTGCTCTCCTGTCTTTTTAATTAAAGTACCCTAAATCGATTAACAATATTCTGCCTAAAAATATTCAATGAATTTTTTCTAGGAATAAATTAAATGCCGAAAATGTAAAATATTTTATATTGAATATTCTTATATTGTGTATTTCTTACACAGTGCTCTTGTTTTAATGTTAAGGAAACACTCATTTAAGTGAACAAATGAAATCATTAGAAATGCAAAAACATTGCACTAAAATTATATACAAACATGATAAGCTATATCTGAGGGAGAAATAGCAGAGGACCAGCGATGGACTGCTGTACTATTCGGGGTGTGTTACTGCATTGCATCCAGTGATTCCAGGGAAGTCTAACTCACCATATGACAAGGATAAAGTGGTAAAAACATGAAAAAAGATTTAAAGAAAGAAAAAACTGCACTGCTTTAAAATATTTTACTTTGAAATCTGAAGTTAAACAAAATTCTGCAGAGGATGTGCATATTGCAGTGAGTGCCTCTACAGTCACTAAACAACGTCAAGCACCGCTGCTGCCCACAGGCTGGACAGGCAGTCTTTATGTAAAAAGTGCTGAATGGTATACAGCACTGTATTGTGCTCTCTGCCAATTCATCTCCTTTTACACTGTTTACAACAGTTTATGTAACTAAGTATTCAAACAAGCAACCTGTATTAATAGTTTCCACAGAACTGGAAGGTAAATCTTGAGAATGAAAATCTTGTTGATGCAATGTTGAAAAATAATCAGTACATTTATAAACTTAATCTTGTTATAATAAACGTGCTAGAAGAGACATTTTACAATTCTCAGTGTATTTCATTCTGTTTAAAGCAATTATACAAGTAATAAGTGTCACATCCCTTAAGAATGTACATTTGTGCTTTTGTGTTTGGTTATCTTAGTTATTGTTATAAGTTTTTAACATCAATGTTGTAACTAAAATATAAAATATGCAACTAAACTAAAATAAATCTAATTTTTGGTGGACAGTACAATGCTGCCACTGGTTGGTAAAATTTCACCACAAGAAACAAACATGGTGAATGTAAAGACAGTGTTAAAAGTTTTAAGGAAGAAAGCTACATTAGATACTTCTCTGACTAAATATAGATGAGTGTGGAATACACAATTTTACACAATTTTACCTGAGTGCTATTAAAATGAATTAAGTATAAGAGTATTTCTGAGGGACCTTTCTAAACATTTAAAACAAAAGCAATCCATTTAAATTGAACTAAAATTATGCAAAAAATTATAATTAATTACCACTGGCATGTCAAAGCTATACCTGTCAATAATATTGTATGTTTCAATGTATTTGTTTAAATATATGCACTGGAAATATATCACATAAAGTGGTCCAAATAATGTTTTATCCAAGTGCATATGCAAAAATTACCTGTGTATTCCACCTCTACATCAGCAAGGGCCTTTAGGGTATTCTCATAACTGACACTGGCTACATCCAAAGCTCCCACAGAGTCGTACACTTTCTTGGTCTTCACAATTAACTCATCTGTCAGCTTATGAATTTGCTCTGGTGTATGGTCCCAGAGCAAGTGATTTTCTGCACAGACTCGGTCTCCACTGCCAAACACCACTTCACCTAAATGAAATCAAGAAAACAGATTTTGAAAATCAATCAACTTACTAAAAAACATTAAACAAAAAAAAAAACATCCTTCAGAAGATGGATGCACCAGATACAGTGTATCACAAAAGTGAGTACACCCCTCACATTTCTGCAGATATTTAAGTATATCTTTTCATGGGACAACACTGACAAAATGACACTTTGACACAATGAAAAGTAGTCTGTGTGCAGCTTATATAACAGTGTAAATTTATTCTTCCCTCAAAATAACTCAATATACAGCCATTAATGTCTAAACCACCGGCAACAAAAGTGAGTACACCCCTAAGAGACTACACCCCTAAATGTCCAAATTGAGCACTGCTTGTCATTTTCCCTCCAAAATGTCATGTGATTTGTTAGTGTTACTAGGTCTCAGGTGTGCATAGGGAGCAGGTGTGTTCAATTTAGTAGTACAGCTCTCACACTCTCTCATACTGGTCACTGAAAGTTCCAACATGGCACCTCATGGCAAAGAACTCTCTGAGGATCTCTGACGAATTGTTGCGCTACATGAAGATGGCCAAGGCTACAAGAAGATTGCCAACACCCTGAAACTGAGCTGCAGCACAGTGGCCAAGATCATCCAGCGTTTTAAAAGAGCAGGGTCCACTCAGAACAGACCTCGCGTTGGTCGTCCAAAGAAGCTGAGTGCACGTGCTCAGTCACATCCAACTGCTGTCTTTGAAAGATAGGCGCAGGAGTGCTGTCAGCATTGCTGCAGAGATTGAAAAGGTGGGGAGTCAGCCTGTCAGTGCTCAGACCATACGCCGCACACTACATCAAATTGGTCTGCATGGCTGTCACCCCAGAAGGAAGCCTCTTCTGAAGTCTCTACACAAGAAAGCCCGCAAACAGTTTGCTGAAGACATGTCAACAAAGGACATGGATTACTGGAACCATGTCCTATGGTCTGATGAGACCAAGATTAATTTGTTTGGTTCAGATGGTCTTAAGCATGTGTGGCGGCAATCAGGTGAGGAGTACAAAGATAAGTGTGTCATGCCTACAGTCAAGCATGGTGGTGGGAATGCCATGGTCTGGGGCTGCATGAGTGCAGCAGGTGTTGGGGAGTTACATTTCATTGAGGGACACATGAACTCCAATATGTACTGTGAAATACTGAAGCAGAGCATGATCCCCTCCCTCCGGAAACTGGGTCGCAGGGCAGTGTTCCAGCATGATAATGACCCCAAACACACCTCTAAGACGACCACTGCTTTATTGAAGAGGCTGAGGGTAAAGGTGATGGACTGGCCAAGCATGTCTCCAGACCTAAACCCAATAGAACATCTTTGGGGCATCCTCAAGCAGAAGGTGGAGGAGCGCAAAGTCTCCAATATCCGCCAGCTCCGTGATGTCATCATGGAGGAGTGGAAAAGCATTCCAGTGGCAACCTGTGAAGCTCTGGTAAACTCCATGCCCAGGAGAGTTAAGGTAGTTCTGGGAAATAATGGTGGCCACACAAAATATTGACACTTCAGGAACTTTCACTAAGGGGTGTACTCACTTTTGTTGCCGGTGGTTTAGACATTAATGGCTGTATATTGAGTTATTTTGAGGGAAGAATAAATTTACACTGTTATATAAGCTGCACACAGACTACTTTTCATTGTGTAAAAGTGTCATTTTGTCAGTGTTGTCCCATGAAAAGATATACTTAAATATCTGCAGAAATGTGAGGGGTGTACTCACTTTTGTGATACACTGTATGTGTATCTTACTTGATGTGACATAATTTGCCACAGCCTTAACGAGCACTTTGTAAGATAGTGTTATAAAATGGATAAGAATAAAGACATTATTTAAAGAAAACACAACCAACTTTTAACTCACTACCCATGTGTAAAAAAAATTAATAATAATAAACCTGCAGAAATTTTATTGTTTAGTCAGGTGAACGTTTAAAAGTCTAATAAGTGCAAATAAATGTATGATTTGTAAAAAAAATAAAAAAATAAAACAATATATACATATATAACAAATATGACAGTATTTATTACAAAAACACCCTTAAACCAGTGTTTCAAACTGTAAGCCACGGGTGGCGCTGTTTCGCAGCTTGGCCATCAGTGCAATAGCGTGCTAATGATAAAGGCGAATAACTGTATACTTGACATAAAACACTAAAGTTAAATAGTTGAACATCAATTGTGTTAACAAAGTCGTTAAAGTTTAGTCTGAACAAAGACGAAAAGCAAATACATTAGCTATAAACAAACCGAACAGTTTTACAGCAATGATACAATAAAGTGTATAGCTAAGTGCTAGCTAGTTACAGTTGACACACCGGCTACTTTACTGGACTGTCTGTCAGCTACTGTATTTAAATATTATACATCACTGAAAAACAACATGAAATACCTGTTATAACACAGTATACAGCGCTGTGAATGTGTCAGCATTAATACCACATACCTGTAGGAGCCATTATTCATACAGATTACAGAATCGATCCGAGCAGCAGCGGCAGCACAATCAACGTTATCTCCGCTAACTGACATAAATCCCGCCCCATTCCCGCTGCCGTCATTATACAGGACACTGATTGGCCAAAAACAAGTCAATCACGTAGCGTAAAGGCTGTAGGACTTTTGTTCACTTTATATTCCCTCATTCACCGTTTTTGTAGATTTAGATTTAATATATAAATAAATTAATACATTACGGAGCCCCTAAGGTGACATCCCCTAAAAAAAAATAACGCGTTCCCACGCCTTAGTAAGGAGTGGGAATGAGATCGTGGCCACGACTTAAAAAGGTTGAAACAGTTGAATATTGTTTACTCTGTTTACTTTCTTGACTATTGTGTCAATAAACAGAATGGACGATTAAAGCATTGTACTTGCTTACTTTATATGTATTACATCTACAACAGTAGCGAACATTAACGTGTGTTTAAACATTACTATGACAACCCATTAACACATGTTGTTAGCCGTAGATTGTTTGTTTTGAAGCCTTGATGTAATATGCAGCCTCCCTCCTGTATGTAACAAATGATCACACCATATTCAACTGTTTCCCCTAACAACATGTGTTAATGTATAGAACGTGTGATGGTTTTATGTTTCAGTACGGAACTGTTAGAGCAACGCACACACAGATGAATGCGGGTTGTCATAGTAATGTTTAAACACACGTCGTGGCCACGCGTTATTAAGGCGTGGGAATGCGTTAAGTAAGTCGTGGTCACGCGTTATTAAGGCGTGGGAATGCGTTAAGTAAGTCGTGGCCACGCGTTATTAAGGCGTGGGAATGCGTTAAGTAAGTCGTGGCCACGCGTTATTAAGGCGTGGGAATGCGTTAAGTAAGTCGTGGCCACGCGTTATTAAGGCGTGGGAATGCGTTAAGTAAGTCGTGGCCACGCGTTATTAAGGCGTGGGAATGCGTTAAGTAAGTCGTGGCCACGCGTTATTAAGGCGTGGGAATGCGTTAAGTAAGTCGTGGCCACGCGTTATTAAGGCGTGGGAATGCGTTAAGTAAGTCGTGGCCACGCGTTATTAAGGCGTGGGAATGCGTTAAGTAAGTCGTGGCCACGCGTTATTAAGGCGTGGGAATGCGTTAAGTAAGTCGTGGCCACGCGTTATTAAGGCGTGGGAATGCGTTAAGTAAGTCGTGGCCACGCGTTATTAAGGCGTGGGAATGCGTTAAGTAAGTCGTGGTCACGCGTTATTAAGGCGTGGGAATGCGTTAAGTAAGTCGTGGCCACGCGTTATTAAGGCGTGGGAATGCGTTAAGTAAGTCGTGGCCACGCGTTATTAAGGCGTGGGAATGCGTTAAGTAAGTCGTGGTCACGCGTTATTAAGGCGTGGGAATGCGTTAAGTAAGTCGTGGTCACGCGTTATTAAGGCGTGGGAATGCGTTAAGTAAGTCGTGGTCACGCGTTATTAAGGCGTGGGAATGCGTTAAGTAAGTCGTGGCCACGCGTTATTAAGGCGTGGGAATGAGTTAAGTAAGTCGTGGCCACGCGTTATTAAGGCGTGGGAATGCGTTAAGTAAGTCGTGGCCACGCGTTATTAAGGCGTGGGAATGCGTTAAGTAAGTCGTGGCCACGCGTTATTAAGGCGTGGGAATGCGTTAAGTAAGTCGTGGCCACGCGTTATTAAGGCGTGGGAATGCGTTAAGTAAGTCGTGGTCACGCGTTATTAAGGCGTGGGAATGCGTTAAGTAAGTCGTGGTCACGCGTTATTAAGGCGTGGGAATGCGTTAAGTAAGTCGTGGTCACGCGTTATTAAGGCGTGGGAATGCGTTAAGTAAGTCGTGGCCACGCGTTATTAAGGCGTGGGAATGCGTTAAGTAAGTCGTGGTCACGCGTTATTAAGGCGTGGGAATGCGTTAAGTAAGTCGTGGTCACGCGTTATTAAGGCGTGGGAATGCGTTAAGTAAGTCGTGGCCACGCGTTATTAAGGCGTGGGAATGCGTTAAGTAAGTCGTGGTCACGCGTTATTAAGGCGTGGGAATGCGTTAAGTAAGTCGTGGCCACGCGTTATTAAGGCGTGGGAATGCGTTAAGTAAGTCGTGGTCACGCGTTATTAAGGTGTGGGAATGCGTTAAGTAAGTCGTGGTCACGCGTTATTAAGGCGTGGGAATGCGTTAAGTAAGTCGTGGCCACGCGTTATTAAGGCGTGGGAATGCGTTAAGTAAGTCGTGGTCACGCGTTATTAAGGCGTGGGAATGCGTTAAGTAAGTCGTGGTCACGCGTTATTAAGGCGTGGGAATGCGTTAAGTAAGTCGTGGTCACGCGTTATTAAGGCGTGGGAATGCGTTAAGTAAGTCGTGGTCACGCGTTATTAAGGCGTGGGAATGCGTTAAGTAAGTCGTGGCCACGCGTTATTAAGGCGTGGGAATGCGTTAAGTAAGTCGTGGTCACGCGTTATTAAGGCGTGGGAATGCGTTAAGTAAGTCGTGGTCACGCGTTATTAAGGCGTGGGAATGCGTTAAGTAAGTCGTGGCCACGCGTTATTAAGGCGTGGGAATGCGTTAAGTAAGTCGTGGCCACGCGTTATTAAGGCGTGGGAATGCGTTAAGTAAGTCGTGGTCACGCGTTATTAAGGCGTGGGAATGCGTTAAGTAAGTCGTGGTCACGCGTTATTAAGGCGTGGGAATGCGTTAAGTAAGTCGTGGCCACGCGTTATTAAGGCGTGGGAATGCGTTAAGTAAGTCGTGGTCACGCGTTATTAAGGCGTGGGAATGCGTTAAGTAAGTCGTGGTCACGCGTTATTAAGGCGTGGGAATTCGTTAAGTAAGTCGTGGTCACGCGTTATTAAGGCGTGGGAATGCGTTAAGTAAGTCGTGGTCACGCGTTATTAAGGCGTGGGAATGCGTTAAGTAAGTCGTGGCCACTCGTTATTAAGGCGTGGGAATGCGTTAAGTAAGTCGTGGCCACGCGTTATTAAGGCGTGGGAATGCGTTAAGTAAGTCGTGGTCACGCGTTATTAAGGCGTGGGAATGCGTTAAGTAAGTCGTGGTCACGCGTTATTAAGGCGTGGGAATGCGTTAAGTAAGTCGTGGCCACGCGTTATTAAGGCGTGGGAATGCGTTAAGTAAGTCGTGGCCACGCGTTATTAAGGCGTGGGAATGCGTTAAGTAAGTCGTGGCCACGCGTTTTTAAGGCGTGGGAATGCGTTAAGTAAGTCGTGGTCACGCGTTATTAAGGCGTGGGAATGCGTTAAGTAAGTCGTGGCCACGCGTTATTAAGGCGTGGGAATGCGTTAAGTAAGTCGTGGCCACGCGTTATTAAGGCGTGGGAATGCGTTAAGTAAGTCGTGGTCACGCGTTATTAAGGCGTGGGAATGCGTTAAGTAAGTCGTGGTCACGCGTTATTAAGGCGTGGGAATGCGTTAAGTAAGTCGTGGCCACGCGTTATTAAGGCGTGGGAATGCGTTAAGTAAGTCGTGGCCACGCGTTATTAAGGCGTGGGAATGCGTTAAGTAAGTCGTGGTCACGCGTTATTAAGGCGTGGGAATGCGTTAAGTAAGTCGTGGTCACGCGTTATTAAGGCGTGGGAATGCGTTAAGTAAGTCGTGGCCACGCGTTATTAAGGCGTGGGAATGCGTTAAGTAAGTCGTGGTCACGCGTTATTAAGGCGTGGGAATGCGTTAAGTAAGTCGTGGTCACGCGTTATTAAGGCGTGGGAATGCGTTAAGTAAGTCGTGGCCACGCGTTATTAAGGCGTGGGAATGCGTTAAGTAAGTCGTGGCCACGCGTTTTTAAGGCGTGGGAATGCGTTAAGTAAGTCGTGGTCACGCGTTATTAAGGCGTGGGAATGCGTTAAGTAAGTCGTGGCCACGCGTTATTAAGGCGTGGGAATGCGTTAAGTAAGTCGTGGTCACGCGTTATTAAGGCGTGGGAATGCGTTAAGTAAGTCGTGGTCACGCGTTATTAAGGCGTGGGAATGCGTTAAGTAAGTCGTGGCCACGCGTTATTAAGGCGTGGGAATGCGTTAAGTAAGTCGTGGCCACGCGTTATTAAGGCGTGGGAATGCGTTAAGTAAGTCGTGGTCACGCGTTATTAAGGCGTGGGAATGCGTTAAGTAAGTCGTGGTCACGCGTTATTAAGGCGTGGGAATGCGTTAAGTAAGTCGTGGTCACGCGTTATTAAGGCGTGGGAATGCGTTAAGTAAGTCGTGGCCACGCGTTATTAAGGCGTGGGAATGCGTTAAGTAAGTCGTGGTCACGCGTTATTAAGGCGTGGGAATGCGTTAAGTAAATCGTGGCCACGCGTTATTAAGGCGTGGGAATGCGTTAAGTAAGTCGTGGGAACGCCTTATTAAGTCGTGGCCACGCGGTTTTTTTTTTTAGCGGATGTCACCTTAGGGGCTTCGTAGGGGAAACACACTAAAGAAGTTGAAGTTAAAAAATTATTCTGTAAAGTAGAAGCAGAAGAATACATTTATTTAATACATAAGCAATTAAATAAACAAAAAGACATTTTTACAAAAGTACATCTTAACAACAGCAAATAATTACAAAAAATTAAAATAATATAATTTTAGATAACATTGTTTTAATTATCTAATTTGGGCTTTATATAATTAATTGTCATATAAACCTCAAGTAATTATTTTCTTTTTGTTAACAGCTAAAATTATAAATTATATTAAGATTTATTTTTATTTTTCTTTATTTATTAATAGTCAATTCAATAAAAAATGTATTTATTTTAAATAAAGGAATAAAAGGTGTTTCCTACTTTTGATCCAACGAATCAGACCCACCCCGTCCCCGACCCTAACCAGGATAAAGCTATGGTAACACAAACAACAAATGAATGAATTAATAAATAAAAAATAATGCATAATGTAAAAAAAAAGTTAAATAGATGTAATAACTTTATTAAAACATTTGAAATGTACCTTAAATATTTTAATATAAAATAATTATAAACATGATGACGTAAACTGGCCATTTTTCCTTTTTTTTTTTTAATTGGGCCAGTTTACCTTTCTTTAGCCTATAGTACATGCACTTTATGATATTGACATTATATTTACTCATAGGCTACTTTGCAATTTTCAGCAGCTTGAATTGTAGTACTTTTGATGCATAAACATTTTTTTAAAATAAAAATATTCAACAATAAAATTAATTACTAAAAACGTTTAAATAATAAATTAATGACTATATTCGAAAAAATATGACAGTGTATTTTATATTATAATATGTATGGTTTTATAAGTAAATATTACTAAATAATATTTGTTTATTTATATGTTCGTTTCTCAAAGAAGTAGAGTGACGTAGAGCACAGAAAAGACTGAGCATGCGCAGGTGTCGTGGAGGACAGAAGCACAGCGGTGAAGAATTCTGTACTGGGATAGTCAGTGAGTATCAGCTCCTTACCAACTACTTTTTTATAAACACGTTTTAAGGTTTAGTGTGGCAGTAAATGCCCTGTGGAGCGTCTTGGATTGTATTTAGTTTCTACTCAAATTGTGCACATATTTAATAGTCATTTTGTTATTTTATTTACCGAACGTTACGAGCTAAAGCTAGGTTAGCTACGTCAGCTAGCAAATATCTGGGTAGGTTTGTTAGCTACTTATTTAGCCATATTAAAAATAAAAACATGCTCATACATTAGTGTAAGCTACTGTCGGGATAAATGAACATATTGTCACATTTAAAATGGTACACACAGTTAGCTCTAAGCTGTCGTGAGCGTAGAATTGATTTAACATTGCATGCTGGGGGCGCATCTTTACAACTCGTCAGTCTGGAACATTCTCTATCAGGTCTGCCTGAGTCAATTTACCAGCAGCCATTAGTGGATCTAGTCATCAGTTGTACTTCACTTATTTTTAACGCTTAGCTGCCTTTATGTTGTTTATTTGGTAAGCTAACAATTGATAGCATTGGTAACCAAGGACGGATTAAGGATAGTCTGGGCCCCTGGGCAAAGAGTTGCCCAGGGCCCCCCCCTCCAAAAACATAAATAAATTAATACATTAAACAACCTGTCAATAACTAACCCTAACACAATAATCTATTTTATATAAGTTTCTTTCTACTCTTCTTTCTTGCAAAGTCATCCACTAATTCATCAAAATTAAGCTGTCTGACCAAATCTGATTCAATGGCCAGAAGTGACAGTGAGTTCAGGCGGTTTTGGCGCATCCTAATCCTGAGTTCATTCTTAATACGAGCCAGTTTGGAGAATGAACGCTCCCCTTCACAATTTGTGATAGGTACAGTCAAAAAAAGTCTAAGTGCTATGTAGACATTTGGAAAGGTTGACTGTAAATTCAAATTTATCATGGTTTTGAGCATTTTACTAGGACATTTTTCTTTTTCTGTTATGAATGATTTGTATTGTATCAATTCATCTGCCAGGCTCATGTTCAGATCTGAAGGATCTGCTGCAGCGAGTGAGTTAGCCTTTAAAGTGAGCTCACTGTTGGACATATTGTCAGGCATGAAAAGAACATCAAATAGCTCAGTTAAGTGTGTGTATGCATTCAAACGGTGGTTGAGACAGGACACAAGTTTGTCAATGACAACATTGAAAGTTTCAATCCGAAACTTGTCCTTTCCGTTAAATGCTACACCTGGCTCTGCACTATCATCAGACATAATTTTGCGCTTCTTTGTACGCTGGAGGTCATGCCTGTACTCTTGGAAAACAGCAGTGGTGACATTTAAAGCTGCCCCTTCAAACACCTCAAAGTTATCTCTCTGTGCTGCCACAAAGTCTCGTAAAGACAAGAGAAGTTGTGTAGCTGTACATATGTCAATATCATGCTTCTGCAGCTGCAGGCTTGTGGCTTGGAACCTCTGTAGTATTGTGTCCCAGAAGTATGCCATGAAGGCCATCTCCAACGTGTCCAATTTGTCACAGAGTGCAGAGGCTTCACTTCGAGTTACACATTTCTCCTCCATATCTTTAGACATATCATTCAATGCCTCTCTCAGTTGTGCATAATATTTCCAAAGAGCCTTAGTTGACTCAGCTCGTGCGCTCCATCGAGTACCTGACAGTGATTTCAGTGTGAGTTTGATATCAGTATCACGGAAAACCTTTCCCCACCTGTGTGTAGATGATGCACAAAATGTGTACATTGCCTGTACAAAGTCAAAAAAAACGTCCAGCTTCTGGGCTACTGTCAACAGCATTGACACCAACTAAATTCAGTGAATGTGCTGCACAGGGGACATAACAAATCAAAGGGTTTCTTTGTTTAAGATAAGCTTGGACTCCATTGTACTTTCCCGACATGTTACTTGCATTATCATATGACTGGCCCCTACAGTTGGATAAGTCTAGGCCCAGATTCTCCACCATAGCAACGACACACTCTGCCAAACTGTCCCCACTATGGTTTTCAATAGGCTCAAAAGCTAGAAAACGCTCAACTACATGTCCGTCATTATTAACAAACCTGAAAATAAAAGTAAGTTGGTCCACATGAGCAAGGTCTGGAGTGGAGTCAACTATAACAGAGGAGTATTTTGGCTAGGGCTCAAAAGCATGGCTAGGGCCCAAAAGCATGGCTAGGGGCCCCAAAAGCATGGCTAGGGCCCCCAAGAGGCCCTGCGGTCAAAGTCCCTAATAGTCAGAGGATCCTTAAAATGGAGGACCCTCGGAAATAAAAATATATTGTATCATAAATGTTGATAGGCATCGCAAAATGTTTTGGGCCGGGGCCCCCTGACCTCAAGGGCCCCTGACCTCAAGGGCCCCACTGGCCCGGTCAGTAATCCAGCTATGTTGGTAACTATGGCTGAATTGTTTCCATGCTTTGATGTAAGAGCATTGTAATGTTGATCACGTGTGCGCTCAATGGCTGTCACACTTAAGTCTTGTTAGACAGAATTTCTGAGGGTGTTTTATTAGAATTTAATACCTAGTAATTAGATAATCAATTCCATTTTAGGTTATTTCCCATGTCTAAACAAACATGAATTGAAAAACGTGTCATCACTGAAAATCTTTACTTGACATTTAATTTTTCTTCTCTAGTTAGAATTTTCCCTGACAGTTTATTTTAGACCACTTTTAGTCCCCTGTTCTGTATTAAACTGAGAACTTTATTCAGATCTCTAAGATAAATAAAGTGAAACAAATTTTTAAACACAGAAGAAGTCTCAAATGGAATATGGCACTGTACATAATCTAATGTAATTTTTAAACCCTGTCTTATAAAACAAATAGTTCAAAATATGCACAAAGAAAAGTAGTATAGTAGAAATATAATTTGAATTTAATTGTACTTCATCTTTACTCGATGGCACATTCATAGTACTGGCCATAAATATTCAAAGATTTCTTGTCTTTGGCACACATAGGGGGCCATTCATGTTTAATAGTTTAAATGTTCTGTCTAAGTGAGTGAACACACATTTTTAATAATTAGGATTATTCATGGAGATACAAATGAACACAGTGAAAAGGTCTAAAAAGTTCTTTGATGCACAGAAGAAAGTCTAGTGTTTTTGTTAATTTTGCAGATAAAACAGCCACTTCGCTCTTAATCAAATTCTCCACTGACAAGCTGACTTGTCTTACAGAAGATAAAGCCACAAAGAAATAAACTGTCAATAAAATAAAACATTTTTATATAAACATCTCTATGAAGGTTCCACTATTTTATAAATGCTATACAACGTAATACTGACTACATACTCCCTTGAGCTACTTTGTTTATCAGTAGTAGTCAGTAATATGTGAGATTATAGTAAGTCACACAAATATTTCAGTGTCTGGCAGTTCATATAGGTTCTAATCACCATTCTTTATAAATTACTGTCCTTGGTTTTGTCTTTCAGTTTTTTCTTAGTAATTGGAGAGTTCCTAACCTCCAACTACGATGACCGACAAAAAGCGAATTGCTTACTCCATTGTCCAGTTCCTCCACGACCAGCTTAGGTCTGGGGATTTGTCGTCAGATGCACAAGAAAGCTTAGAGGGTAAATACACAATTCTAAACAAAATCATTCACTTATATTAAATTTCTAAGTGTAACACTAATGTATAATTGATCTTGTTTATGGTTGACAGTTGCCATCCAATGTTTGGAGACAGCATTTAACGTGTCAACTGAAGACCAAAGTTTAGCCATCTCTGAAACTCTGCCTGAATTATTCGCAAATGCAAGTGTTAAGGTAGTGTAAATTAAGATTCTTTCCAGTGTCATCCTAGAAATATAACTTGTTTACATGTTTTTAAGTAATTGTTTTGATTTTACAATTTCAGACAGTCGAAACACCTCAAGTTAAAGTTGAATCAGCTATTAGTTCACCAGCAGAGGACCAGCTAGCAGAAGCTGAACAACTTAAAAGTGATGGTATGGACATCTTAGTGTTTGATTTTTACCACACTAAAATAGATGCTTTGTTGAAGAGGAAACATGTCTAGTCATTCCAGGATAAGCATTATTTTTGACCAGTCAGTACGATCTGATGTAATCATTGGGTGACATCACTCCAGTCAGCTCCAAGCCTTTCAGAGTGTACAGTCATGGGGGAAGGAAGGAATTTCACTTCTGTTTGAATGAATTCCATATTCAATTCTGTGTTTTTATTGATCAAAGTCTAACTTCAGGTGATGATAAAAACTCAGCAGATTTTGATGTCATCATTTCCCCCTAAACTAAACCAACATTCAAGACCAACAAGATGGGTACAAAATAACAACTGTGAAGTATGGTGGTGATTAAGGGGGGATGTCTGGGCTTGATTTGCAGCCACAGGACCTGGGAAATTTAAGGCCATCTGTCCAGTAGCTTCTTCTTTATTAGACTACTAAATGGAAATAAATTGGGCGAAAAAACAAATAGTGATAACGAATGCATGATTAGATGATATGTGAATGACACTGTTCAAAATGTTTTAGTAATAACAAAGATCTAGGGCTTTCTACATGCTGCTTATGACAGTGGATATAACTTCCTGAATGGTAATGGGCAATTGAAGGTAAAGAATTATTTAGTGCAACTCTGTTAATTTTTGTTAATAATCTTTAGCAAAATGTGTTTGATATAGGCAATGAACAAATGAGGGTAGAAAACTTCAGTGCAGCAGTGGAATTCTACTCAAAAGCCATTCAGATTAATCCACAGAATGCAGTTTATTATTGCAACAGGTAAATCATCATCATTTAAATCTGCAGCATATCATTTAAATAATTTGATGATTAAACACTGTTTCTTTCTGTGGTCTAAAGAGCTGCAGCATACAGCAAGCTGGGGAACTACGCTGGAGCAGTTCAAGATTGTGAACGTGCAATCGGAATTGATCCTAACTACAGTAAAGCATATGGCAGAATGGGGTAAGTCAGACACTCATTATAGTAAACATTAATTAAAGTGCTTGGGCCTCTTTTTTAGTAATAGTAAAGCAAAAAACCTCTGTTCGAGTGCTTGAGTGGCGGCATGGTCTAACACGCTAGCGTGACATGGCATGCTCACAAGATCGAATCTCAGAAGAGCCACCAACCCGGTCTGGTGGGGACTCCTCCCACTGTCTCTGCAATATGTCAAGTCAACTTTATTTATATAGCGCTTTTTACAATAGACATTGTCTCAAAGCAACTTTACAAAATCCAAGACCAACAGATACAAAAACCCCTGTTGAGCAAGCCGAGGGCGACTGTGGCAAGGAAAAACTCCCTGAAAATTACAGGAAGAAACCTTGAGAGGAACCAGACTCAGCAGGGCCCATCCTTCTTGGGTGGCCTATATGCAAGCTCTAGGAATGATGTGGGCATCTGCACAGCAGCTCTGTGTGAAAACCCAGCACTGGCAGGTTGGACACGTGTCGAACAGATTGCGTGTGGATCCGACCCTCCTTTATCAGATTAGAGGCTGTGCGAATGGCAGCGAATTTACATTTAGGAATTGGAATGACAAAAATGTCTATTCTTGTCTACATTGTCTTGTCTATTATTTTTACTTTTGGCTGACAAGTCCAGAAATGAATTACCCCACTGGAAAAAACTACATTTAGTAGTTTCAATTTATCATGGTAAAATAAAGAACAGATTAAAACTGATTTGTTTATATAATTGGATTTTTGCAAGTGTGTCATTAGAGGTAGAGCCAGTCTGACTTGATTTATTTTCTAGTAACTTTATACCCATGTTCCAAAAAGGCCTTTACTCTGCCACAGACAGGGCAGCTTAAAAATAATAACCTTTAGACTTCAGGCTAACCCACTACTGCTGGGATCTAGAGTTTGAATCCCCCAGTAGTGCTATCGGCCAGCCGGGTGTCTACATGCAGACATGATTGCCTGGGTCGGATTGAAATGACAGATGGCCGAAGCCCCGCAATTCATTGGCTTCCCATCTGGGGTGTGTTACTGCATTGTGCCCAGTGATTCCTGGCAAACTGGACCCACCACAACCCTGACTAGGATAAAGCGATGGTAAAACATCAAATGAAAGTACTCATAAGGTCTTTTTTTTTTCTTGCACTATTGTGACCAGGTTGGCTCTTGCAAGTTTAAACAAACACGCAGAAGCTGTGAACTACTACATGAAAGCTTTGGAACTGGACCCTGAAAACGAGACCTACAAATCAAATTTAAAGATTGCAGAGTTGAAACTGAAAGAAACTCCCAGTCCTGTAAGTCTTCATAATGTAAAGTTCTAGTCAGTTGTGATTATTTTAAACAAAAATTAAATTCTATCTTCGTTTTGTTTTCGTCTTGCAGACAGGTGGCATGGGTGGTGTTGACCTGGCTGGTTTGCTAGGTAACCCTGGTTTTATGAGCATGGTGAGTACATTCTACAAAGCTTTTCCCACTATTACATTTATATGTGTGGTGAAGGAAGGAGGAATGAGAAAGTACTGATGTGTGACTTGGTTTCTAGGCTTCTAATTTAATGAACAACCCACAAGTTCAACAACTGTGAGTATGAGTTACATTTGGCTTGTCACTTTATTAGGCATATTGACCATCATTATAACAATGAAAATAATGTGAATACATTTTATTTATACAGACAATCCCAGTTGTCATTTGATGATTGACTACTATTAAAAGCATGTACAAGAAAGTTATTGAAATATTGTGAACTTGTATTGTAGTTTCTAAGTAATGGTCTGACACAATTTGTCTGTTCAGGATGTCAGGAATGATGTCTGGAGGCTATGGACCTACAGGTGCTTCTCCCTCACCAGCAGCAGCAGCAGCAGCAGCTCCGAATGACCTCTCGGGCCTTATTCAAGCGTAAGTTTTTAAACAATCCTGCTTTTCACAACTGATAGAATATATTAACGGTGCTTAGCTGCCTAGCAATATAATGCGCTACCCACTGCACCACTGTACTGCCCACTGGGGGAATTTGATATCCCTACATTTGTACAGTACAAAAGCAGAAAAAATACTATCAATACATGTCATTACATGGAAGCTTTGTCTTTTTATCTGCACAGAGGCCAACAGTTCGCACAGCAAATGCAGCAGCAGAATCCAGAGCTCATTGAGCAGTTACGGAGTCAAATCCGCAGCCGACCCCCTAGTGCAAGCAATGAAGAACAATGACACCAAGTGGTAGGATTTTTGTTGTTTGTTGTGTTTTCAGGTACTAAGCACTTCATGGACCTGGATTTTATCTTACCAATCAGGCTCTTGACAATTTTTTTTTTTATTAACCAAATATTAGGAAAAACAGTTTTCCTGATATTCCCAGGGTTTAGGGGTGCAAGATGGGCACAGAAAACCGCAAGTAATTCTAGGCCCCCACTAACACTTAATTATTTACAGTTAACAAACAGAAGTACCTATACAGCAAAGCTGTATGTTTTATGAGTATATTACAGTATAATAACAACATAGGCAAACACAGACACGACTAGAGCGAGGGGCAATCCTGCCACAACTCTCTCAATTCTTCCCATGTAATTAACAATGGAAGTTCCATGAATGTGGAACCAGGACTTGTATGCATAGGTTTAATTCTGTTGTACTTTACACTTTTTCCCAATGTCAAAGACTTTGCCCGTGCTTTTTGTTATGCAGAGTGACAATTGTGTAATTGTGTTCACATGTGTGATAAAACACTGCAGTATAGACAATGTGGGATGACTGAATATCTGGAAGACCTAAATATCTAGTATTTTTGTCTTGAATGTGTTTTGAATGTAATAATCAAATCAGTACATTTTACATATTTCTGAAATTCGGTTTCATCTCTCAGTTCCGGATTGTATCAGTGTTCTCTGCACTATGATTTAAATAAGGTGCCATGTAAACATGAACAGTCACTTTAATCACCAGTACTGCTTGACTGACATAAGCTTATCAAAGTACAACAAATTAAAAATATTGAGACAATTGTTAGATTTTTAAACTACATTTTACTGTAATTATTTGTTACATTGCTCAATGTGTTATACATGTACGTGATTCCACCCTAATTATCTTTCTTCTCTTCTCTTCGTAGCTAAAGAATCATCATTAGGACACACTGAGAATCTGGGCTTGCTATCTTTATTTTTTTATTTTTTTCCTTTTAATCTTTTTAGGGTCTGTTGTACTTAACAACTCCTGGGACAAGACATATTGGCATCACAAGAAGTGCATGTGTGTCCAGCTTGCTTACCTGCATTGCCAATCTTTAGAGAAAAAAAACTAAAACAATGTAGCCAGAAGTTTTAGGACAAATCTGACTGCCTAGACTCTAAACTAAGCTTGTTTGGTTGTACAGAAAAAGCACTCTTGTTTAATGTAATTTCTCGGGTACTAATCCATACTGTATGGATTGCTATGCCATTTGGGGATCACTGCTACATGGACTGGTTCAACCCAATGTGATTAATTTTTACAGTAACAGCTGTCTTTATGTGATAAAAGGAGTTTGTAAGTGAGACAGACGTATGTTGTTGATGTTATGAATATTAAATGTCAAATTTCAAGAAGAACAATGTTGTCATAAAACCCTTGTGAAAATACCGCAATACTACAAACATCTATGGCGTTTAGTAGACGCTTTTATCCAAAGCCAGTTACAGTTGTGACCAAATACAAATTAAGCGACTGAGGGTTAAGGGCCTTGGTCAAGGACCCTATAGCAGCCACCGTCTGATTACTAGTCCAGATAACTACTAAAAGATCACTGATCTCAAACAGCTATGCTGCAACCATCAAATAATAACATACATGACTGTGACTTTGATTACAGATTTTAGGGCATAATACTTTGCATTTTGCACCTAACTCAAGCAGTTTTCCATATCATCTGCACCCTTTGTTAATAAGTGCATATAAAGGTTCCTCTTAAATTAGCATCAGCACAATAACTGTTCATAGTGATCTCCATGAACAAGTAGTTGCACATAAGCCCAAGGTCACAGTAAGCAGGAGGAGATGCAGAGAACGTCTTATGAGGTTTTATTCTTAGTTTCAGTGCAAGTAAACCTATATGTTACAGCTTACATTTGTAGACAGATATTCAAGTTTTACAAAAGCATTTTTATCTAATACCAATTCTGTTAATCTGTTCAGTTCATTTGTGAGTCGAAATGTCACAGTCAAGGTTATATTAAATGACTGCACCCTTTTCAAATTATCATTACAATTAATAATGCTTAATTAATGAAATATGTACTGGTATATTTTCACTTTTGCTTGACACTGCCTAGCCTTTTAGGCAAAGCTACTTTCACCAATCAGTGATGTTGTACATTAGTACCACCTGCCTCATGTTGTCAAAATATCTCCTGAGTCTTGGCGGCCCAAAAACCTGTTTGCAGTGTGTGTCTTGTCCCCTTTTCAGCTGTGGTCGGTGCATAATCATAACGGCAGCCTGTGGGCACCCTTGCTGTTCTGGAGATAATTTAACTCAGTCACGTTCATCACATTACCAGTACCTACCATCACCCGGTCATTTAATATAACCTTGACTTTGACTTGAACACTCTCATGAAACAGACAACTGCATGTATGTTGATTTGGCTCTGTATGTATCAAAACTTCCTTCAATTTTGTTTGCTGACCAGTGTCCATTTCCCTGTGAGTTTAAAACGGAAGGGCAGCCACATTATGACGTGTGCCTGGCAATTTTAGAGAATCAATACGTGGAACTGCTCCTGGGCATACAAACTTATACTTTGTAACTTGGAATTCAAATGGACTTAACTCTAAAACAAAAGTACAAGTGTGAAAACCCCCCTATGTATGTATCTGTGGCTTAAATAAAGCCAATCCCTGCAGTCACGTTTCTTAAACTCTAGTAGCACACTTTCCAAAAGGAAAAGGATCTGGCTGCAGAGCTGTGGTTTTACACCAGCAATATCCAGGCCAGAGGTATTCAGCGCATGCTCAGTAGAACAGCAATCGTGCCATGTAATCTACATGAGTTAAAGCCAAAGCAAAGGTATAGGATTCACTCCATATTAACTGCTATGATTTGACTGTAAAAATGCTTGGCTGTCCACAAACTTTTATCTACATGGCGTATCTTCAATGCAACGATTGTAAAGAATTAAAACAGTTGCAGGTACACCGAGTCCTCTGTCTTTTCCACTAAGACGTTTAATGCGTCAACTATCCAAACAAGGACCTGCGCAGAGTTGGAAATCGTTCTTAACCGTAGACCACTACATTTGCGGTAGACCATTTTTATTTATGCCCTTAGTAGTGCGCTTGTATAGGGAGTATGGAGCCATTTGGTAAACAGCCATACTGGCGAATCGTAGACAGACAGGTGCTTGAGCAGGAGGAAGTACCGAGGAGAAAAGGTAACTACAAAAAGGATAAAGCGATGAAATAAAATGTGTAATAGTGATAATAGTGCAGCGAATCATAAAATATAAAAACTGTGCAGCTTGTGCTGTAGCTTTTTAGTCGTTTACAATTAAGCACGGTTTGTTAGACAAACAGAATAGCTAGGTGTTAACAGTGTTAATGCCATGTAATAAAAAAAGCTAGGTAGTAATTATTAAACTTGGCAATGTTTATGAAATAAAAAATGAATAAATAAAAAGCAAATAAGTGTTATACAGAATGTTAAAATGCTTAATGTAACTGTCCGCCCCAGCTACGTTAACCTAGGTTAGTAAGCTACCAAGCTAGCTTTGCAAACAGTGTAGGGCGAGATGTGATGCTATATTCACGTGCTGTTAAAATTACTGTAAAAACGAGTTTTTAACCTAAATGTTGGCGAACTTATATTTAGAAATATTCTAAACTTTATATTTAGATATTTAGAAATTAGATTTATATTACAGTTTTATAAGTACTATTGCTTTTAATGCTCGTTCCACATTTCTAGTAACCAGTTTGTAATTTTCCAAATAGAGAAAATTATTTACTGACCAAATAAAGATCAGACAAACTAACTAAAATACAGACAGCATATTTCCCCAATTGTTTTAGTTTCCTTTTTAATAGTGATAGTAGGCCTCCCATAGTTGTTAAGTTGGATTAGGATCTGTTTATGATGAAGGCTATCAATCCTGTATAAGATCATTCCCATAAGGTAAAACTGTTCCATCATGGTAATTAGTTGATCAGTTTAAAACGCTTTGTTTAGATTTGCTATGGCCTCTTTTTCTAAAAGGACTGGTGGACCCAAACCATGCCAGCAAATTCCCCTTATCAGCAAAACCAAGTCATAAATACAGAAGCATCACATTTCTTAGAAATTCATGATTTCGAATTTCCCAATAATATACTTTACAGATGTTACTGCACATTTTGCAGCATTTTTGTGACAGCCGTCCATACTCCAATAGTGAACCTTCTATTTCTTGCTATTTTGATTTAAAATATAAGTAAACTGGGCTCACAGAGCATCTTTATACACAACCTAGTAATTGTATTATGCAGTACTGCTGTCTGGAAGCTGTAACCACTTTCACTGACGGCAAAGGCTTAAAATTGAAAGAAAGTAAATTGTAGAAAGGTCCTTACAATATGTGTCTAGATCAGTGCCTGTAAAAGCAGAAACAAAAGATGTTCACTGGGGAAAAAACACTCCTACTACCTGTCATTAGTTTAATCAGTAATTTTGAGATGGCATGTTATGCTCAGTGTGACCCGCTATATCACTTTTCCCCATCTATAGGATGCAGCTGCTCGAGTCTGAAGTCTAATTGCTGCTGTTTACAGCCAAAAGGAGATTAAGTATTGAGAAACCATGCTGTTATTTTGATACGATTGGAGTTGTGAGTCTGCATCACAGCCTTCTTTGACCCAGCATGGAGGTTGTAGTGGCAAAGATCCTCTGCATAGTTCTGGTGTTTGGCCTGATGTTAGGAGGTATTCTGATCCCTGTGAGGGTGATGCAGTCAGACCTCGACAAGACCGTCCAGTACAGAAAGGCGATTTCATTCAGTAACTCGTTTGGAGGCGGTGTGTTTTTGGCTACTTGCTTTAATGCACTTCTACCTGCTGTACGAGATAAGGTGAGTAATCTGTGCTCTTTTGTTAAACCAAGCATTGCATATGCCAGAAAATTAGCTATTAATAACTATTAATTAATTTAATAGTAAAACAGGATAGCCCACCATGAAGATCTTGAGCTTTTCAGTTTGTACTCCTTACATGTTTAAATGTGTAATGCCCTACAATGAAGTGGAGCCCTGTCAATAGTGTATTTCTAAGCACTAAGTACAGATGCTGCTGTCATTTTTGTTATTTTTTATTGTTTTGCACTGTCCAGACAGTGTGGCAGTTGACATAGAGCTTAATGGATACACTGTATTTTTTCCATTTATCATTTGTATATAAAATCTTTTTGGTTTCAGATGGGAGAAGTTATGAAATCGCTTAATATCACAGTTGACTACCCGTTGGCTGAGACCATGATGATGCTTGGATTTTTCCTCACTGTATTTGTCGAGCAGGCTGTTCTGACCTTCCGAAAGGAGAAGCCTCCCTTTATCGACCTGGAGACTTTTAATGCAGGTGGCTCAGAAGCAGGCAGCGACTCTGAGTACGATACTCCTTTTATTGCCCCGACACGAAGCTCGCATCATTCACACCGGCACGCGCATCACCACGGACACTTTAACCCCACAGACCTGACGCGAGCTGGACCGCTGAGGCTTGCAAGCCTTGTTCTAGCCCTCTCTGCTCATTCTATTTTTGAGGGGCTCGCCCTTGGGCTTCAGGATGATGGTGCTAAGTTAGGAAGCCTTTTCATTGGAGTAGCAATCCATGAGACCCTGGCAGCTGTGGCCTTAGGAGTCAGTGTGGCCAAAGCTGGACTGCATATTCGGGACGCATGCAAGCTGGCCATCACGGTCAGTCTCATGATTCCAATTGGAATCGGCCTTGGAATGGGCATCGAGACTGCCAAAAACCTGGCTGGAAATATTATTTCTGTGGTGCTTCAAGGTCTAGCAGCAGGCACGTTTCTGTTCATTACTTTCTTTGAAATCCTCTCCCGAGAGCTGGAGGACAAGCACGATCGGCTTCTGAAGGTGTTTTTCCTCGTTTTGGGGTATGGTGTGCTGGCTGGACTGGTCTTCGTTAAATGGTGATGGATCTGTTCAGCCTGGAAAACAGGATTTGTGTTTAGTGACTGGTGCTTCCTAAAATATAGAAATGTATTCTAACCAGAAAGCTTCTACTACATAAAATCTGAGTTTTCCGGTGCTCTGCTCCTTTCCAAAAACTTGATTGGCTTATTTTAAACTACATAGAAGGAAGATAGGAAGTGAAGGGAAGGGATGAATTAATGGATAAGCGAGCGAGTGTGTGTGGGGGTATCTGAGTGAATTTTACATGTGATAAATGAACCCTGTGTCCAAGGTGTTTGCCTTGTGAAGTGTTTTCAGGTTCCACTTTCAGAAATCTGATCAGTATGAAAATAATACATTTTTTAAATTTATTTTAATGTGAAGACTCTGGATACAAAAGAACATTAGAGTTTGGTTGGTTGGTTGTCTAAACTGTCTCATGTATTGAAGATATTGTTAGTAAACTGCTAGTGTTAGGAAACTGCTGATTTAAATGTTGAATGGTACTGAATCCTCTGCTGCTGGGTTCCAGATTTACCCATTAGCATTTAGCCTATATTTGCCAGAAATGCTTTCGTCCAGAGTGCAATCTTATTGTTAGAATTAGGGATGCACCCATCCAACTTTTTCAGTTCCGATACCGATCCGATACATATACTTTGCATATCGGTCGATACCCGATACCGATCCGATACCATTGTTGAATTAATAAACCGTATCCTTTATCATGTGGGAAAGACTTAAGGCATCAGGATTGACTTAAACATTACTAAGTTTGCAAAACAAAATATAATTAACACAGATATAAATGTACTGAACTGCTATTTATTTGTCAATAAAATAATAAACAATTGTACAGGACCTTGGCACAGCATTCAAATTCAAAATAAAAAAGTTAAAATATTTTCTTAAATATTTCTTTTTAAAATATTTTAAAATAAATTAAATGTATCAGCTGAAACTGAAGTAGTTACACAAACAGTAATCAATCTTATTTTTTAAATATGTAGTGTAAACAGTAATTCAAAATAAAATCTAGCAGGGGAAGAATTTGAGAATAAACGAATACCTTGGTACAATACAATCAGTAATCAAACACTGTAAACAAGCAAACATCTAGTGCAATTCAACATAAAGGGTGTGTTGGAGAAGTTAGCGATCTCTCTACATAGACAGCATTTTACGTCATCCTGTGCGCGCTCCCGAGAAGGAGGCTGTTCGAAATCCTAGATGCCTTAATATCCTCACTTCTGAGGCATCTTAATATTTCAATGTTATTTTGGCGAGTTTGGCGATGTTATTGAGAACGAGTGAGCATCCGACGCTGCCTTAGTGATCAAGGCAATCCCAGCATTCATTGCGGGTCGGGTGCTCTTCTCTCACAGAAAAATAAACATGGCTGACGGGGCGGAGAAACGAATGGAGTTATATCAAACGTTAATAAAATATTACTGATTTTTAACCTGTATAAACTTGTACCGAGTGTTTTTATTTGCAAGTTTGAGCTTGTCAGGAAATGTAACTGTTATCGGTACATGAAGGAAGATGTTATATTGACGTTAGCGTGCTGTGCTACCTCAATTCATTGGTTTTAATGGCAAGATGCTAAATGCGAAACCCGAAACCCGATGGAAGCACTGTCTAAGTAGCGCGTTCGAATAATATTGACTTATTAGAATCCTCTCTACTGAGGCAGCGTATCGGCCCCATGGATCGGCCTAATTATCCGATACCCGATCTATCTCATTTTGGTAATATCGGGACCGATATCCGATTTTAATATCGGATCGGTGCATCCCTAGTTAAAATAGCTACTGTGTAAAGACTCAACATCTACTGTTGAAATATGTTGTGGTTTAGAAATAAAAGCTGGGGTGGTTGCATCACTAAGCGAGTAGAGATCCGTATACTAAAATGGCTTTTCTCAACAGGGTGCTGCCTGGCTTTGTCAAAGTTGCCATCAAAATGTTTCTTACATTGTTCACATAATACATGTCATGGAAATCTAAGTATTAGCGACTTTATACATGTGCATTTTTTACATGACCCTTTTGCAATGCACAGGGGTCAGTGTATGACTACATAAAGGCTGACATAAATAGCCAGACTAAACATGAAAAAACATTAAATGCATTAAGACAGTGTTGTGTGAAGCAACAAACTAGCATGGGGTGCAGCTCTAACATGTTTGCTGCTTTAATTGTTCTAAAGTCATTTTAAGAGTTTTGAGGTTCCTTCATTTTATTTAATTTTCATCAACTTCTTTATCCTGTCTGTGGTTTTCCCGGGAAACACTGGACGCAAGACGGGAAACCCTGGACAGGGCATTCAGACATAACTAAGCATATGTCTGTGTAGACACCCGACCAGCCAATAGCACCTAGCATGTTATAGACCACTGCGCCACCTGAGAGCCTTGAGATTTTTTCACTTGGTATTATTTTACATTTTGTAATCAGTAAATTACTTCATCACAAGTGTGGAGTAATGTGGGCACCTTTTAACCACAATAAAAACAGCAGTTTACCCTAAAGCTAAAATAATATTTCATATTACCCTAATTTCATCCCTAAAACATAAGAAGAAAAGTCATTTGGGCTGTGTGACATGAGCACTACCTGCTGATTTACCACGCTACCCTTTATAACCTGTTGATGCCTGATCCTTTGGCATAGCTAACAGCAAACAAGTATTAGATTACAACATAATTTACTTACAGCATAAAAGCAGGTATATGAATAAAAAAAGGGAAGTATTTAAAATCATGTGTTTAAAGTGGAAATAGAGTGTATTGCTTAGAAAAAAAGAGTATAGTTAGTCAGGTGTATATGATTGTTTGCAATAACTAGTTGCAGAACCATGAAGCTAAAATACTATTTCATATTATCCATGTTGTTATAATGGATGTATTATCACTCACAGGATCTTCTATTCTACCATTACTCATCTGCATTTAATCAATTTCCCAGCTGTCCACAACATATCTGCAATATACTGTATATTTTATACATGATTAAACATGGATTTCCTGTATACTCATTAACTACTTATTTTTTCTTGATTGTTTTAGCAGGTTTTATTTTAATATGTAGTCTTTAATGATCTTGGATTTTTATTTGGTTTATGATTTACAGGTATGATGGTATACAGTAGAGATGGACCGATCGGGGTTTTTGGCACCGATTCCGATCTCCTTTTAGGGACATCGGCCGATTCCGATCGGGCCGGGCGGGGCCGGGCGGGGCGGGGCGGGGGGGGGCTTAGTGTTTAGCAGTAAATAAACTTAAAAAGAGCCTCACAATAAAGATAAACCGGAGCAGTGCGCGCGTGTGTGTGTGTGTGTGCCTTTAGCAGAGACGCTTTGTTCACAGTATCGCTATAAGTGATTCATTGATTCATGAGTTGATTCGTTTTTATGTGAAGCGTAAGTTTCTCTTCTCAGTTATCTCTCCGTGTTTACTGTTATTAATTAAATGTCGTGGTATTAAATAAACACCAGCTACTACAGAACATTTTGTGTGACTCTCTTACATTAAAAAGCTTCATTAAAAAGCTTAATTAAACTGCTATTACCACAGATCTGTAACCGAGTCAGACTCGTTCCGTCTAAGGAGCTAAAAGTTCAGCAGATGATCCTGAACTAACGAATTTGGTAATGAATAAACTTTTGCCTCGGATTGGCTCTGTATTGTTTTCTGTTCTCATCTACATCACAAGTAAGAACCGCTTACGATTTACCAAAGTGAACCAGGAGTTTATATAACGTGCTGATAGAATCGACTCAGATGTGACCGGGTTGAATTATCTTTTTAAAGTAAATATTTCAATCAGCAAAATTACATCGTATGTATGATGCACAAAGTTAATGATGTTATTTTAGGTCATGAAGAGCTTTCACAATGGTTTCTGTACGATGGTTGATGAATGGTGATGTGATGGTTGGTGCTTTGTAGCTCAAAGTCTGGATCAATCCACTGAGCTGTTAACTTAACATGGTCTTTATATATCACACGATCGGATCGGCTACTTTTAGGAAATATCGGCCGATCGCCGATAGCATATTTTGATTAAAAATCGGCCGATACCGATTCGTAGCCGATCGATCGTCCCATCTCTCGTATACAGTGTGTTACAATGATGTAAAAATTGGTTGTCATTAAATATTTAATTTTTATTATTAAAATATATTAATAATAAGCAAGGTGTAATGCATCGTATATTTCCTCATATCATTACCTTTGTTTTATTTAAATGTATTTATTTGGTGTAATATTTTAAAATATAAAAAAAGTATCAAAAGTTGGTATTCATGTTGAGGTTCTATCTGGGAACCAGTTTTTCTATGTATTTTTAATTAAATGCCAATAAAATATCTCTTTTAAGCCCTTTTGTTGGTTGGTTTGTGGGCATCAGCTGCTTAGAGGAACCCAGTGTTAGGTTGCTAAGTGTTAGCACAATATTTGAAAAGTCAGTACGAGCGTTTTGCTTCTTACCACGATAGGCAGCAAAACCGTGATCTGCTGGCTGTAGCAAGCTTTAAACCAACCACATTATTGATGGATAGTTTTGAAAGTTTATTCATGCCATTGTGTATAAAATGTATTTAAATTTAAAACAAGCATGCTCTGGCAGTGGTCATCATTTGGAGATGTGATAAGATTAAAAAGTGTGTGGCTTAATGATACTTTATAGCATCAAGACTCAACAAGTGATTCTGGGATTACTAAATGCAGGATCGGCATCTAAAATGCAAACCCGGTCTCACCAGTTTACAGTTTACTAGTCACCTTAGCATCATGTTCTCACAATGTTATGTAAGAATCAGTTTTTTTGCGCTGTTTATGTGCTTCGCTTCAGAGTGTGTCATATATGCCGTTTATCTCATTGGTGGCAATTTTAAATTTTTAGTAATTCTACCATCTGAAAAAAAAAACAATGCTTATATTTGATGGTCATCGCCTCAGAGCAAGAAGGTCCTGGGCTCGAAATTGTCCATGACTGTGTTTGATATAACCTTGCGAACTGGTGAATCTTGTGTAACGAGTAACTACCGTTTCTGTCATGGATATAACCAAAGTGTAAAACATGATGTTAAAATCCTAATAAACAAACAAAACCCTAATTTCATCCCTAAAACATAGGAAAAAAAGTCAATTGAACTGTGTGACATGAGCACTACCTGCTGTTTTACCACGCTACACTTTATATCCTATTGATGCCTGATCCTTCGGCATAACAAACAGCAAACAAGTGTTAGATTACTATCACTAAGTTGTAATCCTCTTAGCTTCCAAATAGGACCACAGTCTGGTGTCTCAGTACCGGAGGCAAACGGGCTCGTCTTATCTTTGGCTTGAGCAAGCAGCATGGAAGACCTTCTGATCCCTGAAGAGGTTCACTCCGACCGTGGCTTCTTTTCCCCAATAGGCCAAAGGAAAAACAGACTGAAGAGTGTAAAGGAATTGATGCGTTGTGTATTTTCAGTATACATAAGAGACTATGTGAAACGCAATGGCTTGCTGACACTCTCGATGCTGGGAATGTTAACAGGGTGTGTTCTTGGCTATGCACTGAGAGGATGTGAACTGTCTTCTCAGGTAGGTTGGGAATTTCAAATAATTTACTTACAACATATGTACGAAGTGTTGCATGATAACCAACAAGCTTAAATCAATTGTTATATTTATTTCTGTTCAGGTGGATTCGGGTGGCATGTTGAAGTTATTCATACCTTGTGTTTGCTTGAATATTTAGTGATAATTTGTCTTGATAATTTGATTTATTGTATTTTAAATAAAATCAGTCATAGAACAGTTATAGAACTTCTTTGCAACAAAAGTATTTCGCAACTCCATGGAGCATGTCTCTCTGGACACTCTCTGGTCAACCATACTAACACACTGGTTGTATATGGTGATTCTTTTTGTTAGCATCTTCCTGTCTGCTCTTAACAATTGTGTTTTTTTTCCACCATTCTGTGTATACTCGGAGACTGTTGTGTTTAAAAACCCAAAACCGCAATCATTTCTAAAATCATTAAACCAGTTAGTCTAGCAAAACAACCATGCCATGTTCAAAGTCACTCGAATCACATTTTGCTCCATTCTGTTGTTTGGAGTGAACAGCTAATATTTTGGTACTGGATATATGATCGTATGCAGTAAACCAATGCCACAAGACAAATAGTGCCCTGTCAACACAGTATTTCTGCTGTACATCTAGGGGTTTTGTGTCAGCTTTTTCACACTGATCAGGAAAGTCATTGATTAAAGATGAAATCGAAAATGGACTTTCTAAAGTTGCTCTAGCTACCTTGTAATCCTATTTATGCAACTAAAGAATTACTACTGCATAACCACAGGTTCAAACATGTTTAATCTGTAAGGCTAGACTTTTCACAGTAATATGAATATCAAAACATATTATTCTTTAAAAAAATATTTGTATGTACATCTTCTTTATAATTAAGTTAGGTAATAGTGAATGTCTTTGAATTTGGCAGCTCTCCAATAAGTATTTCTGTCATCACAGCTGTAATACTAATAAAATGCTATATATGTATTTACAAAATGAACAATAGTGAATATTTTATGTTTAAGTGATCATTTAACACTCACTCTCATGAGCAAAAGTGTCACCTCAGGCCAACAATGAAATTTGCCATATACTTATTTTTGGGATGTAAGGTGATAGTCACGACATTAAGGTGGCTTTATATTATTTAGCTTACCTGTATCGTTTTATTTTATTTTTGTTTTATTCAGATTAGTCATAAAATGAAAATCATACACCATGTGTCAGAGCATAATATATGAATTATAATATACTTATACATTTAATATACTTGAATAATACTTGAAATACTTTAATACTTGAACTTCATAAGCTTGAACAAAACAGTATATATAGAAAAGTGTATATAAAGGTAACAAAAATGAATTCTATTTTTACATCTATTTTTATTTTGTGTTATATTTGATGTTTGTCTGGTACATATTCAAAATAGCATTTGTCTACATTTGCAGTGGGTATCTTCACTATGTAGACATGTTTGTTTACTAATTTTGACATGATGCATGCCATCATTTTTATCAGGACTAGAATCCAAGTAAACCCAACAGTTTTTCCGTTATTAAGTATGTCTAAGTATCAATTATGTGTAGGCTAAGTGGCTAAGTGGGAAGCACTGTCACCTCACAGCAAGAAGGTAATGGGTTCGATCCCCAGGTGGGGTGGTCCAGGTCCTTTCTGTGTGGAGTTTGCATGTTCTCCCCATGTCTGCGCGGGTATTCCTCAGGTGCTCTGGTTTTCTCCCACAGTCCAAAGACATGCAAGTGAGGTGAATTGGAGATACTAAATTGTCCATGACTGTGTTCGACATAACCTTGAGAAGTGATGAACCTTAATAAGTAACTACCGTTCCTGTCATGAATATAACCAAAAGTGTACAAGTTAAAATCCTAATAAACAAACAAACAAACAATTATGTGTATTGTGTAATATACGTAGTAATTTGGACATTTTGAGATTAGTTGTTTAATTATTATTAATTTAATTTCTTTTTTTTTCTTGTTATTGAAAGGCAAGGATGTATTTATCCTTTCCTGGTGAACTTCTGATGAGGATGCTTAAAATGCTTATTCTGCCCCTAATCACCTCCAGGTAATGAGTAAATTAGTATATTTTTGTTAATGCTAGACTGCACAATAATTCATTGTAATTGTTCTGACTTTTGTTTGTAAGGGTAGAAATATTTGAAAAATATAATAAAAACTGTAAAAACAATGTGATTAATGTAGTTGTGTCATAAAACTGAGACAACAGCATGCAGAATAGAGCTGGCATGTTTGCGGTCCACCTGCTCACACTGTAGACATGTCGTCAACAGCCTTTCATTCCACCATAGTCTTTACGTCTTACAATAAAAAGCTGACAGACCCGCTGGGTATATAACTACAATCTAATGATCCCATGGTTGTGAAAGAAAAACATACGTTGCTGTTGTTAACCTTGTAACCGTTAGAGCCATAATAATACAACAGTAATTTAACCTTTCACATTTGTAGTTTAATGTCAGGTCTGCCATCAATGGAATCCAAGGCGTGCTGTCATATGGGCTTGCTAACGGTTACATATTACTTGTGGACCACCTTCATTGCTGTCATGGTTGGCATTACACTGGTGGGAATCATTAAACCAGGCTTTGCAACGGACATGGAAAGCAGCAGGCTTGGAGGAGGTCCAGTGATTACCTCTGCTGATGCTCTGCTTGACCTTGTCAGGTAACATACATGTGCAAAGTTAACATGGGTGGATGGTTTATTAATGCACTAGTGGCTTAGTGGTTAGGGTATTGGACTAGTGATCAGAGGGCTGCTGGTTCCTCATAAGTGCCAAATTACCAACCCTTAATTGTATCAGTCACAATTGTAAGTCAGTACTGTGGATGTAAATATAGGGGTGTGACAGTCTGCTATTATAATGTTATACCTATTTTGCAGATAGGGGGTTGTTTGGCATGGGTATTTCCCAACAACTTCAGCAAAACAACCTAAAAAAAGTTAACAATAGATATGTTTTCTGCATGGGCTAATCAATAAGCCTTTAAACAAGTTAATTACTCTTAATAGTGTCACTTGTACTGTTCAGCCATTTATCTATTTAATTGTTTTTCTTAAAGCGTCTATATTAGAGTACAGACCATCCTGTACTATACAGTTGACGTAAAACAGAAGGGTGATTAGGATATTTTTAGTAATCCTTTCAAAGAGGTGGTTAAGTGGTTATGTAATGAGGATCCTCCTGTGATGGCCAAGCAGCATGTCTGGCTCCTGCCTGTACACTAGTTAATACACCCTCTTATTATGACTTGGACAAAGGTCAAACTACATCTAATGAAAAATTACATTTTCAGCATATGCTTTTATCCAAAGCGACTTACAGTATGCAGTCTAAACAATTGATTGTTAAGGGCCTTGCTCAAGGGCCCAACTGTAGCAACCTGGCAGTGGTGGGGTTTGAACCAGCAACCCTCTGCTTACTAGTCCAGTACCTTAACCACTAGGCTACAACTGCCCTACAAATGCTCAGCTTTCTGTTTTAAAGGTCATAAAATAATCTTTGGTATTTTGTTTCTGCTTTTTCGTTCCTTTAGGAACATGATTCCTTCGAACCTTGTTGAGGCCACATTTCAACAGGTAAGAAATCTGAATTACTTCATAATATGGACCAACTGCATTTATCCAAAGCAACTTAAACTTGTGACAAAATACAATCCAAGCTGTTGAAATGTATGAGTGCTAAGCTGGCAGTGATGGGACTTGAATTATCAGCCTTCTGATTGCTAATCCAGTTCATCTCCTGCTAAGCCACAACTGCTCTTTTTTCTACTATTTCATGAATGCAAACCTTATTAAATATTTTTGCAGTACAGGACAGATCATATCCCTGATGTTAAATTCCAAGACAGCAGCAAGCAGCACAACTTTGTCTATCTTATGCCTGATGAAGACCATCCTATGGGTCACTTGGTGCGGCTGGAGCTCACGCCACCTCCTGATGTTCAATACAAGACGTCCCCTGGCAGCAGCCAACAAATGAACGTACTGGGCATTGTCATCTTCTCAGCCACTATGGGTAGGACAACCCTCCATTACCGTTTTTCCAGTGTTGTAGACCCAGTATATTAATTTGCTGTGTTATATGCTAAAATTCATTTTGAATAAAAAATAAATTGTGTCGTATTATTTCAGGCCTCCTACTTGGCAAAATGGGTGAGCGAGGTCTACCCTTAGTCAGCGTTTGCCAGTGCATCAATGAATGTGTCATGAAAATCATCAATGCAGCAGTATGGTAAGAGAAAAGTATAAATTAGTTGTGTTAACTGGGTCTCGGGTTCAGAACACTTTGAAAAGTGTTTATGGCTCTATAAACGTTCTAACAACTAGCACATAGCCTTTACCTATTTAGCAATCAGCACCAATCATTATTTATCTTGCATTTCTTTGAAAGGTATTTCCCCTTTGGCATTGCCTTCCTGGTGGCTTCAAAGATTCTGGACATGAGTGACCCCTTCCTTTTGGGAAAGAAGCTGGGCTGGTATGCAATAACAGTTATAACTGGACTGTCTGTTCATGGCTTCGTTCTCCTTCCACTATTCTATTTCTTTTTAACACGGAAGAATCCGTTTCTGTACATCAGAGGACTGCTGCAAGCTTTGGTCATCGCCTTGGCCACATCATCAAGGTCTGAGCTGTTTAAAGTTAACACAGTGTTTACCACATAGCACTAGATGCACAGTTGATAGTTCTCTTTTACTTGACAGTCAGTATGAACTCTGAAGTACTTGTAAAGTTTAAACTGTGGAAATGATAAACACTGCTTACAAAAGCATGCCTTTGGGTAAAGTGAAGGCTCTAAATTGGCCCTAGGGGTGAGTGAATGTATAAGTGTGTTGTGATTTATTACTTAGCAACTAGGGTGTATTTCTGCCTTGCACCCTGACTAGAAGACTAGAAAGATAAGACAAATAAGACAAAATTAATTATTTAATTTATTTAATATATGTATTTATTAAAAATCAATGTATAATAAACATTCTTTCCCCTAAATCCATCAGTTCGGCCACACTGCCCATCACAATGAAGTGCTTGCTGGAGAACTGTAATGTAAACAGGCAGATTGCACGCTTTGTCTTGCCTGTGGGAGCCACGATTAACATGGACGGTACAGCCCTCTACGAAGCAGTTGCAGCCATTTTCATCGCTCAGGTCAATGAGTACGAGCTGGATTTCGGACAGCTGGTCACTATAAGGTATGCATAGCACTTCTGTATGTAACTTTGGTTACATTCATGACAGACACGGTAGTTACTCGATACACAAGATTCACAAGTTTAATATCAAACACAGTCATGGACAATTCAACACATCACTCGCATGTCTTTGGACTGTGGGAGGAAACCAGAGCTCTCGGAGGAAACCCACACAGACACGGGGAGAACATGCAAACTCCACACAGAAAGAACCCAAACCGCCCCACCTGGGGATCAAACCCAGGACCTTCTTGCTGTGAGGCGACAGTGCTGACCCACCGTGCTGCCCAAGTTCATGAAGCTGTCAATTCCTTTAGTAGCATAATTACTTGGACTGTGTGGTCTCATTTTAATTAGGGAGAGACACATCAC
Source organism: Trichomycterus rosablanca (assembly GCF_030014385.1). Lineage (NCBI taxonomy): Eukaryota > Metazoa > Chordata > Actinopteri > Siluriformes > Trichomycteridae > Trichomycterus > Trichomycterus rosablanca. The sequence goes on from NC_086004.1 coordinate 22,087,117, forward strand.
GGTCACAAATTTTATCTAAAGCTGAGGATATTTACTCTTGTATTACTGCATTAAATTGCTATGATTATTCCAACCTAGTCGTCCAGTTACAGATTTGTATTTCCGCTTCTGCACTGTATGTGGTTTTTAATTTTTTGTGTGTGTTTGTGTTTTACTGTTCTGGACAGCATAACAGCCACGGCTGCAAGCATCGGTGCTGCTGGAATTCCTCAGGCTGGCCTCGTAACCATGGTGATAGTACTAACATCTGTAGGACTGCCACCAGACGATGTCACTTTGATCGTTGCTATCGATTGGATTCTGTAAGCCTAACACGATCTTTATATACATGCAGGGTATCATTATGAGCATTTGTTTTAGGTCTGTGATGTACCATGATACAACATCTAAGAGAAGGTGTTTATAGGTGCTATATTAAAAAGGTCTATTGAAAACTTGCGAGAAAAAGGTCCTCATTTGGCAGACTCTTGGTTATATCATTATGTTACTGGGGTGCTTTTCAGCTAAAGGAACTGGCAATCTGTCTACTGGATCAGAGCATCTCCAGAACTGCAGCTCTTGTGGGGTGTTCTGAGTCTGCAGTGGTCAGTGTCTATCAAAAGTGGTCCAAGGAAGGAACAGTGGTAAACCGGCGACAGGGTCATGGGCGGCCAAGGCTCATTGATGCACGTGGGGAGCGAAGGCTGGCTCGTGTGGTCCGATACAACAGACGAGCTACTGTAGCTCAGATTGCTGAAGAAGTTAATGCTGGTTCTGATAGAAAGGTGTCAGAACACACAGTGCATAGAAGTTTGTTGCATATGGGGGACCAACACAATATTAGGAAGGTGGTCATAATGTTATTCCTGATCGGTGTATATCCATCCGACTTTGTGGAAACAGGAGTTCATAAACACATGGTTTGAAGTTTAATGTGGAAACACCAGGCACATTAAATTTTGGATGAATTGGAATGTTGATTGCAAGCCAGACCTTTTCGTTTTTATCAGTGCTTGAATCTAATGGGTTCCCAGAAAAGTGGATGCTGTTATAGCTGCAGGGGGGAGGGTGTATTTCCTCATTATTGCCCATGGTTACTAAATTATGGTCAGAGGTCACATTCCTATGGTCATTTAGTGTACTGTAGCTAGATTTTCAAATAATAGAGTCCTTGCATGGATGAGCCTAAAAATGTATTTCTCTATTAAGGGATCGCTTTCGAACAATGGTCAATGTACTAGGAGACTCGCTGGCTGCAGGAATCATTGCTCATTTGTGTCGGAAAGACTTTCCAAATGACACCGGGGTATGTCTGTCTGCTTTACTCATTACAGCTATGTTTTTTTTATCCACTAGGCCATGAAGTACCCACTAATAGTCACTGGACGACCAGTAGGTACTACTCAGAAATGATTATAACTTATGGCTTTATGGGTTTTTTTTTTTAGCCAGTAACTTCAATTTAAAGGCTTAAAATATTTCACTCCTGACCAAGTGTATATTGCTCCTCAGACATAGCCAGCCATGTGTGTAGACATGCACGAGAGCACAGCTGACATTCAAACCTGGATCTCAGAGGTGGTGGGCTAGGCGACCCTAGGTGCCTCACAGCTTCAGGGTCCTGGGTGGCTCTAATGTATCAATACTAGGGCTGTCAAACGATTAAAATTTTTAATCGCGATTAATCTCAGAATTTCATGTAGTTAATCGCGATTAATCGCATTAAAAAAAATCTGTGTAAATGTTATAGAAAACAAGGATTTTTATGTGAAATGTTATAATTAAAATGGTGAACACATTTTATGCTAAATGTACTGATGTTAAAAACTGCTGGGACAAGAGAAAACTGTAAGGTAGTTTTATTCACTCACATACTAGGCAGTAAATGTCAGATTGTAGTTTAGAATTTCTCCATCAGCAAACATTGTAGATCAGCGGTGCTTTAGGTGGGATAAGGCATAGTTATTGTAACAGACTTTTCTGTGGTTGTATTGTGACAATGGTTTGATGGCCGTTTCTACACGAAGTGAGTGTGTTTTGACCCTTTGGGGCTTCCATAGTGCATGGACTAACGTGCTTGACTCAGCTTTCCGGTATTTGGTACCTTAACAGAATAAGTTAATAAAAGTGTTCTGCTCCCGACAACTTGTGAATATAGCGTGTATTTATTTCTTTATAAGTGCATCACTACAACGCTCGGTTACATTATGTTAACAAACCGTTAAACGTAAAACGTTTGTTTTAATGTCGGACTTGCCACCGTTTTTCATTTGCGGTTTGTTAACATAATGTAACCGAGCGTTGTAGTTCTACCAGTCAAGTCTCAACATTAACTAGAATTTGCGTTAACGGCACTATTATTTTTAATCGCGTTAAATTGAAATCGCGTTAATGCGTTATTATCGCGTTAACTTCGACAGCCCTAATCAATACACAAACAAGAAAACACATCTATCCTAAAGCTAATGTTTGACATCTATCAAAAACAGAATAATAATTTCAGTTTTTTTGCTATTTGTCTTTACTCTTAGGAAAAAGCCAGTGGTTCATCTCAGAACACAAACAATGGCCAAACCATGGAGGATGTACCACTACTTGCAAGAAAAGACTGCATATTTGAGGTTTTCGGAGACACGATTATCGAGCGACCCACTGTCTATTATAACATCTGTCAAGTATGACAGACCTCTGATCTCAGAGTTGCCTTACATCCAACACCGTTCTGCTTATGTGCCATGATAAAAGTCTGACGTTACTGTATTCCATCCCTGCTACTGTTGACTTCACAGAACAATGGCTTTTTTCTGATATTCTGTCCTGGGTTTTTGTGAAACAGATGGAACTTGGGGTGGTGTGGTGATGCAGCAGGCAGCGCTGGTGCCTCGCAGCTTTAGGGCCATGGGTTTAATAGTAAGGTAAATGGATAAATTTAAAGGAATTTGACTATAAACAGAACCTACCAACATTAAAGCTATATCGGGGAAAATAATGTCACATCCAACAAATACTGTTGCCTCACAGCATGAAGGTCCTGGGTTTGATCCCAAGGTGGGGCGGTCCGGGTCCTTTCTGTGTGGCTGCATGGGTTTCCTCCCACAGTCAAAAGACATGCAAGTGAGGTAAATTGGAGATACAAAATTGTCCATGACTGTTTGATATAACCTTGTAAACTGATCAATCTTGTGTAACGAGTAACTACAGTGTCTGTCATAAATGTAACCAAAGTGTAAAACATGACGTTAAAATCCTAATAAAACGAAACAAACAAACCTTGAAGTGGGATCTACTAAAACGAAAGAAGATGCAACAAATCAGCTGCAAACACATCGGTCAAGCTGGAGTGGCGGAGGAAAGTGAGGCCAGCAAAGGACAGGGAAAAAAACCCACTACTTAAGAACAGGGGTAGCTTTCCCTCTTTCGAAGAGTACATTGGTTTACTGACCACACAGCAGCTAAAAACACAGGGGAAAAACTAAACCCAAAAAATAAGAACCTCAAAAATAAATTAAACAAGAATTGTATTTATTTGTAAATACATAAAATATCCATACTGTAAGAGATCAGGCCAAACTTGGATGAAGCAGATGAACGGCAAATACAGGTGCATTGTGTCAGAGCTACAGCTTAAAGCATTAAATAAACATGCATACTGCAAAAAAAAATGAACACTACACATCAACATAGATGTCTTCCGAACAATGCAAGTTGATACAGTATATTTATTATTATAAATGGTATTTAAAAGTAGATTTGTTACACTAACCTAAGGGTGATGCCAGGAATAGCCAAATGTTATATACAGTAGAGTTACACAGAAAGACTTGATGCTAAATTGATGTCTTCTCAAGATGTCAAACAATAATGCTGTTTAAATTTCTGGTGAGTATTTGGTGACTAATTACACCAAGGACAGTATCATAAATGAATTCAGAAGAATAATTTGGGGGAAAAAGTCAATATAAATGTGTAAATCAAACTTTAATTGCTTAACTGCAAGAATAACACAAAAACTTACAGCAAAATGTATGAATAATCTTCATAATTTAGCAAAATAAAGCAAACTCTCCAATCACTTTGGTCCTTTAACTTAAACCACTTTAAACAGGTTAAAAATAAGGCCAGTTGAGTATTTACAAAGTTTAGAGAAACTTTTTACATGTTGTTTCCAGTCCTCTTGATATCACACGTCATGAATTGTGTTTAAATTGAAAACAATTACTATTAACCGGATTATTGTGCTACAAAGAGCCAACATTCACTTCTCTTAAATTACTGGAATTACCCACAAAATCTTAAAGCTGCAATATGTAAGTGTTAAATATTTGGTGCACCCTCTGCTAGAACATGGAGAACATTTAACACGTTAGTACTGTTAATCTGATGGTTGGTAAGAATCGTCAAAGCAGATCTGTTCCACATACCGGGATTAGCACAGTTTTTACACCCTTTTAAATGCAAGCCTTCTATTTTATTCAAGCATGGGACCAGCACTGAGGGCACTGACAAGTGCACCTCAAAATGGCTAGGCTGCTTCGGTCATCAACCCATTCATGCCTGTGCAGACACCCAACTAGCTGTCAGCACTACTGAGATTCGAACCCCAGATCTAACTGTAGTGGGCATGCATACTTTATACTTGTGCCACCCAGGTGTCCTATTCATTTGATCTGACCTGACAGCACAGACTTCCAATCAACAGCTAAAGCTTTCTAGGGTGCTGAAGGGAGAAAAAAACAAATCACCCACACTCACTGTAGCTTTAAATCTCTGGTATTGCAAGACAGTATAAGATGATGGGCAACACAACAACGATGGTACAGGGATTACTACTGAATACTACAAAACTGCAATACATAACATCTATCCTAAGTTTCTGATGCTGATCCAAATGAGCATATAATACACAGCACTATCAAAACAAACGTATAATAATACTATTTTAGGCTACATCAGCTTAGAGCTGGTTAGTTTCTCTCCATGTTTAGATTATACTACTTGACTATTTACTTGAACTAACATTCACAACAACTTTTATGGAGACACTCTGTCAATCATGGATGTTGTGGGAAGGGCCAAACCAAAAAAAAAACCCCAAAAAGATGTACCAGTTCCTTTGTAATACATTGTCCTTTTACTTGTGAGATTTGTTGGTTTTGAAGGAAACCTGTAAAATCTTGTCTCCCATGCGGTATCCATTAAGGCTGGTGATGGCCATGGCCGCCTCTTCGTAGTTAGACATGGTGACAAACCCGAAGCCACGACATTTGTTGGTGTTAAAGTCACGGATGATTTTGACGTTGGTGACCGCACCGAAGGGACCAAACATCTGCCACAGCAGGCCCTCATCAGCATCTTGGGTTAGATTGTAGATGAAGATGCACCAGCCTTCAGAAGTGCTCCCTCCTGCATTCATGCTACTGCCCATGTGGTCGGCACTCATAGGTGAGAATCTGAAGGGGGGGGATACATGATGATAAATTACACCCCCCAAACAATACCATAGGTTAAGGAAAAGTGAACTTAATTAGCATTTAACTGCACCAATGTTGATTCTTACATTCAAGACAAAATGTACCTGCTAACAAAGCAGTACAGAGATGTGTCTAGCATTTGCTGGTAATTTATCCCTTAGCTCTGTCAGCTATTTTAGATGGTACCTTTCAGCATGTTAGCACTCACCTAAACCTCTGGGCCTGGTGATGAACAGGGCCTCCGAAGCGCCGAGACTGAGAGTAATTGAACTGGGAGACCATTTGAGTGTTCTTCGCCTGGTTGGGATTTGCAGCAAACTTCACTGTGATTGGCTCAGACATTCCAGGTAGCGTCTGACCGTTCAGGCCTTTTATCGCGTCTTCTGCCTCGGATCGTTTATCGAACCGAATGAAGGAAACACCACGCGACAGGCCTATAATGAATCAGTCAGCATTAGCCTTTAGTTAAGAAATGTAAACGGGTCATTTCTAATTTAGACACAGTATCTTTACCTGAGGCTTGATCCACCAGCACACGTGAGTTAATAATACGACCATACTGGGTAAACAAGTCTTCTACGTCCTTCTGCGTCATAGATTTGGGCAGGCCACTAATGTATAGATTGGCATCTTTGATCGAGTCAGAGCTTGGTCTGGCAAAAGACACCTATTAAAGAGGAAAGACAAACACTAAGAACCGGTTTTAACAAACATTACTGTGAGTTGTATTTATCGTTTTAGAAATATACAACAAAGCAGCAAGAATTACAGAGGAAACAAAACAAACCCAATAAATTAAATGCATCATTACAAAGCTTGGTTTGTTTTACAAAAGACTGAGGAAAGAAAAAAAAAAACAACAATATACATTTTGCACTTTGATGACATGGCAATCTAAATCTAAAAACGAAACACAACTGGACAATTTTCATTTATAACAATCCCCTTTTGTGAAAATTAAAAAAGTAGATATACATAAATTTAAAAAAAATAGGGATTGTTGTGCAGGCTTTGGTTCGGCACAATGTCATACTCAAGCAATTGACCACTAAAGACTTCCAGAAACACAGTTTGACAACAAAACATTTCCATGTAAATGTCAGAGGCACAACATCTCACTCTTTACAAAATAAAAAAAGCCAGAAAACTTCAGTATAATTCTGTACCGAAAATCAAACCATGCCAGGTAAAAAACAAACAAACAAACAAAACAAAATAAAAGCCAATCATTAAAATCATAGGGGTCAAAGTCTTTCAACCTGAAAACACTTGACAATCTTGAAACAAAACAAATGAAATTAAAATACTTCATACCTCCAAAAGTGCATTTCTTTTTGTGAAACACACTACGCAGTATTGGGATTGTTCCTCTGCTGTCTAACAAACTACTGGTACAAATGATATCACTTTGCACATTGATACAAGAACAGCTCTTTGCACGTTACCTTGATAGTTTTAGACTGTAGTCTCAGCCCATTGAGAGTATTGATTGCCCTTTCTGCATCACTAGGGTTAATATAGTTAACAAATCCGTACCCTAAACTGTGGCCTAGAGAAAAAAAAAAAGGAAAAAACAAAATAAAAACAACAAACGATTGTCCACATCCTGTAGACGTAATACGTTTTCATAAAGAAAGAAAAGTTACAATGCAGTCAAATCTTAGCAGGAAAAAAACGACAATAAGGCAGACCAGAACAATTAATACATCTCAAACGAAAGTTACAAGGCATAAAAAAACAAAAACAAAAAGCTTTTTATAATTAACACAGAACATTTGTTAACATTTAGAAAAAAAAAATAACATCCATGTTATGGCTCATCATACAGAACTGGAAGAATTTATAAAATAAATAAATAAATAAAATGTGAGCATACAACATTATTTAATATAACAGACCAAAGTGGACATTGTTACATTAAATATTTCCAAAAAAGTAAAATATAAAGAAAACCTTTGAAAAAGTGAGACAATCAAAAAGTGCTTGCTATTGTACAAAGCAAAACAGCTATTCTTTAAGGCTTGAGGTCTTAAACATTTGGTGCAAAAAAAACAAAACAAAGAAAAAACAGAAAACTGGAAACCTCATCTGTCAGGATGGGCATAACTAGTTTTGCAAGACTTACCTCCAACTTTGTCCCGAATTAGCTTGGCGGACTCCACCTCACCGATGCTGCTGAACAGACTGCGCAGCTCATCTTGCGACATGCTTTGCGGCAGGTAGTTGACGATCAGGTTTGTTTTCGCGTCACTTCTCTCGTCTCCCATATGGCCTTCGTAACCATTGGAAACATCATAAGCATCCTAAAAAAGACACCATGTTGAATGTTTTTAGAAAGGGCTCTTCATTAGACTAATTAAATAAGTCAGTAGAACATAAAGAACTCATTTCTGCACGTACCTGCGAGTCTCTGTCATCACCCTGACCCTGCACCTCACATACCTAGTGGAAGAAATTGAAAAATTACTATTAACAAAACACACACCAAGAACTGGATCAACTGGCCTATAGGAGTGAACATGTGGTAAACAATGAAACAAACGAAAATGACATTTTTCAGATACAAAGTTATGCTTGTGCCTGTGTCAACTTTTCTCTATACTACATTTAAAAATTATGCAATAACAATACATTTTTGTTCTGATTGCAACTTCATGTGTTTGTGCACCTAATTGGGGCATGCACACTGAGGGTGGGTGAAAGCAAGTCACACAACAGTCTGAACTCTCATTAACTCCTCTCAGTTAAAATTAAGCATCAGCTTTTAGAGATGAATTTAAGTCAGCATTAATCGAACAATGTCTCTTGTTAACCCTGATTGTTTTAATATACAAATCTGGTTCATCTATGTGCAAATAACTAGACCCTAATGCAGTGTGTTGCTATTTTGGAAATGGCACTCACCTTCAGGTATCTTATATGTCCCCTCCTAACAGCCATGTGGACACTTCAAAGTGTAGATTTAACTGTCAAATCTAAAAAGAAAAAAGCAAAAGGAAAAATAAGCCTTCCAAAGATACACAAATAACATCACTTAAGAATAGAGTGCATAGAATATAATAGAACGTTATTTGTCATATATACATATACAGGTGTACAGTACAATGAAATTCTTTTTTTCACATATCCCAGCTTGTTTGGAAGCCATCAAACGGCACCCCTGGAGCTGAGACAGCCCAAGCGTCCATTTATTTATTTATTAGGATTTTATCATCATGTTTTACACACTTTGGTTACATTCATGACAGGATCAGTAGTTACTCGTTACTCAAGGTTCATCAGTTCGCAAGTTTTGCATGTCTGTGGACTGTGGGAGGAAACCCACGCAGACACGGGGAGAACATGCAAAGTCCACACAGAAAGGACCCGGACCACCCCACCTGGGGATTGAACCCAGGACCTTCTTGCTGTGCCACCGTGCCACCCCCCAAGGGCCCAACAGTGGCTGCATGGGCAGTTGTAGCCTAGTGGTTAAGGTATTGGTGAAATAATCAGAAGGTTGCCGGTTCAATCCTCACCACTGCTAGGTTGCCACTGTTGGGCCCTTGAGCAAGGCCCTTAACCCTCGATTGCTTCAATTGAATACTGTAACAACTGTAAGTCGCTTTGGATAAAAGCGTCTGCTAGATGCTGAACATGTAAATGTAAATGCATGGCAACTGGGATTCGAACTCTCAACCTTTCAATTGATAAATCAAAGCTCTACCCACTAGGCTACCACTGTCCTTATTGTGAATATTGGTTGTGTTTATAAAAAAATAAAAAAGCAACAAAATACAGAATCACCAAACAAATACACCGGTGGTACAGAACAAAAAGTTACTTTATACCTAGCAAACAACGAATATAAATTAACAATAAATAAACATTGTAAGGATCATTGAGCGTGTAAGGAACACACTGGGTTCACGCTGGTTCTTGCTAACAAGCTAGCTCAGATCTATCCTAACCCAGCACTATAAGCCATGAATTAGTACTAGAATTCTAAATAGTGTGCATTATTATAACGCATCTATAAACTTTGTAGGAAAGTAAAACATCATTTAGTACAGTAGTATGCGGTTTGGAATACAGCCCAGATCTAACGTGCGAACCATGCCATTCACACGGTTAGCTGGCGCCTGCGTAAACACGTGAAACTAAACCCATTTGGGTGTTTAATATAACCAGACGAACTGCATTCATTATTTATGCATTATTATCAAGTTCAATAAATCACCGCTGATATTTTACTAAGCTAGCATGGAGCTACTTTGTAGCTTAGCGTCGCTAAGCAATGGGCCTTGTGTTACGACTCCTCATGTCTACACGCTCGCAGTACAAATTCACGTTTTACAAAAAAAACAAAAATAAATATAATAAATACTAAACTTACCTGAATCCCACAGCGACAAACAGTCCGCACAATAAACAGCAGTTTTTTTTTCCTACCAGCAGAATACTATAATGCGTATGAATAAGTTACACCCGCGCCAAACAATGGACGTTTGAATGTACCGGATGTAATAGAGAGGTCAGCCCTGCCTATATCAATTCCTATTGGTCACATAGAACACTACAATATAGCGGCAACGCCATTGTTTCACGCCCTATGAAGGGTACCTATATATACACGAGGAAGCTATTTGAAATTCAGCCATACATCATTTCAATCACATCATTTTCAGACTAAACCGTGGTATGTTAGCATACCACCAACGTTAAGTTTAAGTTGTGAAAAGTACATGTGTGCGATACCGATACTTTTTAGAAATTAAGTTAGATGCATCATCAAATGCCTAATTCTGAATGACCTTTAGGTGTGTTATTGTAATACATACATTTTGTCTAAGTAGATGCTCTCAGTAGGGTTGTAAATAAATTCAAATGTTTAAAGCGTCAGATTTCTTTTTTCTGGTGCTTTACTTTCTCACAATGTACCATCATGGCGTATCACCACAAAGAGGTTAACTCATACCTCATAGTTATGTTTGTTGGGTAAATACATTTGTAAATTTTAATAGTGACTGAATACATGTGTCCTTGTTCATTTAAAATAAAATAAAAAATCGATGCTATTCTGTTTACATTTATAAGCACAAAGCCAAAAGAAAAGAGCTCTCATTCACCAAAACACACACACGGAACAGCCTCACGCATGCTCCGATTCATTTGCGTAAGGTGCGCAAAGTGCGTAAGGTGCGTCCGTACTTTACGTACGTATAGTTTACACTATTATTTCCATAAAATTGACCCTATTTCTGTATATGCAAAGCAAAGTATTCAAAAACTTACAATCTTCCAATGCCTACCAACGTACTGATGTCTGTTAGGATTTTAACAACATAACAAGGTGACGGTACCACAACAAAACACAGAAGAACAGGAGGGGAGGAGTAAGTTGTGCATGTAAGATGTGAGAGGAGCCGCTACTGTCTGTACAGACATGGTGTTTATTTTCTGATGAAACAGAAGAAACGTGCTGAATGTCGAGGAGAAAAAGTAAAACTGAAGTATCAATCCCATCACACTACTATCAATCCGATACCAATACCATGTTGGTATCGATAATATCGATATTGGGATCGATCCTCCCACCACTAGTGAAAAGGTTGACACAAACACCACATAACGTCAACAGAAAACAAGTAAATTTGTTATATGCAGGTTGGTCACAACACAATACTGTCTCAAATTCATATTTATTTATTTATTTATTAGGATTTAACGTCATGTTTTACACTTTGGTTACATTCATGACAGAAACTGTAGTTATTCACAAGTTCACAATTCACAAGTTTAATGTCAAACACAGTCATGGACAAGTTTGTATCTCCAATCAACCTCACTTGCCTGTCTTTGGACTGTGGGAGGAAACCGGAGCTCCCAGAGTAAACCCACACAGACACGGGAGAACATGCAAACTCCACACAGAAAGGACCCAGACCACCCCACCTGGGTATTGAACCCAGGACCTTCTTGCTGTAAGGTGACAGTGCTACCCACTTAGCCACCGTGCCACCCCTATAAAATGTATTGAAACTAAAGACATGAAACTCGTAATGATGTTAGGTTAATATAAGGCTTCTATAAAGAAGTTTGGCTGTAAGTAGAGATGTTAATGATTAACCGGTTAACTGATAACCAACAAGGAAGTCATTGTTTGATTAATGTCAGTTAAAAATTAACTTCATTAAATTTCATTTAAATTATTTTCAAACAACTGATGCTTGATTAAAATGAAGAAGAGCTGTAATCGGTGAAGAGTAAGACATTGATATGAAACACAATCTCACCCACCCTCAGTAAGCACGCCTAAGCTCCATGTACCGCCACATTCAGAGTTTCTTTGTATGCATTTATATCATTTGTATGCATTTATATGTATGCATTTATATTTGTATGCATTTATATCATTTAAATAATGAGCCACGAAACTACTGTGCATTAAATTCACAAGCAGTGAAGTTTTGTGGTAGTATGGAGTCTAACTGCATGTTTAACACCACACATGCTGATCTGAGTATATGGTGTAGATTTTCTTTTGCATCATGCCCGAGTATAAAGGTAAAAATCAGCTTATCATCTTATAGTTACTACACCTATGTTGACAGGAAGAGCTTTAATATAATCACTGCATCTCTGTTATTTGATTAGTATGATTAATTAGTGTTTGTAATTAACTGTTTGCTTTGATCGGACACTATATGCTTGTCATTTATCAGCTATTCATCAACTGATGATGGCCTCTAACTGCCTAACCTGATGTATAGACCGGCGGGGGCCTGGTCTACAGTGTGAAGCATAGATGACGAGCACTTCAAGGGCAGTCTTTGCATCTAATGAAGCATTATGCTGCAACTGGAGTGACTCCTTTTTAAACCAGCCACGTGTCAGCTGATTGCTGGCTTCTCTGTTGACCTGCTCTTTGTCTTTGATAATTCTGGACTTGGCCCAAACTGGCTTTTTTCACGGGTACTTATGTTGGCATTCTTTATCTTTTTTTTCTCGGGAGCTCAGCTGCCTCCAAGAGTGGCATGGTGGCACTCAGTTACAGTTACATTTATGACATTTAGTGTGGCAACTTAGTTCTTGGCAAGAATTAGTATGTTGACAAATGTTGTTGATGTGTGTTTGATGTGTCTGACAAACATATTAATCTTACCCAGTTGTTAACTATAAAATAATAAGGTTTTTTTTGTCTAGGTTTGTTTATTTATTAGGATTTTAACGTCATGTTTTACACGCTTTGGTTACATTCATGACAGAAATGGTAGTTACTCATTACACAAGATTCATCAGTTTACAAGGTCATATTGAACACAGTCATGGACAATTTAGTGTCTCCAATTTACCTCACTTGCATGTCTTTGAACTGTGGGAGGAAACCAGAGCACCTGGAGGAAACCCACTCAGATACGGGGAGAACATGCAAACTCCACACAGAAAGGACCCGGACCGCGCCACCTGGGAATCAAACCCAGGACCTTTTTGCTGTGCGGCGACAGTGCTACCCACTTAGCCACCGTGCCGCCCTTTTGTCTAGGTAACGTATTACATAACATTGTAGCCAGCCTTTCTATGTCAACAGTTTGTGAAGTCATTGACCTGCTGATAGCACCATGTGACTGAAAATATAAATTGATTTTTTTATGTTTTACAGATTTCCATAATAGTTAGCTAATAAAATTAGCAGAGAAGGCTGCTGGTTTGTGGCACAATAAGGGATTATACACTAATTGGCAGCTAGGGCTATTTAAGTACATCTGGTCCCAAGTGTATTCCTGTTTTGTGCTCAGTGTTTCCATTATTGTTTCTGGACCATTTGCAGCCCATATCAACATTAAGTAGTTAGCAAAGATGACTGAATAAGATTTAATAATGCAAGCTGCAATGTTATATAAATATGTTTCAAAACACACACAGAAAAAACAGAGAAGTTAACCAACAGTTTATTAATCATGTAAGCACACAATGTCTGATCAAACACAAAAAGCATTTTTGGCCTGTTAACTATTTAATAAAGTCAGCATATCTATGTGGCATATATTAACTGTAAAATATCAGACAATCATAGATGCTTTTCAGTAATGACTAATAGTCGTGCATGTAAGCAAAATGTACAAAGCTTCCGGTTTGGCAACAGAATATCATTATATGAAGGGAGTGTTTAAATAATTAAAGCATTTTTGTGTAGGTGCATTTCTGCCATTCAGATTCATTTAAATTGTCACAACAATGTCAGGTTTATATTTTGCCAATAATTTCTCTTTGACATCCTTCCCCGGATCATTCTTAGAGAGGGTGGAAGCCCCTGCTCAGAAAAGAGGTAGAAAGTGTGGTTGAGACATACATCTAAAAAAGAGCAATGTCCACCTCTGCATCTTAGAAAAAATCACTGGCAAGACTACAATATCAATATGGGTGCAAAATGCAGCTGAATAGTAAACACAAATTACTGTCATGCAAGATTATGTATCAGTGTTATGTACATTCTATAAAACTTTACCGTTGTACATGGTAATGAGTAAATAGGTACAGTGTAAAGTTATAAGCTGAGATCAATGTGGTTATCTAGAACACATTTCCATTCATTACAATATTAGTATTAAAGAGAATCCATCATATTTAAAGGAACAGAATTTATCTGAACTTTATAAATTGCTACACAAATAGCATTTAACTTTCTATTCTTTGAGCAATAAATCAGCTCATATTGTAACATAATGTGAAAAGTTTAATGAATAATTATACATTCATACACTATATAGCCAAAAGCTTATGGGCAGCGGAAACCCCAAATTACGTTTAAAATCATTGACATTTGTTTTTATTATGAAGTTGGTCTTCCTGTTGCTTCCATAACAGCCCTTTCTCTTGTATTTTGAAACATGATTGCAAGAATTTAGCCATAAGAGCATTAGTGATGCTAGGCTAGGCACTGTTTTTGAATGAAAAATTCTGTTTCACATTTCATTCCAAAGGTCTTGGCCATAATTTATTTCTAAACCTCACTGCATGAGGGAATTGTCTTACTGAAACAGTAAAAGGGTTCCTTCGAGCAACAACTTCCGCTAGGGATGTAACGATGCACCACAAGACAGTTAAAAATCGGTGCACATGTGCCACGATTCGAATCGGTTATTCATTTAAGATGGATCAATATTCACTTTAAACAGCAGAGGACACTGGGGCTGTTTGCCTCATCTGGTGGATGTCACTACAGGGTTGCCAGGTTCGGAATTTTCCAGCCAAATTTATTTATGTGACGATACTTTCCTCCCGATTTAGTGCACTCAATTTTTGTCTTTCACTGCTGAGAGATGCCAGATTGCATCCGAGGAAAGCACGTCGCTGTACACGCCTCTTCCGACTCGTGTACAGCCCTCCTCTTCTCGCCCATGCATTCTGCACTGCCAATTATGCCCGCTAGATGGCGCCCAGCCGACCGGTGGAACCGGGGAGTTCAGAAACTCGGTGCTGGTGTGCAAGCGGAATATCCCGCTGCCACCTGGGCGCCAATTTCATTTTGTTTAAAAAAAAAAACAGGAAAAAAATCATATTGTGTACCCAGCATCGTGAATCGTATCGCATAGTGGGTAGAGTGTATCGTTACATCCCTAACTTCCGCCCAATTACACATTTCTCCGTTAGCATTCGGATTGTTTCCACTTCTTCTACTCTAGCTAACACTTGGTAATTTTTGTTGTTAAATTTAGAAATTATTTATATTTATGACCAAAAGCTTGCAGGTCACTAATTAATTTGTTTATTAAATAATCTCATCAGCCACTTCATTAGGAACACCTGTACACCTTGTGTAATTAATTTAAGATGTCTGGAGCAGCACAATTCTTAACATCATACAGATGCATTTAAACAATGATCACATGACACACCAGAATAGGTGAAATTGTGACCTTAATAATTTTGACGGGGGCATGATTGTGTGTGCCAAACTGCTGAGATCTCTAAAAGAGTCTTTAAAATTTACACAGAATGGCATTAGGGGAAAAAAAACATCATGTAAGCTGCAGTTTGTAGGCTGAAATATCTTGTTGATGAAATCTGCAAGATGAGAATAGCCAGATTGGCATTCCACTTCTTATAACTGTAGTGAGCAGAAAGGCTTTTAGATCTCACAACACATCAAACCTTAAAGGCAATGGGCTACAGTGGACACATGCTCCCTTATTAAAAATAAAAACACTCAAAAACACTGCCTAGTTTGATAAATTTAGATTTTTGTAGAAACATCTGGATGTTACGGTCTGAATTTAGTGTAAATTGCATGTCTGTGTTTAACAGAAGTGAAAATAGTATGGAACTAGGTAGTAAGTACTGCAGTTAAGGATAATCATGCTTTGTTTGTATCCTACCTCTGTATGGCCAACGAGCTCTAGCAGGGCATACATTTGATTCACTAACCTCAGTTCTAATGTCATTGTTCATCTGTATCCATGGCTGTATGCTTAATGTTAAGAGTCAAATCTATAAGTTGGAAGAAGCATCCACATACTTTTGGGTATGGAGTGTATGTCTTTTTAAGGGGTATTTACAACGTTCATTTTAATAGTTAACTTCAATCATCTCGATTTGTGACTTTTACATTAATATTTTTTTACCTTCATGCTAATTATAAAATAACAATGAGCATTAAAGTTTGCATATCATAGGAACTATACAGAAATTCATCTCAAGATAAATACACGTACATATACGTATGCATTGCCATGCAAAGCAAATAAACTCATTCCAGTGATTTGTTGTAGCTACAAACAGTAGCACTGGGTACAATTTAAGAGCATTTTTGACTTGGGGATATTAAAAGATCAATATTACAAAAAATAGAAATTGTTTTTTGCCTCGTCTGCACTATATTTTGTCTTTCCTCTGCAATATCAGCATCTATACAAACTGTATTAACCTTACCACAATGCCATTCACTTTGGAAAAAGCATTTGCCAACAATTTGTGCCAACTAAAGATCATTTCAAAAGATTATTTCAAATATTAAGTAGTGTTGGACTTGAATTATTTTAAGGACTGCTCTAGTACTATGGCATGCCAGTTTGTACGGGATGACCCTTGATTCCTTTGGATTCCATCGCCTGACCTCACTGACACTCTGTTGTGCTGTTTCCAGTCTCTACAAAGCCATTGCTGATGCTCGTAGGGCTGGGTGGACTGGCAAGCACAGGCAATGGATCATGTTTAATCCCAGGATCCACAGAGCAGCTCTTCTTCGGCACCCTTGGCCGAACCACGGGAGCCATGGACATGACGGTGGTCTGTCTTAACCCCTCAGACTTCAGCGGTGGCCTGGTGGGTAGAGCTGACGATTTGGGACTTGGTGGGTTGTTGATGGGAGGACTTGGGACATGCGATTCCTCCTTCTCCTCCGCCTTGTCTATACCTTCCTCAGCAGGGACGGACTCACTTTGGGTGTCCATTTGGGAATATTTTGTTATGCTGCATTGCCGTGAGTTCTTGTCAGAGCCTGGGATCTCGCAGCTGTCAGTACGGCGTCTCGAGCCCTCGTGCATACGGCTTGTGGCAACTACGGCTTTCATGGCAGCCTGTGAAAAAGAAGATTAATGTCAATGTTCAACATGTTGGCAGGACAAGAAGATATACTTTATTTGTCATAAAGTGTATGTTCCTAGAGACGCAAACATGTTGATAATGTGGTCTGTATCAAGACTGTATGTAATAATATAAAACAACCAGCGATTATGGAACACATCATGTTCTGCAATTTAATAACAGATCAGTCCAGACCCACTGTATTAGCATGGTAATACAATTTCTACTCCTGATTTCTGTTCTGTTTTCCACTGTCTGGAGAGTTCCTGATGCACTGGAACTGCTGTCCATGTCGCAGCCTGGTTTCTCTCAGAGTCTGTTCTGAATGACGTCTTAAGTTTGTCCTTCTGACCGTTGCTTTGGTTTGCCCATAAGGGTCTGAACATAGATATTTGTAATGCTAATTTTGTGACAATTGTGTCTGCTGTTTAAATAGGTAGATGGTAGTACCATGGCACATCTGGTAGAACTGATTCCACACAGCAATGTAATATCTTTAAAGTACTTACAAAAATCATTTTTATCTTAATATTGTCTCCTGGTAGAAGTGAGTAAATAGATAAGTGTGTGTTGCCCCTGTCCAGGGGGTGTTTTTCCTTAAGGCTCATTGTTTCTGGGTGGAGCTGGACCCACTACGACCCAAATTATATATATATATATTAAGAGTTCATACACAATCTTTTGAGCATGCATCAAGAGATATACACAATCTGATTTGAATTAATAAATATGATGTTTAATGATTGATGTTTAAAATCTTTACATTAACTAAGAAGGTGGGCAACAGTTCCTTATTTCTAACAAAAAACTACTACTGAGTTGCAATGACTCCAAGATGGGGTGGTCTGGGTCCATTCTGCGTGGAGTTTGCATGTTTCACCCGTGTCTGTGTGGGTTTCCTTCAGGTGCTCCGGTTTCTTCCCAACATCCAAAGACATGCAGTCAGGTTAACTCTATCTATTTCCTCGGCTGCTCCCGTTAGGGGTCGCCGGCGGATCGTGATCTGTATTATTGATTTGGCACAGTTTTTACAATGCACTGGTTTATGCATCATAGTGGCTAGGTATCTATAGGACAATTCAGTGTCTCCGATTAGCCTGGCTGCATGTTTTTGGACTGTGGGAGGAAACCGGAGCACCCGGAGGAAACCCACGCGGACACGGGGACACGGGGAGAACATGCAACCTCCGCACAGAAAGGACCCGGACCGCCCCACCTGGGGATTGAACCCAGGACCTTCTTGCTGTGAGGCGACAGTGCTACCCACTTAGCCACCGTGTTGCCCGCAGTCAGGTTAACTGGAGCTACTAAAAAGTTCCCCTAAGTATGTGTGTGTGTTTGCCCTGTGATGGACAGGCAACCTGTCCAGGGTGTTCCCTGCCTGCTACCCTGAATAGGATATAACGGTGGTAAAATGGACAATGAATAAATGTGTTTTTTTTCCCTTAACTGTTCCTATATTAACTACAAAATTATGCTATAAAATTGTAAAAATTGTGTAAATGTGAAATCTTAATACAAAAAAAATAACACAGCAAGTTGATAAGGTAACCTTAAGTTTGCGTCGAGCATTGAACTCTTGCAGCTTCCTCTGTGTAGTGTCCATGTGGGAGAAACGGGCTGCTTTGCCAAGTACCCATGGGTGCTCTAGCGCTTGCTGCACGCTTAGACGTTTATGAGGGTCCAGCACAATGAGCTTACTCACCTGTATGAATAAATATAACAAAAAAAAAATAGAAACACTAATGACCTGACCAGGATGAACCACCAGTAAGACAGACAATGAAATAATGAATGGATGAATGCAGTCCTTACCAGATCTTTCGCATTTAGAGAAACCTCATCCCACCAGGGGGAGACAAACTCATAGTCACAGTTGAGGATTCTGCTGTACATGTACTGGTCTCCTCTTGGATCGAAAAATGGTTCGAACCCACACAGTCTGTGGGAGGAAAAGACAAAAAAGATCTGAGTGTTCATGTGATTTTGGGCAAACAGCTTTAGTACAGCTAAAAATGATGTAATGTTTTTATAACAGAGCTTGTTTAGTTGTTTACTCACAGTATGTACAGGATAACTCCCACAGACCACATGTCTACCTCTGGGCCATAAGCGTTGCCTCTGAGGATTTCAGGAGCTGATGGAGGTTGAGAGGATAAATAGGAAATACACCTACTGCTCAGTAGTAAAACAAAATATCTAGGACTTCTCAGTGTTTTTATTACTGATTATTTCATGCTAATATATGAATTTCAATCTGTTTACATAAGTACAAGTAGTGGTTTATATTAAGGTAGTAAAACCTTGCTACTCTACTTATATACTTGTGAGTGTGCACTAGTTATATGCTGCTTTTCTCATTCAACAGTATGAAAAGGAAGAGGATCATGCTGCACACCGCTTATTACCCTATTAAATACGGCACTATGATGGTCCAGATACCATTTTAATGCACTATTTTGTATGTCCTTAGAGTATCAGACTGTCAGACTCATCACACCCACGTTTTTCCCCAATTTTCCTCGCAATCTAGTCGTATCCAATTACCCGATTGCATTTCGTTTTCTCTCTACTGATGCTGATCCACATTTCTGATTGAGGTGAGCGAGACTGTCACACGCCCCCTCCGACACGTGTGCAGTAGCCGACTGCATCTTTTCACCTGCACGAGACAAGTTCGTATGCAGATCAGCTTTGTGTACGGAGAGCCACACCCTGCCCCACATTATCCCAGCCAGCAGAGGTCGTAATTGCATCAGTTATGAGGTCTCTATCCGACTTCCCCCCCTGTATGACTCATCAAGCCATTCGTTGTTCGTACGCCACCTGGGTGCCGCAACTGATATTTTAATTCACCCCATAAATGTTCCGTGTGGTTAAGGTTTCTGTACATCTAACTAGACAAAGCATGTCTTTATAAACCTTGTTAGGTGGCACAGTCATTCTAAAGCAGAAATAGTCCTTCCCCAAACCTTTATTTAAGTACTTTTACCATGTTTTACTTTAATTTTTTCTAGAAACTTGCTGTTACTTAACAGAATTTTGAAATATTGAATACTTCAAGCAACGCTGAGCAAAAATAGTCTTATTGTACAGCAATTTTGAGACTAATCTATGTAATAAAATCTCACCACAGTAACCAGGAGTGCCACACACAGTCTTCATTGTCACTTGCTCATCTATTATCTTGGACAGACCAAAATCAGCTGTGAACATGAAGTGGGCAGATAGCAGGTCAGTAATTAAATCAGTTTTATTTATTACCATACATTATGTTAAATCACCTCTGCATGCATTTCTTATCTAAAAATAATTTCCAAGCAGACCACAAACTTTCAGTCTCGTTACCCTGCTAATTAAAGTACAGAAATAAAATAACATTTCAAACGTCATTACCTATCTTGAGAGGGGCATCTATTGACAGATCAGCATACAGGAGGTTCTCTGGTTTGAGGTCTCTATGAACCACCCCATTTTCATGCAGGTACTGCAAAGAAAAGATAACAAAAAACTATTTCAATACTACAGTAAAACCGTATTTTACTCCGCTTTAGCTAATCAATATGTTTGACTACTTTAACAAGTAGTAGCCATTAACCTCTGTGTTACAGCTTAAATATAAACTTTTTAACTGTGTTTACAGTGGTACCTTGAAACTCAATGTCAATTGGTTCTGGTAGTGGCGTTGAGTTTAAAAAACGTTGAGTTTTAAGGTATTTTTTCCCATAGGGATGTTAATGTGTTCCATGGTCCTGTGGAACCGCATATATTTTAGGCTTATGTAAAATAATGGGGTTGTTTTTGACACTTACACACTGACAATAACACTAATATAATATAAACACTGAAATACAATTAAAAACAGTTAAAATCAATTAAAAATACAATACAATAATTAAGAGAGGTTTAGTGTTTCTGTGTCATTCTTTTAATACATTAAGTTACATTATTATTATTTTCTTAATGATAAGTGTGTTAGACTCTCTCAGAAAAGCTGATTCTCACCATTTCTCAGCACCCCGAGCTGTAACACAAGTTTAAAAGTGAAACAGGAGAAAAACACAGCTGAACACACAAATGCAGATTCATCTCATGTTCGCATGACGTTTTACCGCACCGCTCAAGCCGAGCGCTGAGCAAAGCAGCAGTCACACACACAATGAGCTGAAGGAAAACGTTGAGTTTAAGGGTACAAATTTCTCAATGAAGGGCATTGACTTTCAAAGATTTTGAGTTTAGGGGACGTCTAGTTACAAGGTACCACTGTATTTGAAATAATATTTCATAAAGAATGTAATGGGTGTGCTTGCAGCCCCTACCATACTGTTGAAAATTGTCAGGCATGGCTCACTGCCGAACCAATTCAGCAGTTTGTGTTACACAGTGTAGCTTTTACCAGCTTCAGGAATGATTCTTACCAATTCTTATAGTAGTGATTTACACTAATCAGCCATAACATTAAAACCACCCCCTTGTTTCTACACTCTCTGTCCATTTTATCAGCTCCACTTACCATATAGAAGCACTTTGAAAGTGTTGATGATCGCTCATCTATGGTCATCTTCTAGACCTTTATCAGTGGTCACAGGACGCTGCCCACAGGGAACTGTTTCCTGGATATTTTTGGTTGGTGGACTATTCTCAGTCTAGCAGGGACAGTGAGGTGTTTAAAAACTCCATCAGCATTGCTGTGTCTTATCCACTCATACCAGCACAACACACTCTAACACACCACCACCATGTCAGTGTCACTGCAGTGCTGGGAATGATCCACCACCTAAATAATACCTACTCTGTGGTGGTCCTGGGGCTAATATAGCATGCAGAGAAACAGATGGACTACAGTCAGTAATTGTAGAACGACAAAGTGCTTCTATATGGTAAGTGGAGCCGATAAAATGGACAGTGAGTGTAGAAAAAAGGAGGTGATTTTAATGTTATGGATGATCGGTAATATATAGAAATACAACAATCTGTTTATTGTAAATCCTGCAAATTGTTTATGAAACCACATTGCAGCACCAAAGTCTAACAAACAACAAACAAGTAAGTGCAGTGACAGACTAATGAGCTCTGCTGTGTATTAATTCTTCATTATTTCAGGTCAGACTCCTCAAATAGACAGAGAGCAGAGTGAGAGCAGGGAGAATTCGAGTGGAACCTAGGGGATTTAACTGAATCAGGCCAAGTGCCGGCCAGATTAATTGAAATGGAAAATGCCTGTCATCATCCGAAAGAACTGCAGCAGATGGGCGTTTTCTTTACACAGCCTAAGCCTCGCTCTGAATCCGAGCTTTCCGTCTAATTTGGCGGAGTTGAGTTAATAAGCGATTTGCTGTTTCAATTTCACTCATTAGTTGCTTAATGCTTATTACACAGCATGCTGACAGTGTGCATTTATGTGTGAATGCATAATCCAGAGAGCAGTTCTGGCCCACTGCTGGCCAGATTAAGTGTGAGCTGAACACCGGGAGCTTATTAACACAGCAGTAAAGCCACACACACTGGAATACTGGAGAGCCAAGCCTTACTGAGTACACTATATATTTATAACTGTCAAAGGCAGCCCTAGCAAAACTTAAGACTCTATCATAATATTTTCTCTTTGTTACACTAAGCTAACCACCTCCATTATTTGTGTGTATTTGCTTTATTTGTATGGCCGCAGTCAAAAGACAGGACTGACTGGTCTTTACTTATTCTTGTAGATCTATTAATTTTTCTAACATTGTGACTGTACTTAAGCATGATTAATGCCTCATGGTCGCTGTGAGCTAGACACAAAGTGCAGGTATGAGTCATGCAGTGCCGAGCTGTGTTAATTAAGCTGGCATGTGGAGGCGAAGAACAGATGTTATTCCTTTAACACATCCTAAAATACTATGAAGCATAAGGCTAGGTGAAGAAAGAATGTGTTCGCTTTTCCTGTAGCTGCTGATAAGATTTCGCTTTTCATATTTCTTCAGTGTCAAAAATCACAGAAAGAAATGTAATAAAAACATGAAGAAAAATAAGAAACGTGGATGCTTCCAGATATGTCTACCTGGTAATACAATTAAGCAATCAGGATGCTCTGTACGAACCCCATTTTCAGGAAAAGTTGGGACATTTTGTAACACTTAAAACAAGAAGTCTGTGATTTGTTCATTATCTTAAACCTTTAAAAGTAAAATAACCAACTTGATTCTACACCGATCAGCCATAACATTAAAACCACCTCCTTGTTTCTACACTCACTGTCCATTTTATCAGCTCCACTTACCATATAAAAGCACTTTGTAGTTCTCTCTGCATACTTTTTAGCCTGCTTTCATGCTTTTCTTCAATAGTCAGGACCCCCACAGGACCACCACAGAGCAGGTATTATTTAGGTGGTGGATCATTCTCAGCACTGCAGTGATACTGACATGGTGGTGGTGTGTTAGTGTGTGTTGCACTTGTATGAGTGGATAAGACACAGCAGCACTGCTGGAGTTTTTAAACACCTCACTGTCACTGCTGAACTGAGAGTAGTCCACCAACCAAAAATATTCAGCCAACAGCGCCCGTGGGCAGCGTCCTGTGACCACTGATGAAGGTCTAGAAAATGACCAACTCAAACAGCAGCAATAGATGAGCGATCGTCTCTGACTTTACGTCTACAAGGTGGACCAACTAGGTAGGAGTGTCTAATAGAGTGGACAGTGAGTGGACACGGAATTTAAAAACTCCAGCAGCGCTGCTGTGTCTGATCCACTCATACCAGCACAACACACACTAACACACCACCACCATGTCAATGTCACTGCAGTGCTGAGAATCATCCACCACCTAAATAATACCTGCTCTGTGGTGGTCCTGTGAGGGTGCTGACCATTGAAGAACAGGGTGAAAGCAGGCTAAAAAAGTATGTAGAGAAGCAGATGGACTACAGTCAGTAATTGTAGAACTATAAAGAGCTTCTATATGGTAAATGGAGCTGATAAAATGGACAGTGAGCGTAGAAACAAGGAGGTGGTTTTAATGTGTGTAATTGATTTAATGCATCTGTTAGCAATTGTTATGGCTGAAACACATACATTCAAAAACTATAAAGGGTGTCCCAGTACATTTGTCCATATAGTGTACTAAAAATGAAAGCTTTGAGTGATGCATACAAACTCCCATATGGCCACTGCAGTGCTATTTCTAGGTCGAACATAGCCGATGTCTGTATGTAGACGCCTGACTGGCTGATAGCACTGCTGGAAATTTGAACTCTGGATCCCAGCATTAGAGGGATAGTGCCATTTATTTCGCTGCACCACCCAAGTTCCCATATGGGATATTCTGAACAAATATTTTAGACAGCGCTTATCAAATCACTAACTATGGTATATCTCTTGGAAAAGTCATGTTTCCCCCCTCAGTACAATTATAAAACACTACTAAATACATTAAAGGTGTTTTGGCAATATTTGCTAGTCAAAACCTTATTCAGACAAATTGGGTTGTTTTTTTAATTAAACTTGTCACCCACTTGTATCTGTGTATACATACAATGTCACTCCTAATAGCTGTGATGGAACTATCTCATATGACAAGGTGTTAATTTCATGTGAGAGGATCATCATGCTTTCAAAGCACACCAAGTGAGAAGGTTAAAAATGAGTCAGTCACACGCACTTGGTGTTCCTGATGAATGTGAACTGCACGGATCTACATAACTGAATGCATGTTTTAAGTCAATTTAAATAATTTGTGATTTTATAACAGTCTAAATTTACTATCTTTCTATATAGTATAAATGTAAGCATCAAGTACAAAGCCATGAGTGCACACTATTTTCAGAAAAGGTCATAAAACTTAAAATCTACAGTTGGCCTGCATGTTTATGTATTTTTACTAGGGCTGTCAAACGATTAAATTTTTTAATCGCGATTAATCTCAGAATTTCATATAGTTAATCGCGATTAATCGCATTTTTTAACAGGGATTTTTAAGTGAAATGTTACAGTTAAAATGGTGAACACATTTTATGCTAAATGTACTTATGTTAAAAACTGCTGGGACAAGAGAAAACTGTAAGGGAGTTTTATTCACTGACATACTAGGCAGTAATACTATCCAGCAGAGACCCTTGACTTCGTATAAATGTCAGATTGTAGGTTAGAATTTCTCCAAACATTGTAGATCAGCGGTGCTTCAGGTGGGATAAGGCGTAGTTATTGTAACAGACTTTTCTGTGGTTGTATCGTGACATTTGATGGACGTTTCTACACGAAGTGAGTGTGTTTTGACCCTTTGGGGCTTCCATAGTTCATGGACTAGCATGCTTGGCTAACGCGATGACTCCAGCTGTCCGGTACCGTAACAGAAGGAATTAATAAAAGTGTTCTGCTCCCGACAACTTGTGAATATAGCGTGTATTTATTTCTTTATTAAGCGAGTGCATCACTACGACGCTCGGTTACATTATGTTAACAAACCGCAAATGAAAAACGGTGGCAAGCCTCAACATGAACTACGGATGACTCGCAGGGCCAAATAGAATTTGCGTTAACGGCACTATTTTTTTTTATCGCGTTAAATTGAGATCGCGTTAATGCGTTATTATCGCGTTAACTTCGACAGCCCTAATTTTTACTATTTTATTTTTGCATTTTCTCCCGATTGTAGTGTAGCAAATTAGTCCTCCGAAGCTGGGGACTCGATCTCATCCGAGAAGGATATACACTGATCAGCCATAACATTAAAACCACCTCCTTGTTTCTACACTCACTGTCCATTTTATCAGCTCCACTTACCATATAGAAGCACTTTGTAGTTCTACAATTACTGACTGTAGTCCATCTGTTTCTCTGCATGTTTTTTAGCCTGCTTTTACCCTGTTCTTCAATGGTCAGGACCCTCACAGGACCACCACAGAGCAGGTATTATTTAGGTGGTGTGTTAGTGTGTGTTGTGTTGGTATGAGTGGATCAGACACAGCAGCGCTTCTGGAGTTTTTAAATTCCGTGTCCACTCACTGTCCACTCTATTAGACACTCCTACCTAGTTGGTCCACCTTGTAGATGTAAAGTCAGAGACGATCGCTCATCTATTGCTGCTGTTTGAGTTGGTCATCTTCTAGACCTTCATCAGTGGTCACAGGACGCTGCCCATGGGGCGCTGCTGGCTGAATATTTTTGGTTGGTGGACTTTCTCAGTCCAGCAGTGACAAAAAAAAACTCCAGCAGTGATGCTGCGTCTGATCCACTCATACCAGCACAACACACACTAACACACCACCACCATATCAGTGTCACTGCAGTGCTGAGAATGATCCACCACCCAAATAATACCTGCTTTGTGGTGGTCCTGTGGGGGTCCTGGCCATTGAAGAACAGCATGAAAGGGGGCTAACAAAGCATGCAGAGAAACAGATGGACTACAGTCAGTAATTGTAGAACTACAAAGTGCTCCTATATGGTAAGTGGAGCTGATAAAATGGACAATGTGTGTAGAAACAAGGAGGTGGTTTTAATGTTATGGCTGATCGGTGTATAAAAATTAAAGCTTTGAGTGATGCATAAAAACTCCCATATGGCCACCTCAGTGCTATTTCCGGGTCTCTGACATGCACTGTGTTCCCAAGCTGTTCAGTATCAGGCAGCTCAGATTCCTCCTGCTCAGGAGATTAAAATGGAGGAAGCAAAACTGCCATGTTTTCTTTTCCTTTCTAAGAGGATTATTTCACATTTGTAGGTTGCCCTGGATATACGCTCACTACACCACTATTTTTATGACAACGTTACTGCCCCACTTTTGAGCCATTTGGATCCCCAGTTGTTTTTTTAAACATGACAGCATCTTTGATGCCACATGGTCTTATTTTCAAAGAGCTTTAGGAGTTCCCTCGGGATTCCAGTTGACGCATAATGATCAACATAACA
Source organism: Trichomycterus rosablanca (assembly GCF_030014385.1). Taxonomy (NCBI): domain Eukaryota; kingdom Metazoa; phylum Chordata; class Actinopteri; order Siluriformes; family Trichomycteridae; genus Trichomycterus; species Trichomycterus rosablanca. The sequence continues at coordinate 22,114,025 of NC_086004.1, forward strand.
TTTTTAGCTATGCATTCAAAACACTGAGGTGTTTAAAGTCAACAGCTATTAGAACAGGTTTTATAATTAAATGTTAATTTGAAGTAAATGTTTCCTTTAATTCTCAGCCATGTAGCTTTTTTATTCAGTTATTTATATTTTAATTATCAATTGGACTAATGGTTTAGTTCACTTGTTAAACATTCTAGGTAACAGAGAAATTAACATGAATAAAATACAAAGCAATGTTACATTATTTACAACCCCAAATCAGAAATAGTTGGGACAGTATGGAAAATGCTAATTAAATAAAAATGCAGTGTTCCTTACATTTACTTTGACTTTTATTTGATTGCAGACAGTTTGAACCTGAGATATTTTATGTTTTGTCTGCTTAACTTCATTTCATTTATTAATATACACCGATGAGGCAAAACATTATGACCAGTGACAGGTGAAGTGAATAACACTGATTATCTCTTCATCACGACACCTGTTAGTGGGTGGGATATATTAGGCAGCAAGTAAACATTTTATCCTCAAAGTTAATGTGTTTGAAGCAGGAAAAATGGAGCCCTTTGTGGTGTTCTGAGTCTGCAGTGGTCAGTATATATCAAAAGCAATTCAAGGAAGGAACAGTGGTAAACCGGTGACAGGGTCATGGGCGGCCAAGGCCGTGTGGTCCGATCCAACAGACGAGGTACTGTAGCTCAAATTTCTGAAGAAGTTAATGCTGGTTATGATAGAAAGGTGTCAGAATACACAGTGCATAGAAGTTTGTTGCATAATGGGCAGCAAAGCGGGACCAAGACAATATTAGGAAGGTGGTCATTATGTTATGCCTAATTGGTGTATCTCCATTCCTGCATTTCAGGCCTGCAACACATTCCAAAAACGTTGGGGGCAATTTAGGGCTAGTAATAAGGTGAAAAAAAGTAAATAATGATGTGATTCCAAACAGGTGATTGTAATCATGATTTGGTACAAAAGCAGCATCCAGGAAAGGCTGAGTCTTTGATGAGCAAAGACGAAAAGGACCATCCAGACTGTTATCAGCAACAAGTCCAAAAGTCAGGGTCTGTCATGGTATGGGGCTGTGTCAGTGCCCTTGGCAAAGGTCATTTACACTTCTGTGATGGCAGCATTAATGCAGAAAAGTACGCTGAGATCTTAGAGCAACATATGCTGCCTTCAAGACATCATCTTTTCCAGGGACGTCCATGCATTTTTCAACAAGACAATGTAAAACCACATGCTGCACACATTACAAAGACATGGCTGTGAAAGAAGAGGGTACGGGTACTGGACTGGCCTGCCTGCAGTTCTGACCTGTCCCCAATAGAAAATGTGTGGAGAATTTTGAAACGAAAAATGAGACAACGACGGCCCCTGTCAACAGCTACTGTTGCACATCTTGAGACGTGTTTGCAGGAAGAATAGGACAAAATAAAAGCTGAAACACTAAATCACTTGGAATCCTCGGTGCCAAAACGTCTTTTAAGTTTGGTGAAAAGGAATTGGGAACATTAAAAAGTGGTAAATGCTTTACTGTCCCAACTTTTTTTGGAATGTGTTGCAGGCCTGAAATGCAGGAATTAATGTTTATTAATAAATGAAATGAAGTTGAGCAGATAAAACATGAAATATCTCAGATTCATCCTGTCTGCAATGATATAAAAGTCAAAGTAAATGTAACTCTAAATGTAATGAAACTCTGGGGTTGTAGAATTATTTCATATAAATATACATTTTCATATAAATGTACATTTTAATACAAATTGAGTCATGTACATCTGTTACAGCCTGTTCAAATACCCCCTATCACAAAGCTATCTAAACACATGGTCTCAGAAATCTAGGGTTATTTGTAGAAAGGCTATGGAAATAAAACAGGATCCCATGAAAGCTATGAAAAGCTATTAGCATATCACATATTTTCATTTGCATATGGAGCACCGCACAAAAGCTTTAACGAAATTCATTACCACCCAGTAGATTTCCATCAAAACAAGTGTGAACAAGACTGTAAAGTGAAATCAGCTGTCAAGGCATTCCTTGAAAAAAAAATCTACAACACTGTCTACCAGGGTGTGAGTTCATTCGAGAGGTGTGAAGGAACTGACATGACAGTAACGTTGTTATTTTCCTTTTAACTGGTATAAATAGCTTCTCAGTAAGGCTTTCTTGCCGTGGTGCTGTGATTGTTTTAGCCCCATTCTGATAAATAGCATCAAAAAAAATTTCTTACCAATAACAAAACAATACACTCATCAGCCATAACATTAAAACCACCTCCTTGTTTCTACACTCACTGTCCATTTTATCAGCTCCACTTACCATATAGAAGCACTTTGTAGTTCTACAATTACTGACTGTAGTCCATCTGTTTCTCTGCATGCTTTTTTTTAACCTGCATTTACTCTGTTCTTTAAAGGTCAGGACCACCACAGAGCAGGTATTATTTGGGTGGTGGATCATTCCCAGCTCTGCAGTGACAATGACATGGTGGTGGTGTGTTAGTGTGTGTTGTGCTGGTATGAGTGGATAAGACACAGCAGCGCTTCTGGAGTTTTTAAATACCGTGTCCACTCACTGTCCACTCTATTAGACACGCCTACCTAGTTGGTCCACCTTGTAGATGTAAAGTCAGAGACGATCGCTCATCTATTGCTGCTGTTTGAGTTGGTCATCTTCTAGACCTTCATCAGGTCACAGGATGCTGCCCACGTGGCACTGTTGGCTGGATGTTTTTGGTTGGTGGACTATTCTCAGTCCAGCAGTGACAGTGGTGTTTAAAAACTCCATCAGCGCTGCTGTGTCTTATCCACTTATACCAGCACAACACACACTAACACACCACCACCATGTCAGTGTCACTGCAGTGCTGAGAATGATCCACCACCCAAATAATACCTACTCTGTAGTGGTGCTGTGGGGGTTCTGACCATTGAAGAACAGCATGAAAAGGTGCTATGAGTATAGAAACAAGGAGGTGGTTTTAATGTTATGGCTGATCAATATACAAGAAGGTTTTAAAAAGTGGCTGCCTCATACTTTTAAATTTGTTCCATACTTATTATATACTTGTTATGACATATTGTGACAAAATGTAATATAAAAGAAATACAACCTAAGTGCCACAGGCTGGTGAGCGCATTGTGATAAGAGACGCAGGTGTGGTAAGAAACCCTGCAAGCGAGATAATGGATGACAAACCCAATTGCAGAAGACTTAACCAATGCAGGACAATATTGTGGCTCAAAGCAACACAAAAGAAAGGAAAAATAATATTATTATTAAAAAAAAAAAAAAATTATGAAACTACTGTATATTAAAAATGATCAGAGAATACATATGAACAGACACCCTAAAAATAAACTTGACACTTGAGAAATGGCTCTGAATCCTTTTCCAAATATATATTTGAATACGTTTCTTTATCATCTTATCTGGAATTAATTATCAATTCAATTTGATTGACACAGTTAATTGAACAGTACAGATTAAACTCAGGCTTACTGCCACTGCCTCCAGGATCTGTTTGATCACATGAGCAGCATCTCGCTCACTGTAGTAGCCTCTTTCAACAATTCTGAAAAAATAAAGCATGTAATTATGTTTGTAAAAAGCATTTTAAAACACAGTCATTAAAATATGTTTAGCATGTTGTTCATTTAGCTCTAACATTTGGTAAAACATTTATTGTGAACCCAGAGACTCAATTCTGTAAAACTCAATTCTTTTTGTAGCTTCCAGTTATATACAGTGTATCACAAAAGTGAGTACACCCCTCACATTTCTGCAGATATTTAAGTATATCTTTTCATGGGACAACACTGACAAAATGACACTTTGACACAATGAAAAGTAGTCTGTGTGCAGCTTATATAACAGTGTAAATTTATTCTTCCCTCAAAATAACTCAATATACAGCCATTAATGTCTAAACCACCGGCAACAAAAGTGAGTACACCCCTAAGAGACTACACCCCTAAATGTCCAAATTGAGCACTGCTTGTCATTTTTCCTCCAAAATGTCATGTGATTTGTTAGTGTTACTAGGTCTCAGGTGTGCATAGGGAGCAGGTGTGTTCAATTTAATAGTACAGCTCTCACACTCTCTCATACTGGTCACTGAAAGTTCCAACATGGCACCTCATGGCAAAGAACTCTCTGAGGATCTTAAAAGACGAATTGTTGCGCTACATGAAGATGACCAAGGCTTCAAGAAGATTGCCAACACCCTGAAACTGAGCTGCAGCACAGTGGCCAAGATGATGCAGCATTTTAAAAGAGCAGGGTCCACTCAGAACAGACCTCGCGTTGGTCGTCCAAAGAAGCTGAGTGCACGTGCTCAGCGTCACATCCAACTGCTGTCTTTGAAAGATAGGCGCAGGAGTGCTGTCAGCATTGCTGCAGAGATTGAAAAGGTGGGGGGTCAGCCTGTCAGTGCTCAGACCATACGCCGCACACTACATCAAATTGGTCTGCATGGCTGTCACCCCAGAAGGAAGCCTCCTCTGAAGTCTCTACACAAGAAAGCCCGCAAACAGTTTGCTGAAGACTTGTCAACAAAGGACATGGATTACTGGAACCATGTCCTATGGTCTGATGAGACCAAGATTAATTTGTTTGGTTCAGATGGTCTCAAGCATGTGTGGCGGCAATCAGGTGAGGAGTACAAAGATAAGTGTGTCATGCCTACAGTCAAGCATGGTGGTGGGAATGCCATGGTCTGGGGCTGCATGAGTGCAGCAGGTGTTGGGGAGTTACATTTCATTGAGGGACACATGAACTCCAATATGTACTGTGAAATACTGAAGCAGAGCATGATCCCCTCCCTCCGGAAACTGGGTCGCAGGGCAGTGTTCCAGCATGATAATGACCCCAAACACACCTCTAAGACGACCACTGCTTTATTGAAGAGGCTGAGGGTAAAGGTGATGGACTGGCCAAGCATGTCTCCAGACCTAAACCCAATAGAACATCTTTGGGGCATCCTCAAGTGGAAGGTGGAGGAGCGCAAAGTCTCGAATATCCGCCAGCTCCGTGATGTCGTCATGGAGGAGTGGAAAAGCATTCCAGTGGCAACCTGTGAAGCTCTGGTAAACTCCATGCCCAGGAGAGTTAAGGCAGTTCTGGGAAATAATGGTGGCCACACAAAATATTGACGCTTCAGGAACTTTCACTAAGGGGTGTACTCACTTTTGTTGCCGGTGGTTTAGACATTAATGGCTGTATATTGAGTTATTTTGAGGGAAGAATAAATTTACACTGTTATATAAGCTGCACACAGACTACTTTTCATTGTGTCAAAGTGTCATTTTGTCAGTGTTGTCCCATGAAAAGATATACTTAAATATCTGCAGAAATGTGAGGGGTGTACTCACTTTTGTGATACACTGTATATATATATATATTTTTTTTGTTTATGCATTTTCTCCCCTTTTGCCCGATTGTGTCATGCTTCCTCTTCACCAATGCCGATTCCCACTCTGATTGAGGAGAACAAAGCTAATCCACACCCCCTCCGACACGTGGGCAGCAGCCGTATGCATTTTGTCACCTACACTTTGATGAGTGCATATGCGGATCAGCACTGTATACGGAGAGACACACCCTGACAGCACTCTTTTCCCATCTCTGTGCAGGCGCCATCAATCAGCCAGCAGAAGTCGTAATTGCATTAGTTATGAGAGAGACCCTATCCGGCTTTAATATCCCACCCCTATCTGAACAACAGGCCAATCGTTGTTCATGTGGTAGCTCAGCCCAGCCGGTAGGCAGGGTAGCCAGGGTGTGTTTTTACCGCTGCACCACCTAAGCGGCCGCTTCCAGTAATATTTTAATGTATTCTTTGGTTTCCTCATGATTCATGATTTTATGTTTGTGTCAGTCCCCACCCTTTGTTCAGCCATTGGTTCCTAGGTCTTGAATCGGAGATTTCTCTGGATTCCCTGAACCTTTTCACAATATTATGTATGGTAGATGATAAAAGACCTAAATTATTTCCTATCTTGCACTGAGAAATGTCATTTTTGAACTGATTGACAGTAAACTCACAAAGATTGGTTCAAAATGGTCAGCCATGACTCAAATTTGCCTGAAACACTGGAAGGTTTTCTATATACCATGGCTTCTCTCTTTCTTCTTTGACAGCTTTATGTGGGCACACTGACCTTTCTGGGAACTGTCCCCAGTTTTGTGACATTTACAAAGACACATTGGGAAAGTGAATTGCCCCAGTAACGCCGCAATATCCATTTCTGGAGCCAAACGAGTAGCCATGCCGGCAGGTTCTGGTTTCAATGGCTGGCTTATAGCAGAAGGCCGGAGTTGCATTTCTGCACTGTCCCTTTTCTATCCACTTTCTTCTTACACTTTCTTCTGTGAACATATCGTTCTACATTGATTAAACATTTGCGAATGGGTTCTATGTCCTATCTTACATGTGTATGGGGATCACACCTTGTTCTCTCTTTAAAAAGATGCATCCAGCCCTGGTACAGAAATTTTAGAATGACAGAAACTAAATTTGGTAAAATTTCTTGTATCTCAAGTGCTGAGCACTAGCTTGGTTGGCCATGTTTAGCCTGTCATGTTTGGAATTAGAAATCAATACATGTTAGAATCAATAGATATTTGCCCATTATTTCAGCAATAATCATTATTATCCGAAATAAAAGCATCGTTATTTAATAGATTTTAAATCTTGACATCTAGGTTCAATGTAATTCTCTCATTTAAAGCCACCATTCTGAGTTCATGGCTGAGTTCATATCCTGTTTCCTTTAATTTAGTCATCAAAGACAGAATCCTGAACAGATCTTTACTGAGAGCAAGCAGATTACAAAGACACACCTGTCAAAGAGTTCTCCACCAGTGACCAGCTCTAGGATAAGTGAAATCTCTGTTTCCGTTTCAAAAATCTCTTTCAGACGGATCTATGAACCATACAGAGAATAAACATTTTAAAATAAAAAGAAGATGGACATGTAAAAAAATCTAGAAAAAGACAAAACTGAACAAATTTGATTCTTTAAGATCAAATAAGAGATTTGCCAACAGATATGCTAAGCACATTTTGACTACTTTGTTTGTTTACTTTGATCAGGTAAAATTAAGAAACATCAGTTAGATTTACTTGGATATCTGCCTTAAACTACTCATGAAATTTGGTTTGATCCATCATCAACAGTTCAGGCTTTCCATTACATGTGCTAATTAATAAAATGAGAATGGAGGTGAACACACAGAGCTCTACTGTCTACTCTACTGTTTATATAACCCATGTCCTGATCAAAACATATTTCAGAGGATCTCATTAATAGATTTAAAGACATTAACAAAACTAGAAAAAAGGCTACAAAAGTATTTTAAAGACTCATGTGTTCATGAATCCACAGTACAATAAAACAAACTGTTAACAAACTGAGAAAGATATGTGTTCTTACTACTCTCCCTACGAGTGAGCATTCACCACAGATCACATCAAAAGTACAACTTTTAGTGATAAATGAGGACAGACAGCACAATGGTACTATCATAATGGTACTGTATTAGAACTAAAATAGTAATAATAAAAGGACTTTAGGGTGAAAACCACAAAATTATGTTTGGCTATTATGTCGAGACAATATTTGGTTTAATAAAAGCTCTTCCTGACAGCACCAAAATTTCATTTTATTGATGAATCTTAGAGTTACTTTGCTACCCCAGGATCTGGATAGACTTTACTTGTTAAAGTAACTTAAAGTAACCTTTATAGTGATTCAATGCAATGTTAATGCAACCGAACAATGTTTCCAAAACCTCTAAATATATAAACATTTGAGTTTTTTGAAAAGGAACATTTGGGAGGCACGGTGGCTCAGTGAGTAGCACTGTCGCCTCACAGCAAGAAGGTCCTGGGTTTGATTCCCAAGTGGAGCGTTCCTGGTACTTTCTGTGTGGAGTTTGCATGTTCTCTCCATGTCTGTGTATGTTTGCAAGTGAGGTGAATTGGAGATACAAAATTGTCCATGACTGTGTTTGACATTAAAGACTTGAACTGATGAATCTTGTGTAACCAGTAACTACCATTTCTGTCATGAATGTAACCAAAGTGTGTAAAACATGATGTTAAAATCCCAATAAATAAATAAATAAAAAGGAACATTTAAACCTCAACCCAGTTATGATGCTGTGAATGACTTAATGAGGGCTGTTCATACCGGAAATCCCCAAAAGGTGTAATATTGCTCCTAACTTTTATTTTTAAGTTTTATTAACAGCCAAATAAAATGTTTTTGCTGTGAAATGAAGTTTTACTAGTTATTAAGTACAATGGTTTAAATACACGTTCCAATCTATTCTGTAACTAGTGAATCAGTAAGTCCAATAAAGACAGAAAAAGCTTGATGATGGCATCAACCAGCCAGAAGAGGTCTTACTTCGCTCAGTTATGAGGAGTCCCTATCCGGCTTGCTGCCCAGCCCAGACAGATGGCAGAGATGAGATTTGATATGATGTATTCAAAATCCCAGCTCTGGTGGGCTAGCGTGTGTTACCGCTCCACTACCTGAGCATATTGAATATTATATTAAATATATATTTAAAAAATTCAAATTCTTACAATGTTTGGATGGGAAAGACGCAGCAGGACTCCAATTTCCGTCCTAACGATTTTCTTGTCGATCTGCAACAATATAACAGCTATGAATAACCTAAATTAAGTACTATTTTTAACTAAGCATTAAATAGACTTAGCAAGTAACAGTAAGCTGACTTACAGTTTTCTTCAGAACCTTGGCAGCGTAGGGCTTCTCTGCTTGCTTCTCCTTGCAGCGATACACAACTGAGGTGGCCCCTCTGGAGAAAATAACAAACAGAAAAAATCAATAAAGCGTGGATGTTAAATGTACAGTATACAGTACTACTTGAAGGAGATATCTCAGACTGAAACAAAGGTTATTTATAATACAAACAATGGAAGCAAACAATGGAATAGTGGGGTTTCTCATGTTACATGCCACCAAGGTTTGATTTAAATTAGCATACAGCTTTTCTGGAAGCAAAGTCTTATGTAAAGCCCAACCAAACTACCTTTCCTAAGGTGGTGGTCTATTTGAAAGTGCTAAAAATACTCTAAAACTCAAAGAATGTCATGTTAAAGTTTGTTACTTTCATCCACTTGCCACCCACTGAGTATTCTCTATCACTCAGTCACCAATCTAGGGTGAAAAAGCCCAAGATTTGGGTTGCGCCAAACACTGAATACAGACCGCTAAGGTGGCGCAGCGGTAAGACACGCTAGAACACCAGAGCTGGGATCTCGAATACATCGTATCGAGTCTCGGGTCTGCCTGCCGGCTGTGCTGAGCAGCCACATGAACAATGATTGGCCTGTTGTTCCTATAGGGGTGGGATATTAAGATAGGGACTCTCTCATGACTGATGCAACTACAACCTCTGCTGGCTGATCGATGGCGCCTGCACAGAGAGGCAGAAAGAGTGCACTGATCAGGGTGTGTCTCTCCGTGGACAGTGCTGATCCGTATATGCACTCATCAAGTGTAGGTGACAAGATGCATTTGACTGCTGCCCACGTGTCTGAGGGGGCGAGGGTTAGCTGTGTCCTCCTCAATCAGAGAATTAGTGGAGAGGAACCATGACGCAATCGGGCAAAAATTGGACGTGCCAAAGTCGGGAGAAAATGCATAAACAAACAATAATAATAATAAAAAAACATTAAATACAGCAGTGGATCATAGCCAGACACACTGTAAGTCAATATAGTTCGATATATTAAATGCTGCTCTAGCATTTTAGTCAAGCATTTGCCCTAATACTGATGTTGAATTACACTGGCGCATCCTTAATCAACACATCACCAGGTATATGAGTGGACTTTTTTGAACTCTGTGAAACTGTTAACATTTTATTGTTGATGGATGATTGGTGAGATCACAAGGCCGTACACACAGGGAGCCTAAGAACCACTCCATCTGCTGCTTTGTGATTGAACACCTTAGCCGCCGAAGAAGCAGATCTTAAATGTCACCAGGCTGAGACCAAAGCACCAGCAGAATTATAAGGGTACATCTGTATCAGGTGTCCGGGGTCAGTAGACACAAATACAGAGCAGTAAGCCATATCTGTTGCTTCTGTCTCTCCTCATTTACTCTTCTTGATACTCTCATGTATTTTTTTTCTGTTTCTTGATCGTAAACCTCTGACTGCATTCAATACCAATAACAAACAGCAAACTCCCAACAGCATGCTTTCATGGCACCAATAATATATACTGAAAACATTTACATATGCACTGGTTTGATACTGAGTGTACATGTTAGGGTCAATATTAATCTGAACCACAATCTTTATCGAATTGAGTTGACCATTTTTAAAATCTGATCCACTAACCTTTTTACTCTATAAACACATTGACTGCTAATTTACCACAGAGCAACAGCTCTGTTTTTTTTTTTTTTTTTTAACCTTTAATTTACCCAGCAAGTCATTAAGTATGAATTCTTATTTACAATGGCGGCCTGGCAAAGTCAGGCTCGTTCTGCCCATGGAACATAAAGTTAGCTCCCCTGATTCTTCTGACTACTGACAGAAAGTGAGAATAAGGAAAGGTAACACTGCGGTGTTTCAGTCGAGGACGTTTTTTGCTCTCATCTGCATCAAAAGCTGAACCACGAATTTCTGTAATGTGCTCTCAGAAACGGGCTCAGCCGTCACATTAAATAAGGTAGTAAATATTAAATCAGCAAAACTGCATGCATGCATGTATGATGCGCACAATGTCAATTATATTATTTTAGCTTGTCAAGAGTTTCTTTTGCAATGGTTTCTGTGTAAGGGCTGTTGAGGGAAGGCACAAGTTCATGGTCAGCACACGGAAGGGGGGCGCATGTCCAAAAAGGTTGAAAACCCCTGTCATAGATCCAGATTTAAATTCAATCAACACACCTATGGACAGATCTCAAAAACATTGGTTGGCACTCTTTAAATCTGAGAAACCTGGAACAGTGACCAAAACATGAGTGGTCCAAAGTCCAGTACAAATGTATGATAACTATGTACAGTATAACTATGTATGATAATCTATTTCTAAAGTAATTTAAAGTAATTAAACACTTTATTGAGAGAAGTGGTGCATTTTCTAAAAAGCAGGGGTGACAATATTTTTTGCCATAAGTGTAGAATCTGGTTTGGGATGCAGCCTAAATTAGTTCAGAACTTTTGTTTACTGAGTTACATTTTAACTTAAATAGAGTTTGCAATAAATAATCAAACAAATGTCTATCCTACAATCATATTATGATAACTTCTAAGGTTCCATAATATAATATCATGTAAATCTAAGAGTTAATAGGTCTGTGCACAAGACCTTAACAAAGAGCTCTGTTTTATAGCATGTGTTTAAACAGTGCATCTCACATGACCCAATTAAAGCTGTTATTGTAAGGGTTGGCTCTGTGGCTAGACAGACTCCGGCCACTAGGGTTCAACAGTAAGCTGGCAATCAGACATAAACTCTACATCTGCATGTGCAATATGGCCACATACATTTTAACGACATTTTTTATAATATTCTCCTTTGATCCACGTGAAAATATACTTTAAATATTAAGTCTTGGTATCAGAGCTCATATTGGCCTAATATGGTGACTCTGGGTGTAATATACCCAACTGACATGCCCATATGAGCCAGCAAGGGGTGTGTATTACGGTAGCATACCCATGTAGGTGTAGATTCACTTTTCAGCTTAACTGACCTCCTTACTCAGCTATCTAGCCCTCTCGTTCCCTGCATTAATGATGTTAATCCTGCTCTCACTTGGCCCTTTTGCTGGCATTCGTTTGATCTGGTTTCCAGAAATTCAGCTGGTGGTGTGGTCTTTCTCTGTTGTGGTTTTACCAGCAGTTGTGTGCAGCTGTCACAAGACATCCACCTGCGATGCAAGCCATGTCCCGTGCTGCTATTGCAGTCTTCTTGTATTTTACTGGCATTTCTATGTGGCCATCATGAAGCAAGCTGTGTCAAGTAACCAACAGTGTGGCAGTGCTTGTGTTTTATATCGCTATTAATGTGCTGATTTCCTCCATCTGAGCTCTTTTTTGAGTGCTTGAGTTGTGGCTCACTGGCGGATCAAGTAGCTGGCTGAAATTCAGCACTCCTCTTTATTTTCTTCCTAAGGCAATATCTGCATTTTCTGTGTTTTTGTGTTCATTTGCCATTTCTGTCTACGTTAAGTATCCTGCAGTTGGGTTCTAATCCCTTTTAACACTGCAGGTGTGCCTTTGTCTGGAGGCACTCGCCACCCTGTGACACTGTATTGGATCGGATTTTCCCAGATGTATTATATCCGCTGAACATCTGACATTATCATTTATTTAAGCTCATTGACTAAGAATTTCGAAGTTGGATCGGAATTTTCTAATTGCTAATAGTTGGATCTTTTGTATTTTATTGAAAAAGAGAAGTGTGGTAAAATACTAAGACCACAGGCGAGCATGAGGCTGTTATAGTTGCAAAATGCTAAGCCCATAAGGATTATGATGTTATGACTAAAACATCATAAATCTTGCATGTAAAACCACAACACAAGCTTGCTGCCATTGCGGCTGTGAGATTTCATTTAAATTAGCAACAGAAAGCTGCAGAAAGTGAGATTGGTTACTGTAAATTAGGCATTATCTGGTTAGTATCGATAAAAACAAAAATTCAGATATTTGATCCTGTTATTGGAAAATCTTAAATAGAAAATGGAATCATTAATGCCATCTATTTTGACAGTAAGAAGAAGAGCTGATTAATGGCATGTGCCTAAATGGTGCATATTCCATGACCAAATTACAGCTATTAAACTCTAATAGAATTAACTCAGTTTATATTCAATTAAATAATTCAATATTCAACAGCACTGTAGATCTATCTTCAGCCCTATGTTTTTGGCTATGCTTTATAAATTTTGCTTCATAATTACAGAATTAGAGATACACACATACCTTAAAACACATTTGCACAACAGCATGCTTTGACTGCTATTGTATTAAATGTATCCAATGCATCACATGTATAAAAACTTAAAAACAATCTTAACAATGCAATTATTAAATACTCAGCACCTAGGCTAACACTGGTCTATATATTGAATATGTATAGATTTGAATTTCACACATTTTAGTTTGATCCCCTGATGTGTGGCATTTTATTAAATAAATCTGTTACCCTGAGCCCACTGCAGTTATGCCTTACATGGTATTAAATCGACTAAGATTTTTATTATCAGATTAGCATTGGCTACCAGCCTGTAGCTTTGAGAACAGAACGATTGTATTAGTGCATCCTTATATATAATCATCATACCCGAATCATCAATCATTATAACCAAAATATTAAGAAGAGTTGCACAGATTGCATCATTTTTGGAGCGTTAACAAAATTAGACATGTACATTTTTGGCATTTAGCAGACTCCTTCATCCAAAGCGACTTACTTTACAGTTACAGTATACAGTCTGAACAATTGAGGGTTTAGGGCCTTGCTCAAGGGCCCAACAGCAGCAACCTGGCAATAGCGGGGCTTGAACCAGCGACCTTCTGATTACTAGTCCAGTACCTTAAACACTAGGCTACGGCTTGCCCCTTTTTTGAGTCATGGTTAGACTGAAATGTGCATTATGCTTATACAAATATCTGATAATGGAACCATTCTTGTATGGATTTTGATATGTTTTGAGTAACATCCCTTATTAGCTTTATGATAGGGGCCTTATTTTTAATGAAACGTAACATCCTGGTAACGTATGGAGTTCTTGATGCCTTGTGTTTGGAATTGTTATGGTCTTTCAGGGAAAACAGACTTAAAATATCATAGCTTTTTATAGTGGGCGATTAGGGGTTTTTATGACCTAGTTAATCCATTTGAGTTGTGCCCAAACCGAATATCAAAATATGATATAGATTTTTATAATATGTAGATTTGTAATATAAAGTAATTCAAAACTTTTAGTAGTAATTGCTTTAAAAACGTCAGTATCAGACCAATACCCACTGCTTTAATATTACTGTTTAAAAAATCAGTTAAAAAAACTGAATTATGTCTAGTCTTTAAATTCCACATTTCATGAGTCAATGACTATTCAAGTTACATCATAATAAATATATCATACATCACATTAAACACACAAAAATAACACAAAATTCTGCACTGCACTATAACAAAATCCTACATCATGTATCTGAACTTGTACATGTTATCTAAACCTTACAATAACAAGCCACCCATTACCAATATCATTGGTACCACAAAGCTCTAAAGCCATGATAAATGAAATTATGAAGCAGATTCAGTCCTACTTGCCTCCCTAGTTCTGGGCCAACGGTGTAGAACTCCTCCACGGAGACATCTCGACGTGAGCCGTTGACCCAGTAGTCCAGAGATCCAGTGCCAGGATGAGAGCTTGGCATGGTGGAAGCACCTAAACCTGAGTGTTTTCTTTTATTTAAAGCAGACAGGATTTAAATAACAGGCCGGATCTACAGATCAAGGGAAGTCGCATCACATCATCCTCTTCACACTTGCTGTGATGATCCACAATTCTAAAACGAATATCTGGCAAATCTGTTTAAAATGAGTCTGGAAATCTAAATTGGATTAAAAGGTTTTCATTTCCAGCAGAGTGCGCACATCCAGGCTCGGTCCAGGATGCTCATTACTATGGCTACAGCATGGGCTTTAAACCCCAAATATAAATCCGCTCGACAATAAACAGGACTAGACGAGACTAGACACTAGATATCACATCTAATGATCGCGTTTAGAACTACATAAAGAGCGCATTGTCAGCTTCCAGACGGCCTCACCGTGGTGTAAACAATCCCACTGGATTTCTCTGTTTCCTGCACATCTCACATCCAGCCCGAATCGTAATGCTACAGAGGATCTAGACGTGCAGAAATTCTCACTGCGCTCGGCGCCTTTATTTCTGTTCGATGGCGCTGATTAACGCGAGAATGATGTAAAGATGCTCGCAGATCAGGCGTGAATGTTCCCACCTGACTGCGGAAAGAAAAAAGCATCTGAAAATGCAGCAGATCGTGGGTACGGAGGGGATGTGTTTATCTTCGGCGCGGCCGCTTGGCTTGGAGAGGAGGAGGTGGTGAGGATGCTGTGACAACGGCACGGGAGGAGGCGGGATAGAGGAAGAAGGGATGGAGTTAGAAATGGATGGAGAAAGGAGGGATATAGGAGGGATACATGGAGGGAGGAGTGAATGGAGATGCAGTGAAACCAAGGCTTTCCACCAATAAACAGCTTTCACTGAGTTGATCTGTCGTTCGGAAACGAATCGACTCTGAGTCGGATCTTTTAAAAGAATGCAAGTTCGAGCGGCTTTTTAGGTCAACTCTGAGCCGACTCGCATTGAATCACTGTTTCACTGTTTATAAATGAGCACTGGTTAATATTCAATTGTTCTTACTGTTACAAACTGGTTGGAATAGAAACAGCATCTGAGAAAAACAGAAAGCTGGCAGGTTTTCATTCCTCTTGCTAGTTACAGTTGGCAGACACAAGCCCAACAGCTCTTTACTCCATCTTAATGTTAACTGCTCACAAATAAAAACATGACAAACTCTCTGGTTAAATGACAAGCCCTGTGCAATGCTTAGTTAAATGAAGAAAAAAACACAATCTATTAGATGTAATTGTGCTTGCAACTAAGGGCCAAAAAAGAACCAAAACCTCACCTCAAAAACCTTGCAGAGGCCCTGGTCAATATTCTTATTCTTTAAATTAGAATAAATCAAAAAGTATCTGGAGAACAGAAATAATCAGGTTTTCTTTGGACAAAATTTCTCTGAAAGCAAGTTCACTGTGTCTAAGGAAACAGAACCTGAAAAACTAGGTCAGTCATGCACCAGATTACACGTTGTTCCTCAAACTCTAAGTAGGAATCACTGTGGGGTGCATAAGTCCTTTACTTTTTTGCTGTTCCTCCACAGCAATAAATAGTGGTGCAGCAGCAGGTAATGTGGGTGTTGCACAGCTCCAGGGTCCTGGATGTCCTGGATGAGTTTGATGCTGCCAGCACTTACTGCCTTAGATGCACTTAAAGTGTTCCCTCCATCTGAGATTGTTTTGTCTTGAGAACTTACATCTGTTCTATAAATTTCCCAAAAAATGTGCCCCAAAAATGGCTCGTGGATAGCACTCTCACCTCACAGGTCCTGGGTTTGAATCCCAGGTGGAGCGTTCCTGGTCTTTTCTGTGCAGAGTTTGTATGTTCTGCTTGGGTTTTCTCCAGGAGCTCAGTTTTTCTATATTTCTGCACTAGGTGTGTGTGTGTGTGATGGACTGGCAACCTGCCCAGGGTGTTTCCTACAGTTTGCCTAGTGAATCAGACCCACCACAACACTGAATAGAATAAAGTTCTGGTAAAACAAAAATGAATGAATTGTTTAGTCAGTAGATCAGTTCAAACCCTATTTAACCCTAGGGATACTATTATTTCTTTACTTTTACTATTTTCATAATTACAGTTAAAATATTTAAAATCATTTGTTTATTTTAAAAGTAACTTAGATTTATTGTATATATTAAATTAATAAAGTTTTATATTGAGTATATTTTTAAATTCACTAATAAAATATGCACAAACATCTTAAAAATCCCACTGTTTCTGGTGGTCTCAAATTTTCCATAAAATATGTGGAAAAAAATAAATAACTGTGAAAAAGAATTAAACCTGTTTTTTTTTTGTTTGTTTAAAGTTATATTTTTTATTGTGAAATGCGCTCTACAATGGACACTAATTTGGTACACCAAGTGATTGACAATTGAATACTCTATTATCAGTTAAGCCTTTTTCTTTCCAGTTTGGCTTATTTCTCACACATTTCTCCCACGCTCTCTGCTTTACAATTTAATTTTAAAATATACTCTTCATTCTGCTGATAGTTCTGAAATAAGTTGAAATATCCAACCACAAAGTTTTTGCTTTTTTACATTTACAGCTTTAACAGACACTCCTATCCAGAGCGATTTACAGAAGTGCTTCTTCAATAGATGCTTTTTTACTCTAGCACAAAGAGAAAATGGTCAAAGAACACAAATCTGATGAAACCCTACACAAATCTGTGAAACCCTGTGCTTCTTGGCAGAGGCCGGGTGCTCTAAAGATAAAATTGTTATGTTTAAGGAGGGAAGGGCAGATAAGGACATCCTTATGCTGCTGCATCAATGACATCTACTGTCTGGTTGAGCCACTGGCAGAGGCGTGAAAATATAAAGAACTGGGTGCTCAGGTGGCACAGCAGTAAAACATACTAGCATCCCAGAGCTGACAGCTCGAACTTGTGAGTTCGAATCTCAGCTCTGCTACCGGCAGACTGGGTGCCTATACAGACAATAACTGGCTCATCCATTGGGTTGAGTGCTGGAGGGGATTCCTCATAACTGATGCAGTTTATCTGCTGGCTGATCGATGTGTCGGAGGGAGTGTGTGGGAGTCATGGCTTTCCTCGGTCAGAAGTGGAGGTCTGCAGCAGTAGAGAGGAAGCATAATGCAATCGGGTAACTGGACATGAGTAGACTGGAAGGAAAATTGGGAAAAATGAAAAGAAACAAAGGTCATACACATGTACTGCACATATAAATAAATGAATAAATATATGTAGGTTACCAATTTAATTAAATATTCTTATAAATATTTACATTAAAAAGAGTTAGAATCCGCATGGGTGATGGATTTAACCATCTGTAATTAAGAATTAAAAGATAAAAAGGATTTATTAGACCTTGTAAAAAAACTCTCAATTTGTTGTAGCTTGCTACGGATATAACAGCAGCTGGTATACACATGAAACTAATTAACACC
The DNA here is from genome assembly GCF_030014385.1 of Trichomycterus rosablanca. Classification (NCBI taxonomy): domain Eukaryota; kingdom Metazoa; phylum Chordata; class Actinopteri; order Siluriformes; family Trichomycteridae; genus Trichomycterus; species Trichomycterus rosablanca. The sequence goes on from NC_086004.1 coordinate 22,131,880, forward strand.
TAATGACTACATATTATTTTGCCTATTGCTTTAGCCAGTGAAGTGATTGTTTTGCTGCCAACAGGCTGTTTGTGCAGAACAACGTGCACAGATGTGCACACTAAGGATTAGCATAAATAAATCCATGGCTCAATCCCAAATGGCTACTGGCTGTCCTATTTCCTATACGAGTGCACATTTTATGGTATAAAAACATGGGCTTACTCAGGAAAGCGGCACTGCAGTTTTTGCTACAGCAGAGGGACCTGGTTTTGCTACGAGTAATTACATAGTCAGAGACAATGTATAATAAATCATTTTTACACATAGTGCCTGTCACGTGGGAAGAAAGGGACACAAATGCAGAAGTAAAATTATAAAAAGATATTTTATTTAATTAATAAGGACAACAGAAAAGGTAAACAGCTAACATAAAATAAAACAAAACCCAATCGGAAACTCCGACGGAAGCTGACAAACACCGATCTGAAAAGGAGAAAAACAAAAGAGAAAGGTTACACAACGGTAAGGCGTGGATTCGAACCGGGGATGCTGGCGTGACTGCCGATTACTTTCCGGAGTTGCCACCCAGCGGTTACAGAATCCAATGTTCCGTTTAACTAAAGGCACTGATGCCGAAATTACCACCAACGCTAAAACAGCGCGGAGTGAAAGCCGCTAATGCTAATGTTAGCGTTTTAAAGAGACAGCGATAAGGAGTCTGCCCAGCAACTGCACGAGAGCTGGGCAGCTGTAGAGAGTGTGGATTCGAACCGGGGATGTTGGCGTGACTACCGAGTACTTTCCGGAGTCGCCACCCAGCGGTTGGAGAATCCAATGTTCTGTTTGACTGAAGGCACTGATGCCTAGGATATAACCAGCGCTACTAGAGCACTGAGTGAGACCGCTAAGCTAAAGCTAGCGCTGAAACAAACAGCAGTTCGAGGACTGCGCGGCGTCGCACCACACTATTTCTAAGAGGACGAAAGAAAACCCTCATACCTCAAACCTTGCGGTTTTACTTACCCTAATGGCCTAGCGCCACCAGGGCTACCACCTATAGCTAAACAACAGTGTGGACGAGCTGCCACAAGAGACCACAAAACAAACAAAGGTGCGACACCCACTGCTGTGTAGAGCTGGCTTAAATAGCCAGCCCCACAGCTGTGGGTGATCAGCACTAATTGGGAGGTCTGGTATAAGAACCCTTTGTTTGCTGAGCTCTGTAACGTCTGTTTCGCTGGGAACCCGGGGCACGTTCACCAGCTACCACAGACCTCGTTATAGAACCCCCTCCTCTAGGGACAGCTCCTGAGGTCCCAAGACCCGCAGCACGGTTCCGTCGGAACTCGCGGATCAGTTCAGGGTCCAGGATCTGACGAGCCGGTACCCATGAACGTTCCTCAGGGCCGTAACCTTCCCAATCCACCAAGTATTGGGTACTACCCTGAACCTTCCTGCTGTCAAGTAACCGGCGAACCGTGAAGGCAGGGGCACCCTGGATGATACGAGGGGCGGGAGGTTGGGGAGGGGGTAAAACTCCCCCGCACATAAATGGTCGGAGATGGGAGACATGGAAGGTTGGATGCACTTTCATGCGGGGAGGAAGCTCCAACCTATACGTCACCGGGTTAATCCGCCTTACCACCTTGAACGGGCCAATGTACTTGGGTGCCAACTTATGTGGAACACCTCGAACGGGGAGATCCCTCGTTGAAACAAGTACTCGTTGGCCTGGCCGGAAGGTAAGAGCCGGCTGCCGCCTGCGGTCAGCTTTGCGCTTCACAGAGCGCTGGGTGGCCACAAGTGCCTGCCTAGCTTTGCGCCAGGCGGCGCGGCAGCGGCGGACCTGAAGCTGTACAGACGGGACCGCTACCTGCTGCTCTTGCTCAGGAAAGAGCGGAGGAGGGTACCCGAACTGAGCTTCAAACGGTGACATGCCGATCGCCGAATGATGCAGGGTGTTGTGAGCAAACTCTGCCCACATCAGCTTATCCGACCACGTGGTCGGATTCCCTGCCGTCAGGCACCTGAGCATCTTGCTCAGATCCTGGATAAGCCTCTCCGACTGCCCATTCGACTCCGGGTGGTAACCGGAGGATAAGCTGGCCTTCGCGCCAATAATTTGGCAAAAGGCCCGCCAGCACTGGCTCACAAACTGTGGGCCCCGATCTGACACAATGTCTGAGGGGACCCCATGTGCTCTCACCACATGATTCAGAATGATCTGCGCAGTGCCCATGGCGGATGGTAGCTTGGGCAGTGGGATAAAGAGGCAAGATTTGGTAAACCGGTCGACAATTACCAATACCGCCGTGAACCCTCTGGACTTAGGCAAGCCTGTCACAAAGTCCAGGGCAATGTGGGACCACGGTCTAGCCGGTATTGGCAACGGGTGAAGAAGGCCCCTGGGGCGCTCTCTGGGACTCTTGTTAAGAGCACACACCGAGCAGGCACGGACAAAGTCACGTACCTCATTCTCCATCCCCGGCCACCAAAATCTTCGGCGCAGCAAGACCAGGGACTTAGTCACGCCTGGGTGCGCCGCAAATGGGGAAGCATGAGCCCACTCGAAGACCTGACGCCGTACGGATGAAGGTACGTACAGTCTGTCAGGAGGTCCCCCACCGGGGTCGGGTTCAGCCCGTTGGGCATCCCGAATGACCTTCGATATGCCCCATGTGATTGGGGCCGCTATCTGGGTCGAGGGGATCACGGGATCAGGTCCGGTCTCCGGCCTGGTCGGTTCCCACTGTCTAGACAGAGCGTCCGGTTTGACGTTTTCGGACCCCGGTCTATAAGACAGTGTGAAATTGAACCTTCCAAAAAATAAGGACCACCGGGCCTGACGGGAGTTCATCCTCTTGACTTGCTGGATGAATGACAGATTTTTGTGATCCGTCCAGACAAGACAAGGATGTTTGGCCCCCTCGAGCCAGTGTCGCCACTCCTCTAACGCCAACTTAATGGCCAAGAGTTCCCTGTCTCCAACCGGGTAGTTCCGCTCGGCTGGAGTCAGGCGGTGCGAGAAGAAGGCACATGGATGTAGCTTCTTCCCCGGCCCCACTCTTTGGGACAAAACTGCCCCAGCCCCGACCTCGGAAGCATCCACTTCGACAACGAAGGGTTCCTCTGGGTCGGGCAACTGCAAGACGGGAGCAGTCGTCAAGAGTGTTTTTAGCTTGTCGAAAGCTTGCTGGGCCTGCACCGTCCATTGGAACGGACCTTTGCCTGTGAGGTCCGTTAACGGGGCGGCGACTGAGCTAAAGTTCTTAATGAAACGCCGAAAAAAGTTTGCAAAGCCCAAAAACCTTTGCAGTTGGCGTAAAGAACTTGGAGTTGGCCACTTCTCCACCGCAGATACTTTAGCCGAGTCCATGCGCAGGGTGCCCTTGGACACTACAAACCCCAGAAACGAGACCGTGGGGGAGTGAAAGACCGACTTCTCCAGCTTGACAAACAGATGGTTGTCGAGCAAGAGCTGGAGAACTCGTCGGACATGCCCTATATGCTCGTCGATGGACTGACTAAAGATAAGAATATCGTCTAAGTAAACATAGACGAATTTACCAAGAGTCTCCCGCAAGACCTCATTGATAAATCTCTGGAAGACTGCGGGGGCATTCATTAACCCAAATGGCATCACCGAGTACTCATAGTGGCCAGTGGGCGTAATGAACGCAGTCTTCCACTCATCCCCCTGCCTGATCCGGATCAAATTGTACGCGCTGCGAAGATCGAGCTTTGAAAAAACCGATGCTCGCTGAAGGGCTTCGAAAGCCGTGGCCATCAGCGGCAGCGGGTACCGATCCTTGATCGTAATGGCATTCAGACCGCGATAATCGATACAGGGGCGCAGGGTGCCGTCCTTCTTGTTCACAAAAAAGAACCCTGCCCCAGCTGGGGAGGAAGAAGGACGGATGAACCCCTGTTTAAGCGCCTCACGCACATACTCCTCCATAGCAACCTTTTCTAGGCCGGAGAGCGAAAAAAGGCGCCCCCTAGGAGGAGTAGTGCCGGGCAAAAGGTTGATGGCGCAATCGAACGGTCTGTGGGGGGGCAAGTCCTGCGCCCGGGACTTGCTAAAAACCTCCCGTAAATCATGGTACACAGGAGGAACAGCTGCCAAATCCGGAATCGCCATCTTGGGTTCGGACGGCTCGGGGCTCGCGCCGCCTTGCAGTAGGCACGAGTCCCGACACTGCGTTCCCCAGATAAAGATCGATCCGGTGGCCCAGTCGATCTGGGGGTTGTGTCTTTGCAGCCACGAATACCCCAAAACCACCTGGAGGTGAGGAACGTGAGTCACAAGAAAGGTGATCCGTTCCTCGTGGTTTTCCAGGCGCAACGTGAGAGGTCGCGTCTGGTGGGTTATCGGGCTGCCCGCTACAGGTCGGCCATCCACAGCATGGACCGACACTGGAGTTGTTAGCGGTTGGACCTCAATCCCCAGCCTGTGTACCAGGTTGATGTCTATGAAACTCTCCACCGCGCCTGAATCCACACAGACCCGAAGGTCTGTGTCTCCCAGACCCCAAAGCAACCGGGCCTGCAGAAATAGTCCTTGGGCAGGGATGGTAGTTCGGCTCACTCCCGAGTCCCTAGCTCGAGAGCGGCCTGCTAGTTTAACGGCTGCCGGGGTCTGGCAGACGGACCCGAAGCCGTTGGGGCACCAGCGCGAGCTGACCCCAACTGCATGGGCTCAGGATCCAGGACAAGCGGAGGAGAATTGGGAGAGACCTGCGAGCGGGTGAACGGGGAACAGGTGCCCCGTTCCCGGGCTCGCTGGCGAAGGCGGGTGTCTATGGCGTTGGCCAGGACATAGAAGTCCTTAAGAGTGGTAGGAGGGTCCCTGGTGGCTAGCTCGTCCTTCACCTTACCAGACAAACCACGATGGAATATGGCAGTAAGGGCCCCCTCGTCCCAACCACACTCAGCCGCGAGCGTTCGAAACTCGATTACATAATCGGCTACTGACCGAGCACCTTGGGTAAGCTCGAGTAGACGAGGGCCTACCTCACGGCCACCCGAAGGGTGAAAAAAGGTCTCCTTTATAGCTTCCTTAAAGGAGCTTTCCGAAGAGCATTCTGGAGCATTTTGCTCCCAGAGGGCAGTAGCCCATTCTAAAGCTCGGCCAGTCAGCAGGGAAATTATGTATGCAACCTTCGATCGCTCCGTAGGGTAGCGAGAGGGTTGCAGCTCAAACGCAAGGGCACACTGGAGGAGGAAGCCACGGCACCTCTTAGCCTCTCCCGAATACCTTTCGGGAGGCGAAATAGGGGTGTCGCGGTTTCCGCACCCTCCGGAGTGGGTAGGAGAGTGGGCAGGGGGTTCAGGACCGGACCTAAGAATTGGCGACTGCAGGGTGAGCGCAGCTACCCGCTGCGCCAACTCGTTTAGGGCCACCTCGTGCCTGCCTAACGCTACCCCTTGATGACGTAGAACGTCCGTAAGGGGTGGAACTTCTGCTGCGTCCATGGTATGGTCGCACCTTTCTGTCACGTGGGAAGAAAGGGACACAAATGCAGAAGTAAAATTATAAAAAGATATTTTATTTAATTAATAAGGACAACAGAAAAGGTAAACAGCTAACATAAAATAAAACAAAACCCAATCGGAAACTCCGACGGAAGCTGACAAACACCGATCTGAAAAGGAGAAAAACAAAAGAGAAAGGTTACACAACGGTAAGGCGTGGATTCGAACCGGGGATGCTGGCGTGACTGCCGATTACTTTCCGGAGTTGCCACCCAGCGGTTACAGAATCCAATGTTCCGTTTAACTAAAGGCACTGATGCCGAAATTACCACCAACGCTAAAACAGCGCGGAGTGAAAGCCGCTAATGCTAATGTTAGCGTTTTAAAGAGACAGCGATAAGGAGTCTGCCCAGCAACTGCACGAGAGCTGGGCAGCTGTAGAGAGTGTGGATTCGAACCGGGGATGTTGGCGTGACTACCGAGTACTTTCCGGAGTCGCCACCCAGCGGTTGGAGAATCCAATGTTCTGTTTGACTGAAGGCACTGATGCCTAGGATATAACCAGCGCTACTAGAGCACTGAGTGAGACCGCTAAGCTAAAGCTAGCGCTGAAACAAACAGCAGTTCGAGGACTGCGCGGCGTCGCACCACACTATTTCTAAGAGGACGAAAGAAAACCCTCATACCTCAAACCTTGCGGTTTTACTTACCCTAATGGCCTAGCGCCACCAGGGCTACCACCTATAGCTAAACAACAGTGTGGACGAGCTGCCACAAGAGACCACAAAACAAACAAAGGTGCGACACCCACTGCTGTGTAGAGCTGGCTTAAATAGCCAGCCCCACAGCTGTGGGTGATCAGCACTAATTGGGAGGTCTGGTATAAGAACCCTTTGTTTGCTGAGCTCTGTAACGTCTGTTTCGCTGGGAACCCGGGGCACGTTCACCAGCTACCACAGACCTCGTTATAGTGCCTAAATATTACTCTGTAAAAAGTCACTGGCCAAAATGATCATTGAAATAAATATAATAATAATTATTTATTGTCTTTGTAGCACTGCCTTTAAAAATTTTACTTACACAATTAAAATACATTTAAGTACTTAATTGCTTTATTTTGTGAGGATTTAGATTCAGTCCATGCAAGGTCTACATTTATAAAAGTGTACTAAATTGCAAGGTAGAGCATTAGGCTTAGAATATAACAAAACAATTGCATTGCTTTTAAAAATATTCACCCCCAAACCATTTTAAATGCATTAAAACAAGCTAGGATTTAACTAGGAACTTCCCTTTTGAGTAACACACTATTTTTTATTAAGACCAAAAGCAAGTACCAGTTAAGCTTTCTCACATACGCCAGCAGGTTTTGAATTTAATATCTTCCTGTACTGTAAACCATTAATCATCACCAGTTTGTCAGCTCCTTCAGCTGAAAAGCATTCCCATGTTTATATATTAGCACCACCATATTCACAGTGGGATGATGTTATTTGCAGAAGTTAGGCTATACATTTTTGGCTAAACGATTTATTTAGAACATAAGACTTCATTGAAGTGTCTTCTGAGTAATATTTTCCAAATTTTGTACAAGCAAGCAAGTATATGCTTCAGTTAGTGCTAAATCTTTGGAACTTGGAACTTTATAAAGATGCCTATGGCATTCGTCTTGATTATAGTTGGTCCATAAATGTTCATTTTCAGCTACTAACTACTGCAACTGTAGTTTAAAAAGGCAACCTGTGCTAGGTGGCGTGGCTGTAGTTTCATACAATCAGTCATAACATTAAAACCACCTCCTTGTTTCTACACACGTTGTCCATTTTATAAGCTTGACTTTGTAGTTCTAGAATTACTGACTGTAGTCCATCTGTTTCTCTGCATGCTTTGTTAGGACTCTCCCAGGACCACTACAGAGTAGGTATTATTTGGGTGGTGGATCATTCTTAGCACTGCAGTGACACTGACATGGTGGTGGTGTGTTAGTGTGTTTTATGCTGGTATGAGTGGATAAGATACAGCAGTACTGCTGGAGTTTTTAAACACCTCACTGTCACTGCTGAACTGAGAATGGTCCACCAACCAAAAATATATCCAGCCAACAGCGCCCCGTGGGCAGCGTCCTTTGACCACTGATGAAGGTCTAGAAGATGACCAACTCAAACAGCAGCAATAGATGAGCGATCATCTCTGACTTTACATCTACAAGGTGGACCAACTAGGTAGGAGTGTCTAATAGAGTGGACAGTGAGTGGACACGGTATTTAAAAACTCCAGCAGTGCTGCTGTGTCTGATCCACTCATACCAGCACAACACACACACTAACACACAACCACCATGTCATTGTCACTGCAGTGCTGAGAATGATCCACCACCTAAATAATACCTACTCTTTAGTGGTCCTGTGGGGGTCCTGACTATTGAAGAACAGGGTGAAAGCAGGCTAAGAGAAACAGATGGACTACAGTCAGTAATTGTAGAACTACAAAGTGCTTCTATATGGTAAGTGTAGCTGATAAAATGGACAGTGAGTGTAGAAACAAGGAGGTGGTTTTAATGTTATGGCTGATCAGTGTACCTCACATAAATGGAGGTATCCCCATAAAATCAGTAAAAACATCTGATCCACATTTTTTACACAGCTGTTGACTATCAAAATCATGTGTTGCATTAGATGGAAGCTAGTCTTAAAAAAGACATAACAATAAAACCTTCCTCCCTTTACAGTACTTTAAAGGTTAAGACCTATTTATCTGATAGAAGAACGTGTTTTATAAATCTAATCTGGGCATAACAGAGATTGCATCACAAAACATGATTCACAAACTTTATTTAAAGCTGGGAGAGTAGGCATTTAAAGTATGTCATCATAGTATCAAGGATTTGTGCACATTTTAACACACACTCAGAGCAATACATTTACAGCACAGTGCCCACACTAATTACTCAGCACACAACATAAAGCACTTAGTGTGATTGTGCAAAACTTGCTAAACTGACTGTGAAAACTGCATTAAATAGCAAATCATCAGAAACAACTAAAGCAGCAGATAGAAAATACAAAAAACAGAGCATGAAGATCTGATAAATATACTTAGTAAATGGTTCTACATGATAGGGAGTGCTTTTAATTTAAGTTTACTCAAGTAAGCATACAACCCAATATCAGAAAGAGTATGAAAAGTGCAAAATGAAAAAAATTAATAAATTAATGCAGTGTTTCGTAAATTTACTTTGACTATAATTTATAATAATAATATATTTATATAATTTATATAATTTGCAGACAGTATGAACCCAAGATATTTCATGTTTTGTCTAGTCAACTTCATTTCATTTTAATATACAGTTGACCCTTGACGAATTTAATTGGTTCCGAAGGGCTGTTCTTAAGTCAAAATGTTCATAAGTTAAACCTATTTTTCCCATAAGAAATAATGTAAATAGAATTAATCTGTGCCAGACCTCCCAAACCACCCCCTTACCTAACCTTTCTAATGTCTTAAATGGTCTTTTTTGTTATAAATACAACTATATTTTCCCTTAATCTTAAATTATAGAATAGACAATGTAATAAACAATAATAAACAACAATACAGTAGTACTGTACATAAACACACATCTCAGTACAGTACGTGTGCTGTACCATACACCATAATACATTTCCTTCTTTTTATATAAAATGTATCTACCAGAAACAACAGTAACTCTCATATTTCTCTATTATTTCCTTCTTTATTTCAATAGTGTTGTATTTTGTAGGTGTAATTGCACGAAAAAAAGAATACTTTACCCAGCGGACTTCCTTCTTCTCTCTCACTCACTGTCCCCTCACTGTTATGTCTGATACACAGTGACAGCTACTGGCAGGAGTAATTCTACAACAGATAGTAATAGATTTGTTCATTTTCTCACCACTAAGCTTTCTCTGCACCTTTTTTGGGGCCATTTTAATACAGAATTGTACAAAATATAAAGACAACACTGAAAAAACACCGTCCACTGTCTGAATGTTTGCTCACGGTATAGAGAGAGAGAGACGCTCTGAGTCAACTTGTTCGTGACGTCACGTGTTTCACGAATTTTGGTTCGTAATCCGAAATTTGTTCGTACGTTAAGTTGAAACAGATCGTTCGTAACCCAAAATCTTCGTATGGTAAACTGTTCGTAACTCAAGGGTCTATTGTACATTCATTCCTGCATTTCAGGCCTGTAACACATTCCAAAAAAAGTTGGGACAAGAGCAATTTAGGGCTAGTAATGAGGTAAAAAACATAAATAATGATGTGATTTCAAACATGAAATAGCTTCATACTGCAATTAAATAAAAGTCGAAGTCAATGCAAGCAATACTACAATTTATTTATTTATTGTTTTTTTCCATACTGTCCCTACTTTTTCTGATTTCAGGTTGTATAAAACCATTGTACAGGTATATAACAGTTTTAGAAATTTCTTTAGCAGCAGCTTTTTTTCCCCAAAACTGCATCACTATTTGCATCACTGTTTATTTCTGTTTACGACATATAGTGTTAAAAAAACTGTAGAAATGTTTGATATTGGCTTCAAAGCGGTGCAGCAAATGTTTTTCTATAATCTGGAAGTTGTAAGATTAAGAGACTATACTAAAAGCCATCCATCACCAGGATTCAGGGCCTGGTTTGTTCTACACTCTAGGAGAAAGGAACAGCATTTCTATCTCCTGTATGTTTCAAGCAAAATACCTGCCAGTTTGTGGGGGGCTGTGAAATAAAGCGTAAAGAAGAAGACCAGTGGAGCAAAAGTCAGCATGTGTTAACATTAGTTACGTGTGAAAATTATATATGATGTTGGATCATTCTGATAGTGTCATTTCTGCTCTCTAATAACGCTCCGGCTGTCTTAACCCGCAACGCACTCAGTGGGTAAATGTTCCAGCCAGCTTCCGGCGTAGTGATGAAGCGTTGCTCCCTACTCCCTCCTTTGGATTTGAATCTCACTTAAATGGTGGAATACCCTACGTAGTGCACTTCAGAGGAACAGCTGGTGTGAATGAAACGCTCCTACAGAATTGGCGCTAATGGTTGAAAGAGCGCTTTCTGAACCAATCAGACCTTCTGATTTTAATTTTTAGTAAGAAATGCTGTTATTTGCATTTATTTAGTTTGCAGTGTCACACAGATGATGTGTCAATGAAACGCTTGATTGGCTTTCTAACAAGTTAGGGTTTTACTTTACAACCAGGAAAAGTTTGGAGGTTTTTAAATATAAGCACATTTACAAACTAATGGATTATATTCCTAATGGGACACCCTAGAAGAACAGAAGTTAAGGTAAGCAGGGGTTATGGATTTTTTTTTTTTGCTGTGTTTTTTGGATTTTGGCCGCTGTGCCGTCATTTATTGGGCGCTTTTGTTTTGCAATGAAAACAAAACATATCAGTAATGAAAATAAACATACCAGCTTTTAACTGGTACCTAGAAAAGTAAAGACAAAGGAAAATGGCAAAATACAGTTGCTAATCTGTTGTTGTTTTTTATCTGAACTTACATATTATTTGTTTATTTCTACGCTACATTTCCAATATATGTTTTGTGTATATTATATTGACTCGTGATTTGACTCGGACTCTAGCCTAAAGACTCGTGACTTGACTCGGACTCTAGCCTAAAGACTTGTGACTTGACTCGGACTCGTATTTTGTGACTTGTGAACATCTCTCGGTTGCATTGCCTTTTTTTTCTGTACATTTACAAAAACAAAAAACTTCAGAGGTACATTTTATAAGACACGTTACAGTGTTTCGGGCATTAGCATGACAGCTTTTGTAAAACTGCTACTATGCTAAGCGCTCCATAAATGCTTAATGAAGTTTCAGTCACGTGAAGTCTGAATTTAAGAAAATAATAATAAAATAGAGGCATTTTCACTGTTGCGCTCTCAGACTTCTCACCACAAAGTCAAATATTTTAGTTTTACTCATCTTCCAAAATGTAGAAGTGTAAGTTTAAGCTTTTTTAACCACCAGATGGTAGCAAACACTAGGCTATCAAAACAGTTTCTCAGCTCCAGCCTCTACAACACGGTTAAACAACAACTCTTCAAACACACATAACAGCATGCTTAAAATGAACTACTTTACTTTTCTAGCCTCAACATCCCAAAGCTAAAATGTGAAATATATTTATGCCAATTTGGGATTGCTAGAAGTTTGCACTGTACAGCTGTTTCACATTTCAAATTTTAGAGGCAAGATGAAAACATGTTCCCAATTATCTGTGCACCACAGTCTTCTGCCTTTATTCCCCCAAAAATGTTCTAGTTAACAAGATTTCACAGCTTCCTGAACCGGCCTGGAAAATATGAATACCTCTAAATTACTCCAATGTATTATTAAGGGGCATTACTGATTCGATTTTCACAGCCCCGCCAGGGCTATCAAAGTGGAACCTACATCTGGTAAGGTAGGTTCAAATGACCATATTTAAAAAAAGCACTGTAAGTGTCTCAAATTGCACAGGCTAATTGGATACAGCAGATCTTCTAGGAGATTGTACAAGCTGAGGGAATAAAAGGCAGGTCCATTAGCAACACCGACAGCCACTGTGATTACTTGGCGAGCTTTTAAAATTACAGTTTTTGTGCATTTGCATATTAAAAGCACGTCTTTAGCAGTTCTGTTTTGAGTAGTCTCTAACTAATGCTAATATACGTTAGCAAAGGTTGAAAAGAAATTAGGAGTAATGGAAAAATGATTATTATACATTTGTGGTGTTACGTAAATGAAAAATGGATCACCACTTACCTGATAACATTTTTGTAATCTTTTATCCTGTCAGACAACCTGTCAAGTCAAGTCAAATTTATTTATATAGCGCTTTTTACAATGCACATTGTCTCAAAGCCACTTTACAGAATCCAGGACCAACAGACAAAAAAAAACCCTATTGAGCAAGCCAAGGGCGACGGTGTCAAGGAAAAACTCCCTTAAAATTACAGGAAGAAACCTTGAGAGGAACCAGACTCAGCAGGGACCTATCCTTCTTGGGTGGCCTGAAGGATACTTTAAATAAATAATATTTACACAAATCATACAAACACGAAAATAAATTGAACGGAAAGTTATAACTAGCAAAAAAAAAAAATTGTTCTGTCCAGTCTGCGGTAAAGTCCATTGTAAGTTCTGGACATTTTTGGTGCAAACACGCCAGGTGTCTGTCACATCTAGTAGAAGCAGCATTGTTGGCACTCGACTTGCAGTATTTAACCTTTAGGCCACAATATATCTGAACTATAGGTAACATATAGTCAACTAAGGTGCAGTCTTAAAGCTTAAAATAAAATAAAAAAATAAATGTTGTTGTTTTGTTTTTATACTGGTAATTATTTAAAATTATTCTCTAAATTATTTTTTGTTAATTGTTCTGTGTATTTTTAAAATATTTCTGTTTCACTTTGTCTGAAACTATTACAATTTGTTTATGCATTTTCAGGCAGAAAAATCTGAAAAGTTCTTATGCTATGACTACTTGTGCATTATATTTGAACACTGAACCTTTTCACACCACAGTGTCCTTGGGTTCCGGGTACATTATAAATACAGTGGCAGACCATGCATGCAGCAGACAGATTATTTTTTTCCAGGGGAGTCTTGCCTTAATGCTGAGCATTGCGATTTAACAGGAAAAGCGCCGGCAAAGAGAGCAGATGGATATATAAATGTATCCAGCATGAATCTCAAATGCATGTCAAAATTGCAAGAGATCGAAAGTAACACGATTTTTAGAATGCTGTAGAAACATATAGTTATTCCTAATTAATTATTACTGTAGTTATATAAAAACCCCATCATAAAATACAATAAAGAAAAGAATCTGTGATTTGTTAATTCTCTTGAATTGTTTTTTAACTAATAAAAGCTTTCATTGATCAACGTCAACGACATTTGAAAAACAGAGGAGTGTTTAATGCGGTGTTCCATCACCTTTCTTATTAATATGACTTTTTAATGGTTTGGAAACTGGAGACACTATTTGGTACAGTTTTTTGAGTGGATTTCTTCTTTATTCTTGCTTGATACAAGATTTCAAGTGCTCACCAGTCTGTGGTCGCCGTCGTCTGATTCTCCTCTTCCTGCTGCACCATGCATTTTCAACAGGAGACAGATCTGGACTGCAGGCAGGCCAGTCAAGCACAAGCATTCTGTGTCTACGATTGCTGTGCATACAGAATAACACCCGGCATCATCTTGCTGAAATAACCATGTACTTGATTATTGAAAAAGCTATGAAAATAATAGGAAAGTTAAGATGTGCTTTATAGATTACAGCAAAGCTTTTCGAAAGCACAAAACTTCTGAATGTCCTCTGGAAAATTAGAATACCAGATCATCTTATCATTCTACAACAAGCCACAGTCATGAAAAACAGATAAACAGATTGGTTTCACATTGGCAAAGACGTTAGACAAGGCTGCATTTTGTCAATTTCTCTTCAATTCGTCTGTTGATCCTTTACAGAAAGAAGTAGGACTGGAGAAAGATGATCAAGGATTCAAGATTGGTGGAAGAAACATTAGTAAGATTTGACATGGGGGTGACACAACACTCATCAGGAAGACTGGAAGGCACTTATATGTTATATGTTATGTTATAGAGTAAAAATTATTATTGAGTAAAAATACTGGACCTCAGCTCAAATCGAAGACAACATTTATGACAACAGGAAAAACCACTAACTTTACCATTGATAGAGAAGATGTTGAAGTAGTGGGCTTTTTGGTCTACTTGGATCAATTATTAACAGCATAGGATCCAGCAGTCAGGAAACATGACACAGACTGGCAATTGGCAGAACAAGAATAAAGAAGCAGAAAAAGATTTTCAGATGAAAAGATTTCTGTCTCCAAACACAGATCAGAATCGTCCAGTCTATGTTCTTCTCTTTGGATCTGTGAATGTGAACACTGGACATTAAAAAAGTAGACAGGAAGAATATCAATGCTTTTGAGCTTTTAAACTTTGGTGCAGGCTTTGAGAGTACCTTGGATGGCAAAGAAAACAAACAAAATTAAGCCCAGATCACCAAATCTGTTATTTTGGACACATTTGGACATAAGAACAATTATGTTTGGAAAAGTTGAAGGTAAAAGAGGAAGAGAATGGCCAGAAACAGAATGGATGAACAGAAGATAGGATGTTCTAGGATTTTACTTGACGGCACTTAATAATACTAATTAGTTATTGATTTATTTGCTTTCTGAGTGGTGTTCAAAACTCTTATGAAACTTACACCGATCAGCCATAACATTAAAACCACCTCCTTGTTTCTACACTCACTGTCCATTTCATCAGCTCCTCTTACCATATAGAAGCACTTTGTAGTTCTACAATTACTGACTGTAGTCCATCTATTTCTCTACATGCTTTGTTAGCCCCTTTCATGCTGTCCTTCAATGGTCAGAACCCCCACAGGACCACCACAGAGTAGGTATTATTTGGGTGGTGGTGTGTTAGTGTGTGTTGTGCTGGTATGAGTGGATCAGACACAGCAGCGCTGCTGGAGTTTTTAAATACCGTGTCCACTCACTGTCCACTCTATTAGACACTCCTACCTGGTTGGTTTACCTTGTAGATGTAAAGTCAGAGACGATCGCTCATCTATTGCTGCTGTTTGAGTTGGTCATCTTCTAGAACTTCATCAGTGGTCAGGGGGCGCTGTTGGCTGGATATATTTTAGGTTGGTGGACTATTCTCAGTCCAGCAGTGACAGTGCGGTGTTTAAAAACTCCAGCAGCATTTCTGTGTCTTATCCACTCATACCAGCACAACACACACTAACACACCACCACCATGTCATTGTCACTGCAGTGCTGAGAATGATCTACTAACTAAATAATACCTGCTCTGTGGTGGTCCTGTGGGGGTTCTGACCATTGAAGAACAGCATGAAAGGAGGCTAACAAAGTATGCAGAGAAACAGATGGA
This sequence comes from Trichomycterus rosablanca, assembly GCF_030014385.1. Taxonomy (NCBI): domain Eukaryota; kingdom Metazoa; phylum Chordata; class Actinopteri; order Siluriformes; family Trichomycteridae; genus Trichomycterus; species Trichomycterus rosablanca. The sequence goes on from NC_086004.1 coordinate 22,147,302, forward strand.
CTACAGTCAGTAATTGTAAAACTATATAGTTGACAGATCATATTATTGTTATAATACAATATACAGTAGTATATAAGGGCCAGCAGTTAAGTCAGTGGTGTAGATAAGTAAAACTGGTAGCTATTTACACTTGTGGCTAGTAACTCACCAAAGTAAGGCCTTTTGGTTAATATAATATGTACCTTGTATGACAAAACATTACCAGCTGATTTATTCACTCAGATAAAATACAGTATATTTAACAAATTCAGCTCATGCAACATTTGATAAAATGGTTATTAGCCATGCACTTTTACACAGCATTTTTTTTTTTCAACACTGGAATTAATATGGGTGCACCATGATGTATGTTTTGTTTAGTGTATCAGTTTGCCTTTAGTTGGTGTAAATTTGGTAAAAATTATTTGATTTATTGCACTTTGGTGAAAAAACAGGTCCTACAATGAAATTTTACAGCTCAGTTTAAATGTGAAACAAACATTATTCAATATTTTATATGCACTATAGCTTAAATGTACAATAGTTACCTTTTTATGTAAATATTGTTGTGATTTTTACCGAATCTGTACCAGCTATAGGACTACAGTGAAAATTTATTTACTAAACAAAACATGCACATCATGGGCATTGTAGGTGGGAGTGTAGAAAGATAAAAATACTGTGGTTTCTGGTCAGAAACCATTTTACACAAGTTGCCACTTACACCAGCTGTGTTTAATAAAATTTCACCCTTTTGGGTTACTGTGTTATGAATAATATTCAATAAATAAACTCACTTTCTCACATTTAGCAGACGAAGGTTTTCCACAAGGGGGCGTTATTGCCAATGTAGTAGTTTTGTGTCACACTGGTGCTTAGCATCAATTACATTGTTTATGTTTATAATTAATACTAATATTTAATTGGATTCATGTGAAATTGAATTAGAGAATTTTATGTATCTAAGCTTGTCAAACTTTGGATAAGTGTTCACGTAAATAAGCTCATAGGTTTAAATTGCTCAAATGGAACCACAAGTGCAGTGCTGATTAAATAACTAATCCAATTATAAAATAGTCCATGCATTAAACGTGCTATAGCATGACCACAAAATCTACCAAGCCATCATTTACAATGTGTGAGATCTATTTATTGATTTCCATCTATCAGCTCTAGCATTTTTCATTCCCTCCTTTCTCTCCCATGCTTGGTGTGCTTCCATCACTTTGCATGAGAAAGTATAAACACTAAAAACTAATTAAAAATCACAAGTGTTTCATGTTTTATTTTCAGGACATTTAGGCTTTTTTGTTGGTGAATAATGAACAACCCAAAGCGGGGAAATCAATTTTCCAGCAACGGGAGCAGAATGAACAGAGTTAGTGTGTTAAAAGAAATTAACAGCGATCACACCTGAGACCTGCGGATAATGGGCACCAAGGCCCGTTTTAAAATTCATTGCACTTAGCTGCCACCAAAGGAGCCACTATGCAGATAGATGCAGAATGAAAGCATTTTTCTTCCACAAATAGCCACAAGAAAAATATATGCCACATTGTTCCAGCCTGAGCTACATACTGCATGAAACATGGGACGATGAAAAGGAAGGGCTTTCTTGCCACCAGTTTTTATGACAGAAATAGAAAGTTATAGTATTTTTTTTCCACCACAGACCACAATAAAGCATTCCCTTCAATGTGTTCTTGTTTTACTGGTACAGCTTTACCTCTTTAATGAAACTGATAGGAAACACGCTCTAGCAGAAATAGTTTTAAACGACCAGATGAAATATGGTAATGACAGGGATATTTCTTGGCACAAGTGGTTTAAGATGCTGCTCATAGGCCTCCAAGCTACTACACAAAAATGAATAATTTAAAAATGTGGTATTTTATTTATTCTCTATTGTACTGTTTGGTGATTAGGATCATTACACAATTTGCCATAATTAAAAAAAAAATGGAATGGGCTGAAAATGACTATGACGTTTATGAGTTACATCAATTTATGAAACCATTGCACTAATGGCTGGCAATGGTTGCCAGTTTTGTAACAAATGAAATTAAATCAATGTTTAGTGTGATAATATCAATATCTTTGGATCGCACCCTAGTATTTCTAAACAAGTCATTTAAAATAATTAGAAAGCATTTATATAGAACAATACATATTTTATTATACATACACAAGTAAGATTTTTTTTATCTTTCAGTGTGCATTATCATACTTTAAGATGTTTACTTAATATAAGAAATTTATTATGTACACCAATCAGCCATAACATTAAAACCACCTCCTTGTTTCTACACTCACTGTCCATTTTATCAGCTCCACTTACCATATAGAAGCACTTTGTAGTCCTACAATTACTGACTGTAGTCCATCTGTTTCTGTGCATGCTTTGTTAGCCCCCTTTCATGCTGTTCTTCAATGGTCAGGACTCTCCCAGGACCACTGCAGAGCAGGTATTTTTTGGGTGGTGGGTCATTCTCAGGACTGCAGTGACACTGACATGGTGGTGGTGTGTTAGTGTGTGTTGTGCTTGTATGAGTGGATAAGACACAGCAATGCTGCTGGAGTTTTTAAACACCTCACTGTCACTGCTGGACTGAGAATAGTTCACCAACCAAAGATATTTAGCCAACAGCACCCCATGGGCTGGTGTGTTAGTGTGTGTTGTTGTTAGTGTGTGTCCTGTGACCACTGATGAAGGTCTAGAAGATGACCAACTTAAACAGCAGCGATAAATGAGCAATCGTCTCTGACTTTACATCTACAAGGTGGACCAACTTGGTAGGAGTGTCTAATAGAGTGGACAGTGAGTGGACACGGGATTTAAAAACTGATCCACTCATACCAGCACAACACACACTAACACACCACCACCATGTCATTGTCACTGCAGTGCTGAAAATGATCCACCACCTAAATAATACCTGCTCTGTGGGGGTCCTGACCATTGTAGAACTGGGTGAAAGCAGGCTAAAAGATATCTAGAGAAATAGATGGACTACAGTCAGTAATTGTAGAATTACAAAGTGCTTCTATATGGTAGGTGGAGCTGATAAAATGGACAGTGAGTGTAGAAACAAGGAGGTGGTTTTAATGTTATGGCTGATCAGTGTATATTTGTGGTATTTGCAACAGAAGGGCTTGCATCCTAAACGGCATACAACTGTACTAAATGATATTTCAAATTAGTGCAGTCCTATTAGTATTCAAGCTTTGGATAGACACAACACCACAGTCATGTGGATCTAAATCTGATCCTTACCTCTGTTTACTGTGTAAAAGTTTCACATGTCCTCTCCACGTTGATGTGGGACTATTTTGTGTACCTTGCTTTCCTGCCCACAAGCTGCCAAATTATGTCTGGAAGTAAACCGGCAGCTTTCGATAACATAGATAAAACAGCTACTAAAGATTAATTAATAAATAACATCACCTGATCATGTATACACACACCAACCCGAACACATTCCTATTTGCAGAAGATGTGTCTTATTAAACATATTATTAATGTTAAGTGTGTCACGTGGGTGAAGGGAGGACTCAAACGCAGGAATAACATAAAAAAAAAGCTTTTATTTTTGTTTTTAAATAATAATCAACAGAAAAATAAAACAGAGAAATAATAAAGCAAACCAAAAAACCGATCGGAACCTCCGACGGAAGGCTGCGGGTGCAGCGAACAAAAAAGCACAACAGGACGGACGCGAACCCCGGTCTCCGTAGTGAGAGCCGGGAGCGTTAACACCTGCAAAACGAAAGCGCGTTAGCGCTGAAGACGCTGCTGTAAGCCGAGGCGAGAGGGAAAGGCTCCGCTTAACGCCAACCCCGGAACAGCGGTAGACATTCGGGGAAAACTATTCGGAGTGCGACGAGCTCACGGTCGCGGGGCAGAGGCACTCCGACCTGAAAGGAGGCGAAAAAAGACAAGCACAGTTAGGCAAGGTTAACTTGCGGATTCGAACCGGGATCGCTGGCAGACCGACCGAACGCTGTACGGGGTCGCCACCCAACGGTTACCGAATTCGATTACAGCGTTCAATAAGAGTTCTAATAGCGGAGCTAGACACCAGCGCCACACAGAGGCACGGCGTGCAACCGCTAATGCTAATGGCTAAAGCGATAAACAAACAGCAGTTCGCGGACTGCCCGGCGTCGCACCACCCAATTTCTAAGAAGTAAAGAAAACCCTCAATACCTCAAACCTTGCGGTTTTACCTGCCCGAATGGCCTTGCGCCACCAGGGCTACCACCTACGGCTAAGAAATAGTGTGGACGAGCTACCACAGGAGACGGAAAACAAACAGAAGGTGCGACACCCGCAGCTGTGTGGAGCTGGTTTAAATAGTCAGCCCCACAGCTGCGGGCGATCAGCCCTAATGAGTAACCCACTACTTAGGGCTTTGTTTTCTGAGCTCTGTAAGACCTGTTTCGCTGGGAACCCGGGGCACGTTCACCAGCTACTACAGGCTTCGTTATAAAGTGGGTGTCAGGTTGAACTGTATTCTGTCACAGTTTACTGTTATTATTAATGGTTCAGCCAGCTCTAGCTGAAACACTAAATACATCTATCTCTGTGATTCAAGAGCAGTAAGAATCAGGACGTTTTTCTCTCTGACAGAATGATTCCAGTTATCTCCTAGTGGTCTGAGTACAGTTTAACTGCAATGATCTTAGATAAAGAAATAAAAATGAATCAGTTTGGTCAGAGAATTGTTTATCTATCTTCATGCGACAGACAGGATTTAGTTGTGCTGGTCAGGGCCTGGGAGAAGCCTACCATTCCAACCTGAATTTGCATTTATATAGTTTCAGCATCAAAATCACATAATGCATTTTTATCTTCATTAGGGGCTTAATAAGGGCAGGCTATCAGTGCAGATCAGGAATATTAATAGCATCTTCCACAGAGGCCACCTTTTGTATGTGTGCTTTATGAATGTTTTGAATGCTTACTCATACTCATATTTCCTAAGCAGTGCTGTAGTCAAGGCTGCACATATACACTGTAACTTGTGTGTATTACTGACGGATTATGTATATAATTCCTTATATATATATATATATATATATATATATATATATATATATATATATATATATTTTATTATTATTATTATTAGTAGTAGTAGTAGTAAAAGTAGTACTGATGGTGGTAGTAGTAGTAGTAGAAATAGTAGTAATAGTAGCAGTGGTAGTGGTAAAAAATAGTAATGGTGGTCATGGTCGTAGTAGTACTAATAGTTGTAGTGGTGGTAGTAATAATAGTTTTTTGTAGTATTAGTGGTAGTCATAGTAGCAATAGTACCTATAGTAATAGTAGTAGTAAAAAGTAGTAGTAATAGAAATTGATGAAGTATAAGTGTTAGTCGTAGTAGCAATAGTAGCCATATTAATAGTAGCATTGGTAGTAGTAATAATAGTTGTAATAGTAGTAGTTATAATAGTTGTAGTAATAATAGTAGTCCTAGTAGCAGTAGTAGTAATAGTTGTAGTGGTAGTAGTAATAGTAGTAGTTGCAGCATTAATAGTGGCAGTAGTAGTAGTGGTAGTAGTAGTAATAGTAGTACTAGTAGCAGTCGTGGTAGTAGTAGTAGAAATAGTAGTATTGGTCGTAATAGTAGTAGTAGTAGCAGTGGTAGTAGTAGTAATAGTAATAGTAGAAATAGTTGTAGTAGCAGTGGTAGTAGTAGTAATAGTTGTAGTGGTAGTAGTAATAGTAGTAGTAGTAGTTGCAGCATTAATAGTGGCAGTAATAATAGTAGTAGTGGTAATAGTAGTAGTAGTAATGGTAGTAGTAGAAATAGTAGTACTAGTAGCGGTCGTGGTAGTAGTAGTAGAAATAGTAGTATTGGTTGTAATAGTAGTAGTAGTAGCAGTGGTAGTAGTAGTAATAGTAATATTAAAAATAGTTGTAGCAGTGGTAGTAGTAGTAATAGTAGTAGTTGCAGCATTAATAGTGGCAGTAGTAGTAGTGGTAGTAGTAGTAATAGTAGTACTAGTAGCAGTCGTGGTAGTAGTAGTAGAAATAGTAGTATTGGTCGTAATAGTAGTAGTAGTAGCAGTGGTAGTAGTAGTAATAGTAATAGTAGAAATAGTTGTAGTAGCAGTGGTAGTAGTAGTAATAGTTGTAGTGGTAGTAGTAATAGTAGTAGTAGTAGTTGCAGCATTAATAGTGGCAGTAGTAATAGTAGTAGTGGTAATAGTAGTAGTAGTAGTGGTAGTAGTAGTAATAGTAGTACTAGTAGCGGTCGTGGTAGTAGTAGTAGAAATAGTAGTATTGGTTGTAATAGTAGTAGTAGTAGCAGTGGTAGTAGTAGTAATAGTAATATTAAAAATAGTTGTAGCAGTGGTAGTAGTAGTAATAGTTGTAGTGGTAGTAGTAATAGTAGTAGTAGTAGTTGCAGCATTAATAGTGGCAGTAGTAATAGTAGTAGTGGTAGTAGTAGTGGTAGTAGTAGTAATATTAGTACTAGTAGCGGTGGTGGTGGTAGTACAAGGTAGTCGTAGTGGCAATAGTAGTAATAGTAGTAGTATTGTGGTAGTAGTAGTAATAGTAGTACTAGTGGCAGTGGTAGTAGTAGTAGTAGAAACAGTAGTATTTGTCATATAGTAGTACTAGTAGCAGTGGTAGTAGTAGTATAAGTGATAGTCATAGTAGTAATAGTATTCATAGTAATAGTAGTATTGGTCATAATAGTAGTACTAGTAGCAGTGGTAGTAGTAGTATAAGTGGCAGTCATAGTAGCAGTAGTAGTAATAGTAGTAGTAATAGTATCCAATATGACATATATCACTGAATACAATTCAAGCAACTGAGGGTTAAGGGCATTGCTCAGGGGCCCAACAGTGGTAACTCGGAGATGGTGGGGCTTGAATTGGAAACCTTATGATTTCTAGTCCAGTACCTTAACTGCTAAGCTACCACTGTTTCACTGACCTGGACATACAATGCTTAAAAAATTTTTTATAGTAAGCATTCAATATAAATCAGAAATGGAATAATAAAGAGGGACAGATCTGAAGAAAAATACATGACCCTTCCAAAGACAGAGTCCATACTTAGGAAGAAAGTATAAAACTACAGCCCACTTTCTAAGTATGCCTGTTTTTCGTGAACTAAAATGGAAAGTAGTTAGAATGTGTAACCAATGGCTAACAAGTGTGACCCCAGTTATCACTCTGAGCTGAGCAAAAGTTGATGACAGTAACTGAACACAATGTGTACGGATCCATCTTATCCAAGTTGACACCAAGTTGGTCTATATCAAAGAGTTGCAGGGAATTACTAAAATAAATCACAGACATATTGAAATAAATAGCAAAACCATTATCTGAATGATCCCCCAAAGAAGTGGCAGAAAGTTTCATGCTCTAATGAGAAAAGTACAACTTTTAAAGCTTAAATCCTAAGTGAAATGTGTGGCACAAATATAACAAGGTGCATCAGCCAGGTAACAGGTGCCCATCAAGACAGGCATCAGAGACTGTGCAGGACAAGGAATCACAAGACTGCACACCGATAAAAGCATCAGGAACATCAAGGGCTACAATGAAAGCTCTGGATCTAAAGGGGATATGATTCATCCACGGATCCCACATAGTACCTGGACACAAGCCAGGGCCTGATGGCCTGCCACAAATAGCTGTAAGCGTAAATAAAAAAACCAAAAATCAATAACGGGGCCAAATCCCTACAATATTGTGTGTTGCATGCACAAGGGAACAGTGTGTTTGCCACTAAGGCAGCTGGTGGATGGAGACAAGCCAGAGGGTAGAAACAATACCCATCGAGGGTAGCAGTTTTATTTCTCAAACTTTTTTTTCTCTTAGACCCCATGTGTTCAAAAGAAAATTTAGGAACCCCCTTGACACCAGGTATGATATTATGCTTATTCTTTTAGCAAGAATGACAAGGGGTATTTTGTTCTTGCTCATGGGAAATTTAATGAATCCATGATGAAAGTAAAAATCTTGGTATTTTCTGATTTTGGTTAATGTTGTGATGGCAGCCTTCTCAGTAGCTCCAACAGTGTATAAGCCTTGTATAAGGCTTGTTTTCTTGTTTTTAGTGTTTGCTTTTTGTCATCTATCTACACCGATCAGACATAACATTATGACCCCCTTCCTAATATTGTGTTTGTCCCCCTTTTGCTCCCCCATATGTAATAAACTGTGATGCACTGTGTATTCTGACACCTTTGTATCAGAACCAGCATTAACTTCTTCTTTAGCATTTTGAGCTACAGTAGCTCATCTGTTGGATCGGACCACACGGGCCAGCCTTCGCTCCCCACGTGCATCAATGTGCCTTGGCCGCCCATGATCCTTTCACCGGTTTACCACTGTTCCTTCCTTGGACCACTTTTGATAGAGACTGACCACTGCAGATCGGGGACACCCCACAAGAGCTGCAGTTTTGGAGATGCTCTGACCCAGTCGTCTAGCCATCACAATTTGGCCCTTGTTAAACTCGTTCAAATCCTTATGCTTGTTCATTTTTCCTGCTTCTAACACATCAACTTTGAGGATTAAATGTTCACTTGCTGCCTAATATATCCCACCCACTAACAGGTGCCGTGATGAAGAGATAATCAGTGTTATTTACTTCACCTGTCAGTGGTAATGCTTTATGTTTGGAACTGTTTTAACAGTAATAAAGGTCCAAGTGAATGTGCAGATTGCAACTGGTATTTCACATACTGTCCCAACTTTTTTGAAACTGAGGTTTGTATTATGCTTTGTCTAATGATTTGGAATTATTCAGAGTGACAAGTATATAAGCAATCAGAAAGAACAAACATTTCTGACAGCACTGTGTGTATACTGTAGACAGACAGATTACCAACAGTGTTATTGCTATGTGTGAATGCTGAATGTATACACAACTGCTAAAACAATTAATGGGTTTGTTTTATTTTAACCAAAGTTTACTTTTATTAAAATGTTAGATGTGCCTAATTTAAACCATTTACAATATGTGCTTTTTAAAAATCTTGCAATATTTGATGTGTTGTATAAACTATGCACATCATTCAGTGCTTTATTTCTACAAACTAAACCTAAACCTAAACTTCAGTAGTAATAGTACTAGTAGCAGTGGCAGTAGTAGAAATGTTAGTATTGGCGGTAATAGTAGTACTAGTAGCAGTGGCAGTCGTAGTAGTAGAAATGTTAGTATTGGCCGTAACAATAGTACTAGTAGCAGTGGCAGTAGTAGTAGTAGAAATATTAGTATTGGCCGTAATAGTAGTACTAGTAGCAGTGGTAGTTGTAGTAGTATAAGTAGTAGTCGTAGTAGCATTAGTAGTCATAGTACTAGTAGCGGTGGTAGTAGTAGTAAAAGTAGTAGTATCAGCAGCAGCAGTATATGTGGTGGTAATAGTAGTAATAGTAGTAGTAGTGGTACTAGTAGGAATAGTAGTAGTAGCAATAGTCGTAGCATTAGTAGTAGTAAGATTTTCAATGTTTTGCTATTTGTTTTACTACCACTATAGTTCAGGATGTTGCAATTGGCCACTCACTGTCTAAAAGTGAAAAGATATTTAAGTTAGCACGGTAATATCAATACTATTAAGTACACAGTGTTTAGGGGGAAAAGGTTGTACTGTTGTCACTGTTAAGCTTTTCAAATGTGTTGTATAAACTATGCACATCATTCAATGCTTTATTTCTACAAACTAAACCTAAACCTAAACTTTACCTCCTCGCACACATTTTTAAAGGATTCCATATATTTTGTTGCATGGCTTGTACCACGCGGATAGGTCTCAAAACAAATTAGACGCTATCCTCAAGGCACAGCAACCAACAGGCGCTGATAAATGAAACAATAAAAACGGAAACCTAATCTTACTATATTGAAATATCGGCCATCACCATTTGGCTGGGCTAATTTTCTCATTGCTCCCTCTTGAATGCTAATATAGTGAAGATGGATATAAATGCATAAGCATTATCTTCTTTATTTCTCGGGGCCATCACATTTGCTGTGACAGATCCACTGTCGTGTTCCCTTCATTCCCCCAGAGTTTTACTAAAGGCAAAGGCATCATTAAAAGCTTAGTTAGGCACATGCTTTAGAGAAACAGTGCCTGTTCGCTTTAATAATGATATGAGAAGCCCCTAGACAGATCACCTCATATTCAAAATCACATCAATACCCACCTCAGGGAAGGAAAATCCAATAGGGTCATAACCCTGGATGTATTACCATCAAACAGAGGTCTATTAGACTAACAGCTTATCAACCAAAAAATGAACTGTATTCCCTTTGGTTCTCACATCATCAAATCTGACAAAATTACCCCATTTGAGTCTGATAATCTCATTTTACTGTGAATTAATTTTAACAAAATATGTTCAAATGATTTTGATATTTGAAAACTTGCAATATAACATTGTTAAAATTTTGCCTAGGAATGTGCTTAGGAATGTCTGTTTTGTGGGGTTGCCTGCACTTAAAAGTATTCATCCCTCTAAGCTGTTTTTATTTGTGTGTGTTCCAGATTGTGCATGAGAAATTGTACTTTTCTAATTAAAATAACTGGCCAAAATCCTTCAATAATGTATTAAAGTTTAAAAAATAGTGATATTTAGAAAGTACATACATATTCTAACTTCACAACTAGCTTTATTTATTTATTAGGATTTAATGTCACGTTTTTACACACTTTGGTTACATTCATGACAGAAACGGTAGTTACTGGTCACACAAGATTCATCAGCTCACAAGTTTAATGTCAAACACGGTCATGGACAATTTTGTATCTTCAATTAACTTGACTGCATGTCTTTGGACTGTGGGAGGAAACCGGAGCTTCCGGAGGAAACCCATGTAGACACGGGGAGAACATACAAACTCCACACAGAAAGGACCCAGGACCTTCTTGCTGTGAGGCGACAGTGCTCCCCACTGAGCCACCGTGCTGCCCCTCGACTAGCTTTAAACTTATACAACATGTTGCCACTTCTGTTAATAGTCAACACAGTTTTTCTATAGCATTAAAAACCCATCTATTTGTTAGGGTCGTGAAAAGATACTGTTTATGAATCATTTAAATTTATGGCATTTAGCAGATGCTTTTATTCAAAGTGACATGCAAATGTGACCTAATACAATCTAAACAATTTATAACGAGGTCTGTGGTAGCTGGTGAACGTGCCCCGGGTTCCCAGCGAAACAGACGTTACAGAGCTCAGCAAACAAAGGGTTCTTATACCAGACCTCCCAATTAGTGCTGATCACCCACAGCTGTGGGGCTGGCTATTTAAGCCAGCTCTACACAGCAGTGGGTGTCGCACCTTTGTTTGTTTTGTGGTATCTTGTGGCAGCTCGTCCACACTGTTGTTTAGCTATAGGTGGTAGCCCTGGTGGCGCTAGGCCATTAGGGTAAGTAAAACCGCAAGGTTTGAGGTATGAGGGTTTTCTTTCGTCCTCTTAGAAATAGTGTGGTGCGACGCCGCGCAGTCCTCGAACTGCTGTTTGTTTCAGCGCTAGCTTTAGCTTAGCGGTCTCACTCAGTGCTCTAGTAGCGCTGGTTATATCCTAGGCATCAGTGCCTTCAGTCAAACAGAACATTGGATTCTCCAACCGCTGGGTGGCGACTCCGGAAAGTACTCGGTAGTCACGCCAACATCCCCGGTTCGAATCCACACTCTCTACAGCTGCCCAGCTCTCGTGCAGTTGCTGGGCAGACTCCTTATCGCTGTCTCTTTAAAACGCTAACATTAGCATTAGCGGCTTTCACTCCGCGCTGTTTTAGCGTTGGTGGTAATTTCGGCATCAGTGCCTTTAGTTAAACGGAACATTGGATTCTGTAACCGCTGGGTGGCAACTCCGGAAAGTAATCGGCAGTCACGCCAGCATCCCCGGTTCGAATCCACGCCTTACCGTTGTGTAACCTTTCTCTTTTGTTTTTCTCCTTTTCAGATCGGTGTTTGTCAGCTTCCGTCGGAGTTTCCGATTGGGTTTTGTTTTATTTTATGTTAGCTGTTTACCTTTTCTGTTGTCCTTATTAATTAAATAAAATATCTTTTTATAATTTTACTTCTGCATTTGTGTCCCTTTCTTCCCACGTGACAGAAAGGTGCGACCATACCATGGACGCAGCAGAAGTTCCACCCCTTACGGACGTTCTACGTCATCAAGGGGTAGCGTTAGGCAGGCACGAGGTGGCCCTAAACGAGTTGGCGCAGCGGGTAGCTGCGCTCACCCTGCAGTCGCCAATTCTTAGGTCCGGTCCTGAACCCCCTGCCCACTCTCCTACCCACTCCGGAGGGTGCGGAAACCGCGACACCCCTATTTCGCCTCCCGAAAGGTATTCGGGAGAGGCTAAGAGGTGCCGTGGCTTCCTCCTCCAGTGTGCCCTTGCGTTTGAGCTGCAACCCTCTCGCTACCCTACGGAGCGATCGAAGGTTGCATACATAATTTCCCTGCTGACTGGCCGAGCTTTAGAATGGGCTACTGCCCTCTGGGAGCAAAATGCTCCAGAATGCTCTTCGGAAAGCTCCTTTAAGGAAGCTATAAAGGAGACCTTTTTTCACCCTTCGGGTGGCCGTGAGGTAGGCCCTCGTCTACTCGAGCTTACCCAAGGTGCTCGGTCAGTAGCCGATTATGTAATCGAGTTTCGAACGCTCGCGGCTGAGTGTGGTTGGGACGAGGGGGTCCTTACTGCCATATTCCATCGTGGTTTGTCTGGTAAGGTGAAGGACGAGCTAGCCACCAGGGACCCTCCTACCACTCTTAAGGACTTCTATGTCCTGGCCAACGCCATAGACACCCGCCTTCGCCAGCGAGCCCGGGAACGGGGCACCTGTTCCCCGTTCACCCGCTCGCAGGTCTCTCCCAATTCTCCTCCGCCTGTCCTGGATCCTGAGCCCATGCAGTTGGGGTCAGCTCGCGCTGGTGCCCCAACGGCTTCGGGTCCGTCTGCCAGACCCCGGCAGCCGTTAAACTAGCAGGCCGCTCTCGAGCTAGGGACTCGGGAGTGAGCCGAACTACCATCCCTGCCCAAGGACTATTTCTGCAGGCCCGGTTGCTTTGGGGTCTGGGAGACACAGACCTTCGGGTCTGTGTGGATTCAGGCGCGGTGGAGAGTTTCATAGACATCAACCTGGTACACAGGCTGGGGATTGAGGTCCAACCGCTAACAACTCCAGTGTCGGTCCATGCTGTGGATGGCCGACCTGTAGCGGGCAGCCCGATAACCCACCAGACGCGACCTCTCACGTTGCGCCTGGAAAACCACGAGGAACGGATCACCTTTCTTGTGACTCACGTTCCTCACCTCCAGGTGGTTTTGGGGTATTCGTGGCTGCAAAGACACAACCCCCAGATCGACTGGGCCACCGGATCGATCTTTATCTGGGGAACGCAGTGTCGGGACTCGTGCCTACTGCAAGGCGGCGCGAGCCCCGAGCCGTCCGAACCCAAGATGGCGATTCCGGATTTGGCAGCTGTTCCTCCTGTGTACCATGATTTACGGGAGGTTTTTAGCAAGTCCCGGGCGCAGGACTTGCCCCCCCACAGACCGTTCGATTGCGCCATCAACCTTTTGCCCGGCACTACTCCTCCTAGGGGGCGCCTTTTTTCGCTCTCCGGCCTAGAAAAGGTTGCTATGGAGGAGTATGTGCGTGAGGCGCTTAAACAGGGGTTCATCCGTCCTTCTTCCTCCCCAGCTGGGGCAGGGTTCTTTTTTGTGAACAAGAAGGACGGCACCCTGCGCCCCTGTATCGATTATCGCGGTCTGAATGCCATTACGATCAAGGATCGGTACCCGCTGCCGCTGATGGCCACGGCTTTCGAAGCCCTTCAGCGAGCATCGGTTTTTTCAAAGCTCGATCTTCGCAGCGCGTACAATTTGATCCGGATCAGGCAGGGGGATGAGTGGAAGACTGCGTTCATTACGCCCACTGGCCACTATGAGTACTCGGTGATGCCATTTGGGTTAATGAATGCCCCCGCAGTCTTCCAGAGATTTATCAATGAGGTCTTGCGGGAGACTCTTGGTAAATTCGTCTATGTTTACTTAGACGATATTCTTATCTTTAGTCAGTCCATCGACGAGCATATAGGGCATGTCCGACGAGTTCTCCAGCTCTTGCTCGACAACCATCTGTTTGTCAAGCTGGAGAAGTCGGTCTTTCACTCCCCCACGGTCTCGTTTCTGGGGTTTGTAGTGTCCAAGGGCACCCTGCGCATGGACTCGGCTAAAGTATCTGCGGTGGAGAAGTGGCCAACTCCAAGTTCTTTACGCCAACTGCAAAGGTTTTTGGGCTTTGCAAACTTTTTTCGGCGTTTCATTAAGAACTTTAGCTCAGTCGCCGCCCCGTTAACGGACCTCACAGGCAAAGGTCCGTTCCAATGGACGGTGCAGGCCCAGCAAGCTTTCGACAAGCTAAAAACACTCTTGACGACTGCTCCCGTCTTGCAGTTGCCCGACCCAGAGGAACCCTTCGTTGTCGAAGTGGATGCTTCCGAGGTCGGGGCTGGGGCAGTTTTGTCCCAAAGAGTGGGGCCGGGGAAGAAGCTACATCCATGTGCCTTCTTCTCGCACCGCCTGACTCCAGCCGAGCGGAACTACCCGGTTGGAGACAGGGAACTCTTGGCCATTAAGTTGGCGTTAGAGGAGTGGCGACACTGGCTCGAGGGGGCCAAACATCCTTTTCTTGTCTGGACGGATCACAAAAATCTGTCATTCATCCAGCAAGTCAAGAGGATGAACTCCCGTCAGGCCCGGTGGTCCTTATTTTTTGGAAGGTTCAATTTCACACTGTCTTATAGACCGGGGTCCGAAAACGTCAAACCGGACGCTCTGTCTAGACAGTGGGAACCGACCAGGCCGGAGACCGGACCTGATCCCGTGATCCCCTCGACCCAGATAGCGGCCCCAATCACATGGGGCATATCGAAGGTCATTCGGGATGCCCAACGGGCTGAACCCGACCCCGGTGGGGGACCTCCTGACAGACTGTACGTACCTTCATCCGTACGGCGTCAGGTCTTCGAGTGGGCTCATGCTTCCCCATTTGCGGCGCACCCAGGCGTGACTAAGTCCCTGGTCTTGCTGCGCCGAAGATTTTGGTGGCCGGGGATGGAGAATGAGGTACGTGACTTTGTCCGTGCCTGCTCGGTGTGTGCTCTTAACAAGAGTCCCAGAGAGCGCCCCAGGGGCCTTCTTCACCCGTTGCCAATACCGGCTAGACCGTGGTCCCACATTGCCCTGGACTTTGTGACAGGCTTGCCTAAGTCCAGAGGGTTCACGGCGGTATTGGTAATTGTCGACCGGTTTACCAAATCTTGCCTCTTTATCCCACTGCCCAAGCTACCATCCGCCATGGGCACTGCGCAGATCATTCTGAATCATGTGGTGAGAGCACATGGGGTCCCCTCAGACATTGTGTCAGATCGGGGCCCACAGTTTGTGAGCCAGTGCTGGCGGGCCTTTTGCCAAATTATTGGCGCGAAGGCCAGCTTATCCTCCGGTTACCACCCGGAGTCGAATGGGCAGTCGGAGAGGCTTATCCAGGATCTGAGCAAGATGCTCAGGTGCCTGACGGCAGGGAATCCGACCACGTGGTCGGATAAGCTGATGTGGGCAGAGTTTGCTCACAACACCCTGCATCATTCGGCGATCGGCATGTCACCGTTTGAAGCTCAGTTCGGGTACCCTCCTCCGCTCTTTCCTGAGCAAGAGCAGCAGGTAGCGGTCCCGTCTGTACAGCTTCAGGTCCGCCGCTGCCGCGCCGCCTGGCGCAAAGCTAGGCAGGCACTTGTGGCCACCCAGCGCTCTGTGAAGCGCAAAGCTGACCGCAGGCGGCAGCCGGCTCTTACCTTCCGGCCAGGCCAACGAGTACTTGTTTCAACGAGGGATCTCCCCGTTCGAGGTGTTCCACATAAGTTGGCACCCAAGTACATTGGCCCGTTCAAGGTGGTAAGGCGGATTAACCCGGTGACGTATAGGTTGGAGCTTCCTCCCCGCATGAAAGTGCATCCAACCTTCCATGTCTCCCATCTCCGACCATTTATGTGCGGGGGAGTTTTACCCCCTCCCCAACCTCCCGCCCCTCGTATCATCCAGGGTGCCCCTGCCTTCACGGTTCGCCGGTTACTTGACAGCAGGAAGGTTCAGGGTAGTACCCAATACTTGGTGGATTGGGAAGGTTACGGCCCTGAGGAACGTTCATGGGTACCGGCTCGTCAGATCCTGGACCCTGAACTGATCCGCGAGTTCCGACGGAACCGTGCTGCGGGTCTTGGGACCTCAGGAGCTGTCCCTAGAGGAGGGGGTTCTATAACGAGGTCTGTGGTAGCTGGTGAACGTGCCCCGGGTTCCCAGCGAAACAGACGTTACAGAGCTCAGCAAACAAAGGGTTCTTATACCAGACCTCCCAATTAGTGCTGATCACCCACAGCTGTGGGGCTGGCTATTTAAGCCAGCTCTACACAGCAGTGGGTGTCGCACCTTTGTTTGTTTTGTGGTATCTTGTGGCAGCTCGTCCACACTGTTGTTTAGCTATAGGTGGTAGCCCTGGTGGCGCTAGGCCATTAGGGTAAGTAAAACCGCAAGGTTTGAGGTATGAGGGTTTTCTTTCGTCCTCTTAGAAATAGTGTGGTGCGACGCCGCGCAGTCCTCGAACTGCTGTTTGTTTCAGCGCTAGCTTTAGCTTAGCGGTCTCACTCAGTGCTCTAGTAGCGCTGGTTATATCCTAGGCATCAGTGCCTTCAGTCAAACAGAACATTGGATTCTCCAACCGCTGGGTGGCGACTCCGGAAAGTACTCGGTAGTCACGCCAACATCCCCGGTTCGAATCCACACTCTCTACAGCTGCCCAGCTCTCGTGCAGTTGCTGGGCAGACTCCTTATCGCTGTCTCTTTAAAACGCTAACATTAGCATTAGCGGCTTTCACTCCGCGCTGTTTTAGCGTTGGTGGTAATTTCGGCATCAGTGCCTTTAGTTAAACGGAACATTGGATTCTGTAACCGCTGGGTGGCAACTCCGGAAAGTAATCGGCAGTCACGCCAGCATCCCCGGTTCGAATCCACGCCTTACCGTTGTGTAACCTTTCTCTTTTGTTTTTCTCCTTTTCAGATCGGTGTTTGTCAGCTTCCGTCGGAGTTTCCGATTGGGTTTTGTTTTATTTTATGTTAGCTGTTTACCTTTTCTGTTGTCCTTATTAATTAAATAAAATATCTTTTTATAATTTTACTTCTGCATTTGTGTCCCTTTCTTCCCACGTGACACAATTAAGGGTTAAGGGCCCTGCTGAATGCCCCAACCGTGGTAACATGGCACAGATGGGTCTTTAACCAACAACCTTCCAATTACTAGTCTACTAGTGTTAGTTTTGAGCTACCTCTGCTAATCAACCAAATTAAAAAATGTTTAAAAAGACGCTACAAAGTGGCACCCTAAAATAAAGCATCGATTACGGTTACAAATCCCATTTCTAGAAAAGTTGGGATGTTTTGTAAAATGCAATAAAAAGAAGAATCTGTGATTTTTTTTCTCTTGAATCTTAATTTAACTGATAAGAGGATAGAACACACTCCAAAAAATTGGGACAGGGGCATGTTTAGCACTGTGTTTCTTCAGCTGTTCTATTAATGAGTTTTTTTTATATTTTGTTTTTATGCATTTTCTCCCCTTTTTCTCCCGACTTTAGCGCGTCCAATTGCCCAATTGCGCGATGTTTCCTCTCCACCAATGCCGATCCCCGCTCTGATTGAGGAGAGCAAAGCTAACCCACGCCCCCTCCGACACCCTGACAGCACTCTTTTCTCATCTCTGTGCAGGTGCCATCAATCTCTCATTCTCATTCTTTCTTATCTGGTTCCAGCGTGTGTTTTTACCGCTGCGCCACCTGAGCGGCTATTAATGAGACTTTTCAATGGTTTGGGAACTGATGACACTAACTGTTTAACATTCTTATTTTATTTAAAGATTTAAGCTGCTCACTACTCAGTGGTCACCACTGGCCGATACTCCACTTCATGATTCACCATACATTTTCAATAGAAGACAGATCTGGACTGCAGGCAGGCCAGTCAAGCACATGCACTCTGTGTCTATGAACCCAAGCTGTCGTAGCACATGTACAGAATAAGGCCTGGCACTGTCTTGTTGAAATAACCAGACTTCTTAGGAAATTATGCCTTCTTGATAGCAGCATGAAATATGTGCCTCTGCATCAATGGTACAATCACACATATACAAGGCACCCATGCTGTGGGCACTGATTAACCCCCATACCATGACAGCTGTTGGCTTTTGCGGCTTTTGCATATCTTTTTTTTTTTCAGAAAACAAGCTAAAAATGGATTCATCTGACCACAGCACATGCTTCCACTGCCTTTTAGTCCATTTAAGATGGACTTGGGCCTGAAAAACTTGGTGGTGTTTTCTTTTCCTTTGGGTTATGCTATCCCACCAGATAGTGCTAGTTTTCTAGATTTAAAAATTCCTTTAGGCCCTAACCTTTGCAGCAGTAGCCTTAGCAGACAGAGAAATGTTTTTATACATTTTCAGCAGGGTGAGAACTTTTGTCAGTAGACCCTTTATAATGCAATTGGCGAACGTCATATAATCACCCCTACTTTACATGAGCACTCGAGGGAAAATGGTTTATCAAATGGAAAGCTCTGCCCAATATAATAGTTAGGTCACGTCCCTGCACTCCATCCAGTTCTCGGGCTTTTTCCCCCTTAAGGTTTGTACAGCTTTGTATTGATTGCCACATTTAGCTGAGTTCTTAGGATGCCTTTTAACATTGTTCTAACTCTTTAGCCCAAGAGCTGCCACTGAATACCATCATCTTATTCATGCCACATCCCTCCGCATTTACAGTGGTATTGATTTTTCGGCAAGGCACTCATAATAGAAGGGGCGCTTTTCAAAAGAGGAACTCATTTCCAATTGAACTGATTACTTCCAATAGAAGCAGAGCGGTTTGCTTTGACATGTTTACTAAGTGAAAAAGGATGACGGTTATTTTGCATGGCAGTAAAATGCTGTTTGATGTATTGTGGTAAGTTGTGTCAATGAGCAAATCCAGCAGATAATAAATTGGTTGGCTAAATGGCAAGCCACTGATACATTTGTAATAAAATGATTTAGAAAGGCTTTTTATAAACATATACATAGTTGACATTTAACACCAGTGGCAGAATTGAAGCTACTCACACAAACACATATAATCACGTTATTTTTTCATATTACATTCCCACCAGAATCTCATGGCCAATTTCTATGACTGTTGTGGAATTAAACACAGTTGCTTTTTCATACCTTTTGGCATCTGGGATCTTACAGTCTTACACCAAAGCTCTCTAATATCCTGCACTGTCTGTAAGACTTGAACCTATGTCAAGAATGAAAAATAACACAATAACTATTTTAAACATGTATACACTGTATTAGAGTTAAATGCTTTGACTTTTTTTGAAATGTATTTATCTAGCTGGGATGAACCTGTCAGCTAGGTAAAAGTCATGTCTTGCAGGAGAGAACAATGGAGAAATATCTGAATATTTGCACATTTATACCTTCAGATGTTGCTGAATACATTGATCAGCCATAACATTAAAACCACCTCCTTGTTTCTACACTCACTGTCCATTTTATCAGCTCCATTTACCATATAGAAGCACTTTGTAGTTCTACAATTATAATTACTGACTGTAGTCCATCTGTTTCTCTACATACTTTTTTAACCTGCTTTCATGCTGTTCTTCAATGGTCAGGACCCCCACAGGACCACCACAGAGCAGGTATTATTTAGGTGGTGGATGATTCTAAGCACAGCAATGACAATGACATGGTGGTGGTGTGTTAGTGTGTGTTGTGATGGTATGAGTGGATCAGACACAGCAGCACTGCTGGAGTTTTTAAATACCGTGTCCACTCACTGTCCACTCTATTAGACACTCCTACCTAGTTGGTCCACCTTGTAGGTGTAAAGTCAGAGACGATCGCTCATCTATTGCTGCTGTTTGAGTTGGTCATCTTCTAGACCTTCATCAGTGGTCACAGGACGCTACCCACGGGGTGCTGTTGACTGGATATATTTTTGGTTGGTGGGCTATTCTCAGTCCGGCAGTGACAGTGAGGTGTTTAAAAACTCCACCAGCATTGTTGTGTCTGATCCACTCATACCAGCGCAACACACACTAACACACCACCACCATGTCAGTGTCACTGCAGTGCTGAGAATGATCCACCACCCAAATAATACCTGCTCTGTAGTGGTCCTGTGGGGGTCCTGACCACTGAAGAACAGCATGAAAGGGGGCTAACAAAGCATCAGTGGATCAGTGGACTCAAGCTTTCAGTCATGTGTCTACTACACGTCATTAAAAACTAACTAGGTGATTCATCATTGTGACTGAAGCTCCTGCCATAATGAATCAGCCTTTATATCCTGAAAATGTTAGTACAGATAATGATTGTGCTTTTGTTAACGTGACACTAGAACAATTAAGCAGTTAAAAAGGAATTTTACCATTTTTTTACAAGTCATCATAATTTAAAAAATATCACTGCCAAACTCTGTTACTCTGAAAGGATGAAGGACATCCAGAACCAATTATATAATTTCCAGCAACTAAAATAATATTCACAGCTTTTCTCTGGAAAAAGAATCTGTTAGCAATGTGATGTAAATATTTTCCCACTCAAATGTCATTTAGCTAAAATAGTGCAAAGACTGTTCAATTTTTAGTAATTACTCCACATCTGCCGTTGCTGGGAGATTAGAATCAACACAACACCAGACAACATGAGAGGAAAAAAAGTACTTGGCTGCAGACTCAGTCACCGTGGCAGAACTCTTTCTGGAAAGCATCCAAATGGACTGGTTTGGCAGTGGAATTATTGTAAAGGCATGCTTCCTCCTGATGCTTTTGAAGGGGCCTTAGACGCTCGTTAGACAGGCTGCCATCCGAGGGTGATCCGAGTCAAACGCATACAAAATGCTAGGATACAAACATCACTTGTAGTGAGGATAGAGACAGAAAGTAAGATCAGACAGATAATGTGGACATCTGCTTCCAGTCAGCAGGGTTGTAGGTTATTGTTTAAAGAAATCTGTGGGCCGAGCGGGAGCTCAGTGGGGAGTAAGAGCTTGTAGTCTACAGATGAGAAGAGATTATAGAATACTCTGATTTCCATCTAAAATACTACAACTGGTCAAGCTTCAGTGAATATATAAAATAAACCTATTTTTAAGTCTCCAAGGCAGCACAATGGCTTAGCTCGTAGAATGAGTGCTGCTCAGTAATGTAGGCCTCGGCATCTAGGTTTGATCCTCAGCTCTGGTTACTGTTTGCATTTGCATTTGTTTCTGTGTCTGTGTGGAAGTCCTATAGGTACTTTGGTTTCCTTAAGTCTTCTAAAAACATGCCAGTAAGTGGGTTTGGCTGCTCAAACTGAATTTAGTTGTGAGTTACTAAAGTTCAGGATGTATCTTTGTCTTGCGCTTAGTGTTTTGAGGTGGTGTTGGACACACCATGCAAATGAATAAAAAACTCTAGCAGTGATGTACCTGTAGAAATTCTTGATTTTGAATGTTAAAGCACCAGCAGTTGTGGTGCCACACAGCTTCAGGGACCTGGGTTTGATCTTTATTTCTTATTGTTGTCTAGGTTGAGTATACCATTTACTCCACCTTTTATAAACATGGTAGTAAGTGGATTGTCTAGTCTAAGTTGCTCCTAATGGTTGCTTATATGAGTATATTTATATTAATATATGTATATTTATATGAATAGATTATTAGTACAGTTTGTGTGTGATGTATGAGTGTGTGTGAGTATTTCTCTGATCGTTTTTACCGTTTTTTAACAATGTCTGATATATCACAAATGCTATTTTATTTATGCATTTTCTCCCAATTTAGCATAGTAAATTTGTCTTCCGCTGCTGGAAGATCCCTGATTGCAGTTGAGGTGGGTATATTGCTGCTCACGCCTCCACCGACCCGTGGGCAGCCTTTAGCGGAACCCTTTTTCACCCATGCATTCTGCACAGGCACCTCTCTATCTGCTAATCAGGGTCCTTACCCAGTGTTTTTGAAGACCCCACCTACATAGTCCGTCATCCTGCCCTAGCAGAAACGTGACTGCTGCAGGCACTGCCAATTATGCCTGCTAGATGGCGCCCAGCCGACCAGTGGCAACGCCGAGTTTCAAGCCGAGGAGTTTAGAATCTCGGCGCTGGTATGCTAGCAGAATATCCCACTGCGCCACCTAGGCACAAACAAATGCTTAGTTTTTGGCTGTAAGTGCAGGCCTTGATACTTAAGCTTTTTTTAAAGTTAATGACTGGGGGCGAGTAGTAAACCCAGGTCTCCAAGACTTGCTAGGTTGCTCCCCTGTTCATTTTGATGTCATGCCACACAATGGGCAGAAAATTATTGATTCACTGTCTGTTTTACCACCGCCTTATTTGATTCAGGGTCGCAATGGGTACAATTAACTGGGCAAAAAAGGTAGAAAACACCCCGCACCGGGCAAACACACTTATACACACGTACACACAAACACACACTCTTACCTAGGGGCAATTCAGTATCTCTAATTAGCCTAACTGCATGTCTTTAGTCTGTGGGAGGAAACCAGAGCACTCGGAGGAAACCCATACAGACTCAGGGAGAACATGCAAACTCCACACAGAAAGGACCCAGATCCGGTATTCTTTGTTTAACATGGTATTGCATTAGAAAGAAGACCTGGAGTGAATCCACCTTTCTCGACATATAAGCCCAACTACAGGTAAATATGAAAATCTGCTCAATGATCTTACCTAACTGCCAGGAATTCCAAAAGTAAGATTTTGTATCATTCATGATCGAACAAGGACAGATTAAAGTGTCATAGTATTGAACACCAGGTTGGTCACCTCCAGTTTAGACTAAGCCACAGGATGAAAGCTAGCAGTTTGGGGACCACAGTTCTTTCAGATGTGTGTACACCTAGAAGACCGAACTCTTACTAAGAATATTTGTGTTTATATATGTGTGTTATATAATTCCTCCAGTCCACTACATGCAGCTAGTCATTATACAGTATATAATGCCCTTACAGGCTTTCCCACACACAGGCAGCAGCTTTCTGTGAACTGCGCTCTCAGGCAACTAAAACGATCACAAGGTTCTGTTTTTGTTTTTCTAACTTTCTCAACTCCCTCCTATCTGTTAAAAAGTCTTTGTGATATCCTCCCACTGTAATAACACTGGACAGATTAAAGCGTTCACATCAAACCGACTAAAGAACTTAATTCTTGACTTTTTCCATATTTAGGTCAGCTTCCAGGGTCCAGCATAACTCTGGAGATATTTGATGAAACTCTGAGGCCTTGTTTTACAAGAAGCAAATAGTTTTGGCGCACCGTTCTGGCTCATTGCAGAGAAGTCATGCAAGTGTTGAATCCGGTTGGACAGATGTCACATGGTCAGGTGCTTGGGTGGACGTAGGAGAAAAACAGAACTGTGTGCGCTGTCAGACCTCTGTGTGCATGAAAGCACTTTAGCAACACCACACGACCTCAAATCTTCTCTCTTCACTTCAACAAACTGTCCTGGGGATTCGCACATATAGGGGCCAAAAGTAAAAATTGTATTCCAACCCAATGCGTTCTACCATGCGAAACAGAATACTCATTTGACACCAGAAGCCGTTGACCAAGATAGCTTGTTTTCATGACAGATATCATATTTTTATTACATTTTGTCCCAAATAAGACAGTGACTCAATGGCATTGTGTACCATCCTGGTCTAAAAATGCGGTATGGCCCTTCAGAAAACATGAAATGATATAAATCTGAATAAATGAATCTTAATTTTCAAGTAGAAGTTATTATTCAAAGTTAAAATAAAAAGTTATGACAGTATTTGCTGTTAAATTTATCATTATTTGTTGATTTTAATAAACTATACAATCCTTGTCCGAGTGCAAGGCAGAAATACACTCTAGACAAGGCAGCAATCTATTGCAAAGCACTACAAATACACTACCTCTCACTCGCAATTAGGGCTAATTTAGAGTAGCCAATCCACATTCTGTATGTTTTTGGAAGGTAAGAGAAAGCTAAAACACTGAAATACTAAGATTTTTAAAACCACTATCTGACATTAACACTGTTGCTAAAGAGCACAACGCCGAAAGCTCTACTAATTTCTCAGCTTACTAGGCAGTTAGAGCTTCATAATGGGAGCAAATCCTTAGCATTTGCTCCCCAGCAGGTCCTGCCAAATGTGCACTTTTAACTGGGAGCTGGGGGCTGTTATGCCCAACCAGCATTGCTGGCCTGTATGCTGTTTTCTGCAAAGCACTGCCTCTGGCCTCCATGCCCATGTATTTTGAATTATGCATAGTCTACATTCCATCAATAATTCAAAACTTACATCCAGATTTGCTCAAGCTGGTGGGATTGCAGCCCGCATTTCTTAATGAACACACAAGGTACAAACCTGATCACACCTTTCTGTGCGTGAATATTTTTTGTTCGTATTCGGATTGTATTTACAGAAACACTCGACGGTTCATTTTTAATCAGTCCCGGTCAAGTAAAATAAAATCTGTGTTATGGGTTTATTCTGTTAAGAGGTTCGATCGGTTTCTGCTTTTGTGATTTATTTTGTTAGGATTAAAAGTGAACCAGGGGTTTTGAGTTCCTAACAAGAAAAAACTGTGTCAATTATCAAAACAAAAACCAGATAAAAAAGCCAAAATAACAAAAAAATATAAATATGTGCCATTATAATGGTGCATTTGGTGGAAAACTGACAGGCAGAAATCACACCATGCGCAAGAGTGCACATTTTTTAAAACTCATTGGCATGTTTGCAGATAAATAAGCCAATTAAAACTCACACTAGACACAGGATCAAAGTAAAAATGCAGTGCTTACAAAAAGTAATCAGTCCCCATGCTTTTTTGTACATACCCCGATCAGCCATAACATTAAAACCACCTCCTTGTTTCTGCACTCACTGTCCATTTTATCAGCTCCCCTTACCATATAGAAGCACTTTGTAGTTTTACAATTACTGACTGTAGTCCATATGTTTCTCTGCATACTTTGTTAGCCTCGTTTCATGCTGTTCTTCAATGGTCATGTCTCTCCCAGGACCATCAGAGAGCAGGTATTATTTAGGTGGTGGATCATTCTCAGCACTGCAGTGACACTGACATGGTGGTTGTGTGTTAGTGTGTGTTGTGCTGGTATGAGTGGATCAGACACAGCAGCACTGATGGAGTTTTTAAACACCTCACTGTCACTGCTGGACTGAGAATAGTCCACCAATCAAAAATATCCAGCCAACAGCGCCCCATGGGCAACGTCCTGTGACCACTGATGAAGGTCTAGAAGAAGACCAACTCAAACAGCAGCAATAGATGAGCGATCGTCTCTGACTTTACATCTACAAGGTGGACCAACTAGGTAGGAGTGTCTAATAGAGTGGACAGTGAGTGGACACAGTAATTAAAAACTCCAGCAGCACTGCTGTGTCTGATCCACTTATACCAGCACAACACACACTAACACACAACCACCATGTCAGTGTCACTGCAGTGCTGAGAATGATCCACCACCCAAATAATACCTGCACTGTGGTGGTCCTGGGAGAGACATGACCATTGAAGAACAGCATGAAACGAGGCTAACAAAGTATGCAGAGAAACAGATGGACTACAGTCACTGCAGTGCTGAGAATGATCCACCACCTAAATAATCCATGCTCTGTGGTGGTCCTGTGGGGGTTCTGACCATTGAAGAACAGCATTAAAGGGGGCTAAAAAAGCATGTAGAGAAACAGATGGACTACAGTCAGTAATTGTAGAACTACAAAGTGCTTCTATATGGTAAGTGGAGCTGATAAAATGGACACAGTGCAAAAACAAGGAGATGGTTTTAATGTTATGGCTGATCTATCTATCTATCTATCTATCTATCTATCTATCTATCTATCTATCTATCTATCTATCTATCTATCTATCTATCTATCTATCTATCTATCTATCTATCTATCTATCTATCTATCTATCTATCTATCTATCTATGATTTAGGGGTCGGAATATCACCTGACCCTCTTATTTGACATGCATTAGTGGAAAGCCATAAGTGCCTGACACCTGTACAAGGCCATGTAGGACTGATTAGTGATGCAGAGAAAGATGCAGCATGTACTGTATGACCGCTGCTCTAGGGATGAGACCTGATTACCAATGAGCACTGATCTGACACTCCCCCGCTATTCCCCTTCATACACAGACACACACCTATACACACACATTCAGTGCCCGCAGGCCTGTGCTTGAGCCCAGTACTGTGTGTCAGAGCTTGTTAGAACAATCCAGGCTATACAAGCAGAGACAGACAGGTTGGGAGTGAACTGTGTAATGAGTCTCAATTGCAGTTAAGCTGAACTAGTGAACAGAACTGTACTCCACCATCAACACAGTGCTCGGTTACAGTGGCACACGCTTAGAGGTGAGGCCTAATTGACAGGCTAATGGGAAAGGAAATATACTGCAGGGTCAAATGCACCATTAGGGTAACTTGCTGGTAATTGCGCACAGCGGCAAGACTTGGCACTTGACATCTGGGTTAGAGTGCAGTTTTTCTTAAAAACCGCATCGCCACAGGCTCTGTGCTGACAGGGTTTATGCTGAATCAGAGCAGCTCAGCTTGCAGATATTCAGTATAAATACTGTATATCTGCACACACATACTCAGTACTCACATACAGTTTTAATGATACAACTTTTCTAAATACTTCACATTGTAACTGGGCTGGAAGGGCCTTGCTAGAAGGAGAATGAGGCACGATCCTCACACATATTCAAGACAAAAAAAAAACCCATGTGCAGATATTTATTCCACCAAGAATGATTCTGGCTTAAAGGCCAGTAGCAAAAGGGGAATAGTCACAATTAAATAAGAGACCAAATTAATAAAACAAAGTAACAAATTAAAGACACAGTAATATCTGCAAACTGCAACGTACAAAATGAATAGAAGTGAGGCTCGGTAACAAGCCAGCATGCATCAACATACAGGCATCTCTCTGAACCTGCCGAATGGGCTTAGAATATGTGGGACACTCTTAACCTTCCACTTGTGCCTCCCACATATAAAGTGGTTTTACATGTGGTTCTGCTCCAGAAACTAGGCTGTTGCAGTGCTACTGGGGAAATCCACTGAGGGACTGAGGGACAAATTAATGCAGCCAAAAACAGGGACACCCTTGATGAAAACATCATCCAGTTTAACTTTCAATGCAGGAATGGCCTTAGGTGGCCCAACTAAAGACTCTATCAAACACATGGGGCGAAACCTGAGGATGGCAGCTGATGGGGATGGGGGGCACATATTAATGCCAATAGTTTTGATTTAACATGTAAAATATCTAAGTTTTTTTTTTAATATAAGTAACATGGCCGCTCAGGTGGTGCAGAGGTAAAACACACTAGCACACCACAGCTGGAATTTTGAAATACATTGTATCAAATCTCAGCTCTGCCATCCGGATGGGCTGGGAAGCCACATGAACAACGATTGGCTGTTGTTCACAGGGTGGGTAAGCCGGGCCAGGGGTTAATCATAACTGGTGCAATTACGTCCTCTGCTGGCTGATTGATGGTGTGTCCAGGTGAAAAGATGCAGTCGGTACTGAGCATGTGTCAGAGGGGGCGTGTGGCAGTTGCAAAGCTCCTCAGTCAGCAGTGGAGGGTTGTATTGGTAGAGGTGAAGCGTAACGCAATCAGGGTAATTGGAAAAAGGAAAAATAAAACAATATTAAAAATTACGTCTAGGCCCTTAACCTGGTTTTATATTATAATGATAAAGCTCTGAGATTACATACATTTTCTTGTATTGGGAAGGCTTTGTACCTAATGGTGGTACCCTTGTTTTATCCAAATTTTGAACATGAAAGTTGCAATTCATCTAAAAAATTGTATTTCATACTGTTTCGATTAGGGATGTCCCGATCAAGGCATTTTTTAACTGATCGGTGTCGGCTTTACTAAGGCCGATCCTAAGCCCGATCCTTTTTTTTTACGTCAGCATGTCCGCTGTGTGGAAATACTTTAAATTGGAAAGTGAAACAAGTCCAACAGCGAAGTGTAATGTCTGCAATGCGAGCGTTTCACGTGGCGGTAGGAGCAGAGCTGCGTTCATTACTGTAGAATTTTACTATTTATATGGTGTGTGAGTCAAGGATCACTCCGGTTTACAAAACAATATCTTTTAATCCGAGTATGAAAACTTCAGGACCATAACATACAGCTTTTACGAGTTTACATGTTACAAGACTGAACGACATCTCAGTATCAAGCACTCTGATTGGCTTAGTTATGTAACCAAGCGTCGTAGTGATGCACTTGCTTAATAAAGAAATAAATAGACGGTATATTCACAAATTGTCGGGAGCATAACACTTAATTAACTTCTTTTGTTACGGTATCGAATAGCGGACAGCTAGAGTCATCGTGTTAGCCAAGCACGCTATTCCATGCACTTTGGAAGACCCAAAGGGTCAAAACACACTCACTTCGCGTAGAACCGTCCATCAAACCATTGTCACAATACAACCACAGAACCATTGTTACAGTTACAACACGCATACAAGTACGGTGGCTCATAAGAAACAAACCAGATGTCATTTAACCAAACAATCTACAATTACTACCAATTTGATACGGCACCTAAAAAATAAACACTCAGTCAAATACAGTGAGTTTGTTATTATATGATGAAAAGAGGAACCGGCTGTCCGCTAACACGGCAGATATGCTGATTTTCCTCAAAAAGAACCTTCACTTCATTTTGAGTGTTTTAGTTTTACTACTACAATGCTGCACTAAGTTTGTTTACTTTTATTTTGTAAAAATAAAAGAACATTAAGCAATAGCTTGGATGCAAGCATTTTTTTTCCTACAGCACTGCAGAGCTATTCAGTTGTTAAACATATACATTGAATTAATTTGAATAACTGTAATGTACTTGAAGTGTGCACTGTGTGAACAGTATTATCCAGTTCTTATCTAGACAATATCTAGAAAATACAAGTATCGGTTTGAGACTCGGTATTGTATCGGGATTAAAATTAATGATCGGGATCGGGAACAAAAAAACGTGATCGGGACATCCCTAGTTTCGATATTTATTTAAATAAAAATAAAAAACAGCCTAAATCTTATAGGGTACTGACCACTTACACTAGTGCTTATTCTCAACTATGATACCTTTAAAACCAGCATTTAATACATATTGCTTTTAATCATACATTGAGATTTGAGTGGAGTATTTAAAAGTATTTAAAAGAGCTGCTTTCTTTTCAAGAGACCTAGTATCGGCTAATGGGAATACTACGTAGAAAGGTAAAGTAATAATTGAGACAACAGAAAGGGTACGATTAGGTTTTAAGTTGCCAGTGAACTAAAGTATAAATTTAGGCCAAAAATCTCAGACATTGTATATCCCTTCTGCATTTATTTCACTTTAAAACATTTGCAGACCCTTTAATTTAATCAAATGTCTCTGTTCTATGACTTATTTTTGTATTCTGTGATGAGTTCAGAGTAAATTAGATTTACATGAGTAAAATGGGTACATTTTTCATTTTACCCAGCAGGCTGATGAAGACAGCATGCATCCTTTTTTATTCAAACCGACTGAACAAAACATCATTAGTAAAATAATAACATTGGGTATATTTTCTGAAATTTGACTAACCATTTAAGGTTTCTGGCTTTTGTGGTTATGATAAAATTATTTGAACTAAAATGAAAAGTGAAAATATATGAATCACTTAGACCATTAGTCGTCCACATGCTGCCCACTAATAATCCATTAATTATCAAACTTATCATTTCAAGACAAAGCATTTATGTATTTTTGGCTAAATAAGTTAGATGTACATGGGTGCATTTCAATTTTAGTCTATCTAGGGTTAGATTACTTTATAATGTGCTGTAAACCAACATACTACAGACGTACTAAAATGCTTGACTTGACTAAATTTACATTGCAAGGTAGTGTGCATATAAACATTTCAACTGAGATTTGTAATTAGGATAATATTACTTGGACTGATAGTGGTTGTGGTCAGGTATAATTTCATAGTATGAATACATGTTTGAAGACAGTCTTTTAAATTACAGCAATTACAGCTTATGAATTACAGCAAAAACAAGCAAAACAAATTTGTTCCCACCCAAATAATTTTTAGGTAGAATTTATTTACATGGTTAACATTAAGCACTGTGAACTTTAAATTATTTCATATAGGATGCTAAAATTTTCAGCTTCAAGCTGACTAAAACAAAGGCAAAGAAGAGGGAAATGCAAATGTAATTTTGGAACATTAATTTGGCTTCTTTTGGGCTTCTCTTTTAAAGAGGATGATGCATCCAACAAGCTGGTCAGTGGTGTGCTCACTGGGTGTGAAGGCATGGAAAGAGGTCAACGTATAATGCATTCCAATAATGACACAGGCCGCTGCCTCCACTGCTCAGGATCGATGGACCCTAAGGGTTACTCTGCTTCCCTCTGATCTCTAAAGACCTCGTCTGTGAAATAAGCCAAAGAGTGAAAAGGTCTCAGGTGCTGGACTGTCCTATTGGGACATTTTGTTTTTGCCCCCTTATAGAAATTTAAATTGGACTGTCTGGAGCATTTTGTTTTTGTGCTATTAGTTTTGGTGATACTAGTTTTATTAAGAAGTTCTGAATTGCACAGTGTGTGTGAGAAAGTGAATGCTTTACAGTATGGACCAAGGGGATCACATACTCCGGAAACTTTGTGAATATCTGATAGTAAATAGTGGATTCAGATGACTACTAACTTTGAAAGCCACACTTTTGTCAGTCTGGCAGTCTGTATGGCTTAAAAACACTTGTCGATGATCCATTAGGGATGTAACGATGCATCATAAGACAGTTAAAAATCGATTCACATGTGTAACGATTTAAATCGGTTTACATGTATAATGAATCGATATGTGGGTCATTCTATAATTTGGGGTACATTCCATGTCCAATGATAATAATTATATTTATTCTAACTATTTTCTTTAAAAATGTCATATTTTACCTATTAATGGAAAACATGTTGTAATATCACAAAAACATGATGTGCATCCTATGCTTCATTTAGCTTGAAATTTGTCATGATGTTCCTAAATGAACAGTTTTTGCTCTGTCTGTTTTTTAAGTTGAGGGTGCCTTGGTTTTAAAATAATGAATAAAATCATTAAGGGCAACAACATCTATTTTTTTATTTATTTTAAAAGTTTAAATACCAAAGAAAAATAATATTTTTTAAATTGAGTTTCTCTTTTAAATAATTTAAATATCTTTATTTATTAATGTCCGCAAAAGTTCTGTCAACTATGTTACTAACAGAACTCCACTCAGTAACTCAAAAATGGTTTGTTCTAAAACTATGTGACCAGCATTACATGATATAATTTTTCTCTGTGGAGGGTATATTGAACAAACTGTGGTGAATGTCCTCTTATTTTTTAAAATATTTTATCTATAATAGAACATTGTCAATGAGTATATTAATTGACCGTCAACTATGTTACATACATTGTTATGGTTACAATTTTTTTTATAATTTTAATTCAAACGTATGTTCAAATTAGACATTATTCTGTTCAAGAAATGACATGTGGTCAGCCAGGCAAGGTCTACCACTGAAGTTATGGGTCAAAATAGGGAAATTGTCAACTATGTTACCTGTCAACTAGTCTACATCTACTGTCCCTTTAAAATTAAAATTAAAAAAAATAATGTTTAAGCTTTGCAAATAGTGGATATGTTATACTAAAGAATATATTAACTTGAACCACTGATTGTTTTATTGAGAGAGAACATTGTTTTTGTACTTTTTTGGTGATGTGAAATGTGTCCCAAATTATAGAATGACCCATTTACTTTAAACAGCAGAGGGCACTATGTTTTTATGTGAGGATACTTTCTTTATTTGTATTATTCATTTGTTTATTTAATGTGGGATTTGTTTTAATTGTTTATATGTTTTCAGTTTTTTTTTACACAAAAAGGGAAATGTGCAGCATTGTTTTGCATAGTTTGTACCTACCTCAGAAATAAAAGGACATTCATTATTTAAAATACATTATAAATAAAAGAGAAATAATGGAAATGCACTGGACTTTAAGATTCAGCTCACCATCATTTTAAACTAACTGAATAAAAGATAAGAAGAAATATTTTAAATATTAGCTAATCTTTGGCACAATATAATGGGATCACTGTTAGCTACCAGTATTTAGTTTCCTGATCTATTTTGATGTATGTTAATGTATATTTTTTTCATACTGAATTATTTAAATTTGATTATTATAGTGTAGTATTTCTTTTTAATAACAAAACCATGAAAATAAGTGTCTGGGATAAGCCTGGGACATTAATACTCAAATAAGAAGCTAAAGCAAAATGCAAAAAAACATCATACATATTTTAATACAAGTAACTGTTTTAAATGTTTAATGTTACAATTTACTGGAATTAAATGCACAATTTTTGCATTAACTCCACACTATTGTGCTTATAGTAAAACACACAGCAACTGCAAATATTAAGAGGTACCATTGTTACTAAATGCATTTCAGATCAGATCTGCTATGCTGCAGCTACTTTATGCTAATACAGCAAAAAAACTTTATTTCTGATTATGCAGTAATCGCTGGTCCTCTTCTGTCTTCCTGTGTGTGCTGTAGCTATTAAAGTACCTGCAATATGTCTATCAGCTTTCTTTATTAAAATTAAAATGACACAGAAGCCACAAGGCTTCAGTAAAATATCTCTTTTACCACTGAGGGTTCATCCTCCCTATCAATTTCTTCTTTCTCTCTCCACAAAAAATAAACAGGGTTCAGACACTGCAAAAGCCAGGTTTAGGCCACAAATATGTATTACAGGAAGGTCAGTGTAGGGTAAGGTAAGTGCTAGTTTGGATGAAAAGAATATTTATTGTAGAAAAATTATCATATTTATATATATATACAGTGTATCACAAAAGTGAGTACACCCCTCACATTTCTGCAAATATTTCATTATATCTTTTCATGGGACAACACTATAGACATGAAACTTGGATATAACTTAGAGTAGTCAGTGTACAGCTTGTATAGCAGTGTAGATTTACTGTCTTCTGAAAATAACTCAACACACAGCCATTAATGTCTAAATGGCTGGCAACATAAGTGAGTACACCCCACAGTGAACATGTCCAAATTGTGCCCAAATGTGTCGTTGTCCCTCCCTGGTGTCATGTGTCAAGGTCCCAGGTGTAAATGGGGAGCAGGGCTGTTAAATTTGGTGTTTTGGGTACAATTCTCTCATACTGGCCACTGGATATTCAACATGGCACCTCATGGCAAAGAACTCTCTGAGGATGTGAGAAATAGAATTGTTGCTCTCCACAAAGATGGCCTGGGCTATAAGAAGATTGCTAACACCCTGAAACTGAGCTACAGCATGGTGGCCAAGGTCATACAGCGGTTTTCCAGGACAGGTTCCACTCGGAACAGGCTTCGCCAGGGTCGACCAAAGAAGTTGAGTCCACGTGTTCGGCGTCATATCCAGAGGTTGGCTTTAAAAAATACACACATGAGTGCTGCCAGCATTGCTGCAGAGGTTGAAGACGTGGGAGGTCAGCCTGTCAGTGCTCAGACCATACGCCGCACACTGCATCAACTCGGTCTGCATGGTCGTCATCCCAGAGGGAAGCTGACGCACAAGAAAGCCAGCAAACAGTTTTCTGAAGACAAGCAGTCCAAGAACATGGATTACTGGAATGCCCTGTGGTCTGACGAGACCAAGATAAACTTGTTTGGCTCAGATGGTGTCCAGCATGTGTGGCGGCGCCCTGGTGAGAAGTACCAAGACAACTGTATCTTGCCTACAGTCAAGCATGGTGGTGGTAGCATCATGGTCTTGGGCTGCATGAGTGCTGCTGGCACTGGGGAGCTGCAGTTCATTGAGGGAAACATGAATTCCAACATGTACTGTGACATTCTGAAACAGAGCATGATCCCCTCCCTTCGAAAACTGGGCCTCATGGCAGTTTTCCAACAGGATAACGACCCCAAACACAACCTTCAAGATGACAACTGCCTTGCTGAGGAAGCTGAAGGTAAAGGTGATGGACTAAACCCAATTGAGCACCTGTGGCGCATCCTCAAGTGGAAGGTGAAGGAGTTCAAGGTGTCTAACATCCACCAGCTCCGTGATGTCATCATGGAGGAGTGGAAGAGGATTCCAGTAGCAACCTGTGCAGCTCTGGTGAATTCCATGCCCAGGAGGGTTAAGGCAGTGCTGGATAATAATGGTGGTCACACAAAATATTGACATTTTGGGCACAATTTGGACATGTTCACTGTGGGGTGTACTCACTTATGTTGCCAGCCATTTAGACATTAATGGCTGTGTGTTGAGTTATTTTCAGAAGACAGTAAATCTACACTGCTATACAAGTTGTACACTAACTACTCTAAGTTATATCCAAGTTTTATTTCTATAGTGTTGTCCCATGAAAAGATATAATGAAATATTTGCAGAAATGTGAGGGGTGTACTCACTTTTGTGATACACTGTATATAATATATAATACTTGTTTTCACAGGGTTGTGTTATTGTTTCCATTTTAAAGGCTACCGAGTCACAGTTTTGAAAGGCGTAGTGTGTTGTATTTCACATATTTTCACTCTTGAATTATTCCAAAACAAAATAATTCCTTAAAGGTCTTTTTTTAATTCTCTCATGAGATCGGAATGTCGCTTTGAGCAAGCCACATCAATTCGGCCTCATCCACCAGGAGGGAAAATGCTAAACATGCTAACGCCTTGCCAACAGGCCTTCGTCGTTTTAACATTAGCACTACACAGGAATGATGGGAGACAGGAAGCAACCTGCGGGGCGATGTGGAGGTCTGATTGACAGCTCCAAGCATCCCAAACCGAGGGGGCTTCACACCTGTCAGTCAAAATTGGGGAAAGTGAAGGGGGGGGGGGTTGAGAGAAAAAGTTCGGGGACATTCCATGGTGTGTTTTAATAGGATTGCATCCCCATGCCTGAGGATCTAATACTCACCTATTGCGTGCCAATCCACTATTCACTTGCATAGGCATCAATGGTAATATTTGGAGGGCACCTATGGTGACTTAAAATTCCCCTGCAGCAAGCATGTTTGCATAAAAAAAAGTATTTTTTTACACAGCTCACACAGATCTTTGGGCCGGATTAGCTGGGTTGCAGATTTAAAGCTGATGTCGGTGTATTTTTCTGTGCAGTTTGTTTAAGCCAGTTAGATACTTTATGATCTAAAGTATCTGGACACCTGAATATAAGCTCGTTGCGTATCCAATTCCAAAACCAAGGGCATTAATTTGGAGTTGGATACCTAATTTGACTCTAAAAGTCCTGTGGGAATTTGTGGGATTTGTGTGCTGATTCATTAAAAGAGGTTTTCTGAGGTGAGAAACTGATGTTGGGCAAGAATGCCTGGCTTGATATCAACAATCCGATTCATCCCAACCACATCCACACCGAACCAATCAAACTATCACCAATCAGTCATGCTAATACAAAATGGAAGGGAACATTCCGAAGTCCAAACTGCAGCCTACTGAAAGCATATCATTTATTCTATACAATCCAGCAATGGTCGTAACAGACTAATTTTAATAAATACAAAGGCTGTCCACATACTTTTGGCCATATAGTTTAACATGACTGGATCATTAATAGTCAAATGCATTCAATACTAAACCTTAAAAATCCTGGTACCCTCTTGACACAGGTTACAATATTATTCTTATGCTTTCAGCAAGAATGACAAAAGGTGTACAAAGGTGTTTTTGCTCTTGGGAAATTTAACAAATCCATGATGAAGGTATATTATCTTGGTATTTTCTCATTTTGGTAAATGGAGTAGGTTTACTTTTGGTGAACTGGTGGTGGAAACTTCCTCACCTTAGTCTACTTCACCAGGCTCTGAGTCACCAACATCAAATATGTGTCCATTCTTAAAGACCCATTGTAGTATACACTGATCAGCCATAACATTAAAACCACCTCCTTGTTTCTACACTCACTGTTCATTTTATCAGCTCCACTTACCATATAGAAGCACTTTGTAGTTCTACAATTACTGACTGTAGTCCATCTGTTTCTCTGCATGCTTTGTTAGCCCCTTTTTATGCTGTTCTTCAATGGTCAGGACTCTCCCAGGACCACTACAGAGTAGGTATTATTTGGGTGATGGGTCATTCTCAGCACTGCAGTGACACTGACATGCTGGTGGTGTGTTAGTGTGGGTTGTGCTGGTATGAGTGGATAAGACACAGCAGCGCTGATGGAGTTTTTAAACACCTCACTGTCACTGCTGGACTGAGAATAGTCCACCAACCAAAAATATTTAGCCAACAGCGCTCTGTGGGCAGCGTCCTGCGACCTGATGAAGGTCTAGAAGATGACTAACTCAAACTGTGCAGCAACAGATGAGCAATCGTCTCTGACTTTACATCTACAAGGTGGACCAACTAGGTAGGAGTGTCTAATAGAGTGGACAGTGAGTAGACACGGTATTTAAAAACTCCAGCAGTGCTGCTGTGTCTGATCCACTCATACCAGCACAACACACACTAACACACCACCACCATGCCACTGTCACTGCAGTGCTGAGAATGATCTACAGTCAGTAATTGTAGAACTTCAAAGTGCTCCTATATGGTAAGTGGAGCTGATAAAATGGACAGTGAGAATAGAAACAAGTAGGTGGTTTTAATGTTATGGCTGATCAGTGTATATGCTTAATGTGTAAAATAGGGGTTACAAAGTTCTATAATCCCTCAAAAAATTTTTTTACAAGTGTACACAGTATTTTTAATGAGCCTCTACCAAACAGCTGAGATGATCAAAAAAATGATGCAACTTTCATGGATGATTTTTCAGCTTCTAGCTTCAAGTTGACATATAAAGAACGACCACTAGAATGGCCTAAACAAAAAACTCAAAGTAAGCTCAACTAAATGGCTGAGCAGACCATTAAAAGCAGAGATGAATAAAATTAAGACATTTCACCCACTTTTGTTTCCTGGAGAAAAAGATCTGTTACAGTTTTTATTCTTTCACCACATGAGAATAGAAGGAACATTATTCCTTTACCTACTCTGTTCTAAAAACCCAAATTTAGTCATTCAAAGAATTACTTTGATACAGACTCCAACTCAGAAGAATGTGTATGTCATTAAGATTACCCAGAGGGACAGCTTAACACCTCTCTACTTGATCACATGCTTCTATCTCGGCAAACAGACCTATATTTTTATAGCCATCTTTTATTTCCTCCCGGCTTTAAATGTGCTTTGGTTCCTTTGTAGCCCCTATGCAGTGCTATTACAGCTCCCACAGGACAGGTCTCCATATGCTTTAATATAAACAATTCTGCAGCTGCAAAAAAAGAGCATGAGGCGAGACAGGGATGAAAAGATAACATCAGTAAAGGGCCTCCCTAACCCCTGCTGAAAACAGACTGTAACTAAAGTCAAGGTGGAATAGTCAGTCTGACTCGACGGTGTCCCTGCAGAGACAAGGGCAGTCGAAGCGGGACGGCCTTCCTGTGGAGGAGGACTGGCTGGGGCTGATCTCAGGAGAAAGCCTTCAGGATTCGCTACGGTGGTCCCAGCAAGTCTGGTCTCCGATGGGAGCTCAAGCAAGGCATCCAGGACACTGGTGCTGCCTTGGCCTCGGCTCAATTTTCACTCCTCCCTTCTGAGTGCTCAATAATTCAGAGCAAAAAGCTCTCTCCAGAGATATTGTAAAAGCAAAAGTGCTAGTTCCTAAATTACAAATGGGCTTAAAGATAATTGCTTGTGACATGTTCCAGTGAGTTGTGAGGATTTTCTTTCCTACTGCAACTACTTCTCAAGGAGTGTAAAAATGCTGAAACACTTACCATATTACTTGTTTGTACAAGCGGGTTAAGCGTTGCGGCGTAATACAATCTAACAAGGCAACTACCAAATCCTGTAGCTAGTGTGTGTTGAAGATCTTGGGTGACTGTGTAGATGAAAAGACCTCGGGTTCAAGAACAGTGAACGCCCCCAACTTTTGACAACAAAGATGATGAAGTCATGAAGTCTGGACAGCTGTCATTCCGTCGTGCCAGCCAAATTAGATCAAGATGGAAAGTTGTAACTTGTGGAAAAAAAATCTTTGGAACCTTTGGAATAGGATCTGTCCCAGTGGTCAAAAACAGGAAAATTCAGGGTATATTACTCCATAGGTCCTGTAGTTCACAGTATTATGTTCTGTTCTCTGCATTGCATGACTTTTATT
Source organism: Trichomycterus rosablanca (assembly GCF_030014385.1). Classification (NCBI taxonomy): domain Eukaryota; kingdom Metazoa; phylum Chordata; class Actinopteri; order Siluriformes; family Trichomycteridae; genus Trichomycterus; species Trichomycterus rosablanca. The sequence continues at coordinate 22,185,670 of NC_086004.1, forward strand.
ATGTGGGAAATATGCCAGTGGAATAATAATGCCTATAATATGAATTTATATGGAATTTCTGTCATAGAGACACAAGAAAAAACAAGATTTATCACAACTTTTTATGCACATCTTAAACCTATTATTATGTATCTTTGCTTAATGGAAATCTCAGATTGACTGAAATGATGCAAGCTCAGATATATTTAAAGGTTGCTTCTAACACACTACCTAACCTCTTTTGAATATTTGCTGTATTATTTTATTCACAGCAGTCTATTAAACAGTAGTCAGGGATGTAGAAATATACCACAATCACTGTGTCTTTTTCTGAGGATGATTTAAGTACAACGCTTACAGGTCAGCTCATTACCCAGGCAGATGGGAGTTTTACTTAGAGAAATGTGTTCTAAGAACAGAAATAAAAATGATTGGTTCAGAGAAATAACGAATCAAAATAAAGAGGAGGCAACCGGAAAAAAGTTATTAAGAAATTAAAATAAAATAAAAAAAAGTCTCCTGCCGGCAGTGGAAGATACCGGCTGAGCGGCTAAGAAATTGCCTTTTGGACTAACTTTCAGCAGAGGTAAGATTTTATTTATTTTTTTGGTTTATTTGGTTATCTGGGCTTATTTTGTTTAACTTGCTTGAATCAAGACAGTGCACCTTTAGTAGGCTAGCTAGCTAGAAGCAGCACTGCACTATATAGTACACTCCCCCTGCCCTGAGAGCAGCACTGCACCATACAGTACACTTCCGCTGCCCTAAGAGCAACACTACACTATACAGTACACTTCTCCTGCCCTGAGAGCAGCATTACACTATACAGTACACTTCGGCTGCCCTGAGAGCAGCAATACACTATACAGTACACTTCTCCTGCCCTGAGAGCAGCAATACACTATACAGTACACGTCGGCTGCCCTGAGAGCAGCTTTACACTATACAGTACACTTCTCCTGCCCTGAGAGCAGCTTTACACTATACAGTACACTTCGGCTGCCCTGAGAGCAGCAATACACTATACAGTACACTTCTCCTGCCCTGAGAGCAGCATTACACTATACAGTACACTTCTCCTGACCTGAGAGCAGCATTACACTATACAGTACACTTCTGCTGCCCTGAGAGCAGCTTACACTTCCGTCTCATTACACTACACGTCTCAGTTTAATGATGTCTTACCGCATCACTCCAGTCAAGTACTGAACAAAGTGGCAGTCTCACTTAGTCACTTAGCTCAAAGTGGTAGTAAGCTAGCACAACCCAAACTTCCAGCTAGCTAAATATGTGTAATATTATTATTATTAAAACTATGATTTTATAAGTAACAGTTTGGCAAATTAATTAAAATGTGTTATATACAGTATAATATAGGGTAAAAGTTCAAAAGTATGCAAAGTTTGCATAGCCTTTATTATCTATACATGTTTTGTTTATCTGATGTGATAATTGTTTTAATACATTAGTAACTTTTTGTTCGTTTTTTTTTTTTTTAATTGAGTGACTGTGATGATTGGTTAAGACATCATTAAAATCCACAATTCAAAATGATTTCACCATTTAAAGATTTTTGCTTTTTGAATTTGGTTAGACAGGTGGGGTGTGGTTTAGCTTAGGGCTTCAATGGAAATGAGAAGATTGTTGGCGGAACAATTAGCGGCTAATTAGCGGTTGCAGCTGTGAATGCTAATTACCATGTGTATTTAAACCCTGTTTTGTTGCTACCTTGTGCTGCAAACCAGAGAGTGTCTGGGTGGAAACTGTTGGTGCTGCGAAGTTTTGTTTTATTTTCTGGAAATAAATAAATAAATAAATAAATGAAGCTGTGCAACAAAGAAAAATGGCTTACTTGAATCCTCCCTGCTAGCCCAAACAGTCTTGTTAGAGTAATTTAAAAAGTTTGTGTAGTGTTTTTTTCTTATTGAAGTTTGTGTAGTGTTTTTTTCTTATTTAGATATTACATTTAAGGTTTGCCATGTTCTTACCATGTTTTTGGGGCTAAATCTTAAATGCTGTATTATGTATCTACAAGTTAATTATACAGTGTAGTGCCATATGTACAGATCACATGTAGTGAAATTGAAGTCGTTTGGGATTCAAACTGTGTTTAAAAAAATAGTCCTGCATGTCTTTCAGATGAGCTGGAGGTGGCAGGTTTCAGTTACGTTTGTCAGATTTCAGTCATGCTGAGACCTCGTGTGATGGGATGTATGTCAAATGCTTAATTTGCTTTCTGATCCTAAACCCTGAACATGCCAGTCTACAAATTCAAATAATGTGCCTATTGAGTAACTGAAATGTATTTACACTTTGTTTCGATTCATCATCATCTGTTAAGTAATTATTTTAAAATTCTGTTACAGAACCCTCTAAGCTTAATTGTCAGCTCAACGTCACTAGGTTTCCCATCATCCACCAAGGATGTCCAGCTAGTTCAGCCTCAACAAAAAAGTGATTTTAGTGTGCAGGCTAAAATTAGTTCCTAAAGAGAAAGGCTTCACTCAGCACCTGGGCACTGCAGGAATGCCGTTACACATCGTCTAGTGCGATCAAAGCATGTCCCGCCACTGAGAACCAACAAAAATAAATAAATACTAGTTCACACCAAGCCTGCAGAGAAGAGGAAGCAGGCTGGTCAGTAAGACCAGACAGATGTTAGTAATGACCTTTTTCCTAAATTATGTGTGACACCAGCTACTGGATATAAGATCAGGAAGAAAACTTTGGCCATACGGCTAAAAAAATAAAGGCATAGTTTAATGTGTGAGGGCATCAGTGATCACTGAAAATAAAGGTGAAATTAGCATTGCTTCCAAACTTTTTAAAATAACGTTAATTTTAAAAGTGTTATGAATAAACATGGTGTGGTACTAACTGTCTTCATACAAAAGAAGCCCTACCAACCATGAAATGGGTATAAATGATTGATTTGGTGATGAGTTTTTAGACTCAAAGAGATCAACTGTGATACATAAAACTCAAGGTTAAATAATGCAATCATGTTAATTATTGCCACAGGGTACACTAAAAGAATGGCAAATTATTATCCCTGCACTATATTGCCAAAAGTATGTAGACATCCCCTTTCTACAGTATAGTTAAGTTTGAGTGTTTTGCCATTGCCAACAGGTGTGTTGAGACTATTTATACACTGATCAGCCATAACATTAAAACCACCTCCTTGTTTTTACACTCACTGTCCATTTTATCAGCTCCACTTACCATATAAGAACACTTTGTAGTTCTACAATTACTGACTGTAGTCCATCTGTTTCCCTACATGCTTTGTTAGCCACCTTTCATGCTGTTCTTCAATAGTCAGGACCCCCACAGGACCCCTACAGAGTAGATATTATTTAGGTGGTGGGTCATCCTCAGCACTGCAGTGACACTGACATGGTGGTTGTGTGTTAGTGTGTGTTGTGCTGGTATGAGTGGAAAAGACACAGCAGCACTGCTGGAGTTTTTAAATACCTTACTGTCACTGCTGGATTGAGAATAGTCCACAAACCAAAAATATTCAGCCAACAGCACCCTGTGGGCAGCGTCTTGTGACCACTGATGAAGGTCTAGAAGATGACCAACTCAAACAGCAGCAAAAGATGAGCGATCGTCTCTGACTTTACATCTACAAGTTGGACCAACTAGGTAGGAGTATTTAATAGAGTGGACACTCATATCAGCACAACACACACTAACACACAACCACCATGTCAGTGTCACTGCAGTGCTGAGAAAGATCCACCACCCAAATAATACCTGCTCTATCGTGGTCGTGTGGGGGTCCTAACCATTGAAGAACAGGGTGAAAGGAGGTTTAAAAAGTATGTAGAGAAGTAGGTGGACAGTGTGTGTAGAAACAAGGAGGTGATTTTAATGTTATGGGTGATCTTTGTATTTTACATTACATTTACATCATTTAGCAGACACTTTTATCCAAAGCATCTTACAGTTGTTGCTGACTACAATGCAAGCAATTTAGTGTTAAAAGCCTTACTTAGGGGGCCAACAGTGGCAACATGGAGGTTGTGGGAGTTGAGAGTTGGACCCTCTGATCACTAATCCAATACTTTAACTCCTAAGCCCAACTGCCCAACTACAAAGATCGCCTCTGTACCAAGATCTGCATACAGTCAATTTTATGAGATTTTACATTTATGGCATTTAGCATTTAAGGCTTCTATCAAAATAAATGTACAAATTTACAACAATCGCAGTCTGGATCAGAGGCCCAACAGTGGCAACCAGTGGTGGTGGCTGTGCTTAAACTAATGACCTTATTAATAATGCAGTACCCAAACCAGAGAGCTAACACTGCCCTGTATGTAATCATGATATAAAATACATTTTATGGTTCCAACTTTATAAACCATAGTCCATAAACACATGATTTGACAAGTCTGGTGTAAAGGAAATCCAGCAGCCTACACATGGCCCAAATCTCAACCCCACTGTACACCTTTGGAATTTTATTGGCGTGTGGAATGTGAACCAGGGCGTATTATCCAACATCAGTGTATGATTAAATGGGTTTCCAATAATTCTCACAAAGAACATTAGGAAGCAAAGCAAAAGCCATAGAGAACACCATAACAATCTCTCAACAATGAACAATGGAAAAAAAGACATTGAATGCAATCAGCTTTGGTCATATACCTCACACAAAACCTCACTTGTAGAAAAAAAAAAAAATTCTTGTTTAAAATGAAGCAATGTACTAGGTCATATTATAGGAGAATTACTCTCATCAGACTAGAAACTTCATTTAAATGTTTTAACAAGACAACAATCCCAAACATAGAGCCAAGACGACTTAATCAATCTGACATAAATCTTGCTAGTTGGGAAATCTGCTATTCTTGAAAACAGGCTAAAGAAAAAAAAACTTGTCAGCATTTCTGCACTGAATTGATCTACAGCTTTCTTTTGCGTAATAGAGTTTCAGGTTGCACAGGGGTAGTGGAAGTTAAGGTACTGAGCTAATAATCAGGTTACCGGTTCAAGCCACACCACCGCCACACTGCTGCTGTTGGGCCTCTGAGTATAGCTCTTAAATTGATCCACAGCTTATTTTTGTGTAATAGAGTTTCAAGTTGCATGGGGCAGTGGTAGTTAAGGTTCTGAACTAATATTTAAAAGGTTGTCATTTTAAGCCATGCCACTATCACCACCACACTGCTGTTGTTGGGCCCCTGAGTAAGGCTCTTAACCTTTGCCAAATGCCATAAATGTAAATTTGGTGCAGTGGTAATCTGTAATAAATGGCAACGGTTTTCCCAAGCACAAATTGGTAAATTGTCTATATTTATTACAGCAGCGTTTCCCAAAATTTTTTGCACCACAAACCGGTTTCATATAAGATATAATTTCACGGACCGACGGGGAAGGGAGGATTTAATAATATTGCTCACAAAGATGTAAAATAAGCTTTTTTCACTGCGATGAGACGCTGCTTCCACCTAGGGGTGACGACAAGACAGTAACTAGCGATCTCTAATTATTCATTCTTTCTGTGTGGCCCGGTAATAACTGACCTACGGACTGGTACCGGTCCACGGCCCGGTGGTTGGGGACCACTGTATAACAGTTTCTCATGCAATGCTGGCTGATGGCTCAGAGTTCACATGCGTTCAACAGTGGTTTCTGACCTTCTCCTGCATGGATTAAGATTTCTCTGAATATTTTTATAATATTATGAATTGTAGATGGTGATCATTTGCGAACCTGCATTGAGCTTTTTTTTTTTTTATTGGAATAAAATATTAAGCCACAAGCCACAGTCTTTGTGTACAAAGCCTTTGATGTATCTTTTTTTTACAACCAATCATGATGAGTTATAAAAAAAATCAAGAAAATTACCAAATTCCAGATTTTTGTTTTGTATAAAAACATTTGTTCCAACTTTTCCAGAAAGTGGTTTGTATTATTGTTATTAAGTTCTGGCTTTTTCCAGAAATATTTCTAAAACTATAACACACAGGAGAAAATCTAAACTGGCAAATTAATACTTATTGTAGAATTATATTAGATGTTTTTATGCTCTGAGCTAAAATAACTCATTTTCCTCCCTGAAAACCACTGGAATGCCAAAAACATAAGAAAATGACAAAAACAAATGTACTGCACTAAAAAATAAGAAAATAAGAAAACTACAACGACAAATGTGCTGCATAAATATTAATCCGCATTTCAAAATAGTCATTCATGGTAAGTTTGCATTTATTATATTTTTGTTTGTTTTTAAGCCACTTCCTATGTCACAAAAGCTATAGAAAGATTAATTAGCTTCTCAGATCTTCCAACTCACCAACACTCAATAAAGTGCTTGGTGTGGATCTCTGCGTATATTGAGGAATGATGGAAAATATGCAGAAATGCAAGGTTGCAGCACAGTGACGTGCTTGAGGCTGCAAATTCAGATCCATCTATATCTTTCTAAAGCCCTGAATGTGTGGAAAAATCCAACACAAACATGTTTTCTCAATTACAGGTCAAACCTCAGGCCTTGAGCAAATTTGTCTGTCAAGTGTTTGCTTACACTGTCAGGACTGCCTTCTCTGCCATCACCTCTTTGAGTTTAGGGAACGGAACATGTCTTATTTCACTAGTTTCTTAATAAACGCAGTTGAAAAAAAGGCTTGCATTTATTTTTATAAAAGGTTTAAACAATTCAAATGAGTTTATACAGTCGTCCTCTTCTATCAAAAGCAACAAAAAGGCTGAGTCTGCTTTTCCTAGAAAGATCTGTTGATGTAAACCCTGCCCCAAATTCCAGATTACCCTAGAAGGGTTGCATATATAAAAAGCAGGAAATTGCTTAAAAGCATTTATAAAGACCTGACTGTTCATTAATCTAAAATAATATAAGATGAAATAACCTATTACTACAACCCCAAATCAGAAAAAGTTGGGACAGTAAAGCATTTACCACTTTGTAATGTTGCTATTCCTTTTCATCACACTTAAAAGACATTTTGGCACTGAGAAGACCAAGTGATTTAGTGTTTCAGCTTTCATTTTGTCCCATTCTTCCTCCAAACACATCTTAAGATGTGCAACAGTATGAGGTTGTTGTTGTCTCATTTTTTGTTTCAAAACTCTCCATACATTCTCTATTGGGGACAGGTCAGAACTGCAGGCAGGCCAGTCCAGTACCTGTACCCTCTTCTTCCGCAGCCATGGCTTTGTAATATGTGCAGCATGTGGTTTTGCATTGTCTTGTTGAAAAATGCATGGACGTCCCTGGAAAAGATGACGTCTTGAAGACAGCACATGTTGCTCTAAGATCTCAATGTACTTTTCTGAAATTTTTTTGAAAAATAACATACAATATAATCAACATTAGCTGTAAAGCTGTGCTTATCACAGTACTCATCTTGACATTTTTACTATTTTTAGCCTGTTAAGTCATCCTTTCCATTTTATTTTGTGATAAGGCTGGGTGGAGCAAACAGAGTGAACAAAACAAACAGATACAATGACAATAAGATGTTTTTTTTCTATGGGTATAAAATTGACATTTTCTAAAATATAAAAATATATGTTTACAAAAGCTAGCTGGATCATGACAATCTCTTCTACCTGTGACAAATCTGAGTAAAAATCATTTTTGAAAGTTGGCTTAATAGCCGGCTTTTATGGAATAGAGTGAGTAGAACACTGCACTTTTAAAAATATATATTCATGAATATTTAAATATTCTGTTACAGTGCAATGTGGATATACAAAAATGCATATTTTGCAGTCTATTTTAAATTCCTGAGCATATTACAAATGCAAAATCATCCCAAACACAAAAACACTAAGAAGAAATGTTGCCTATGATACTGATAGAATTTTTCTTCACTGAATGACATAAACATAAAGTGAACAGGCCTGTAGCAGATAACCCATGTCTTCCCCACCATCTACAGTATTTTAACTTCAATCACTTCTCAGGCTGTTCAAAGACATGAGCTCCTGTGTTAATAGTTTAGGATGTTTGAATTACATTCAATTTGACACCCTTAAACCCAGAGTAAAATAGCACCTGCATTCATCTCTCAAGCAGGGAGGATTATGACACCCTGCTGCTGCGCTCCCTACTGAACATAACATTGAATATTTAACGTTCGGCGCAAGGTCAAACAAGCTGTCTGCTGAAGCCTGCTGTTGCAAAAGTGTCTCACACTGAAAGCTTTGGATTGACTGATTTATCAGAGAATATTTCTTGCTTTTTATTTCAAAAAATGTTTCATCTATGCTTTGTGTGGTTGTTGCTACAGCTTTTAAATGTAAAGATATAAAGGGGCCAAAAGATCTCTAACATAGTTTTTCTTAACTTTAAATGGTTTATAACCGTGCCTATCACAAACCTTTATTTAAACAGTTACTATAATATACTGTATAGGTTTATATATACAGTATAGGTTTATATATATCCCGCCTTTTTAAAGTTTTGTGCAGTATCAACAAAATGGGAAATGGGTGAATAGATTCTAAAGGACAAATGATAATATGATGTGTGTGATGAATGAGAGTCACAGGGTTTACTGACAATGTCAGGTTTCCACAGTCCAGCGGTCTGATCAATATGACAGGGCGTGACAGACAGATTGTCTGCTTGGTCAACATTCTAAAATTGTTCAATAATAATAAAAAAAAATCGATCAATACACAATGAGCACAGTTAAAATACAAATCAAAAAGTGGCAATAGGGTGTACAGTTTGGATGACACAGAAACAATCATGTCTGTATTTTATGTCTTAATTAAACAGATTAATTAATTAGGCTGTATAGTATATTATAGTAGGTAAATCCTTGTATGTATAGAGTACCTGTAGCAGCAATGCTTCCTGTAGCTGTAATTTTGGCCATTGTAGAATTTGAATTATGCCACAAAATGTTCTTTCTTTTTTATTTAACTCCACTAATACATTATACAAGTGGTGCCTTATAATGCTAATTTCCATTATCCATATACAGTATATAACACAATGTTTGTGCTGATGTTTTACTGTAACCCTTTGATTCTTTTTACCTCCCTTGTACTGCATTGTGTATTTGGTGTGATCTTTGCAGGAGCCATGTAGTAAATTTCACATATTAAATGGACTGTATATGAATAATCAATGTGTTCTATAAAGCCAAGAAGATGTTTTTTTTTATTATCAGTTCAATGATTAGAAGCAAATATACATATATTAACAATTCGAGCACTGACCGCTTTCCTAATACGAGTCTAAAACTATCCCAATGTATTGTTAAAAGTTTGTGCAAATACATCATGTATTCATTAGGAGAAGCAGCCGACCAAATCAGTAGTTACAACACCTAAAACACATGATGTCTAAAAAAATACAATGGTAACTGTTTCAATTACAGCTCTTTATACAAGAATGCCTTTTAGATTCCAAAAAAAAAACTTAACCCCACCCAGTTCAATCACAACTTCAAAGTATAGTTAAACTTTTCATCTGTCCCTATAGAAATCGAATAGTAAGGAGGAAAGACAGATTGTACAATTAATTGGGCTCCCCTACAGGCCGTGCCTGTACATCTGTGGGCTATTATTGCCAAACTACAATCGCAGGCTGACACTGAGGCGCCACAGCGGGGCTTGACGGACCCAGAACGTTTCTGCCCTGTCCTCCTTTACATGATAGATACCCCTGGTCCAGATTGGAGCCTGGTTTTGCGTTACACAATAAACATATGCATTTGAAATAAGACTGAAGTGTTGTCATCAGTCTCTGTGATTTTGCTCTGGTTATAATTTAAAATATATATATATTTTAATGAACTACAATTTTATAACAAGAACCATTGACAAAATCCATCGCAAAGCTTTGCCCCCAACCACCCCCCACCCCAGACATAACCAGTCACGTCTGTATAGATGCCTAATCACACAATACAGACTTGCATATTAGGCCACTGCATCACCTGAGTGTCTGTTCTTTTTTGTTGGTTAAAAATGTAAAAACATACATTATATGTGGTGTAAAAAATATATGTACACAAACTAAATTTCAAATTCATAAATGTCATTTAACATCACATTTGACATGGTATTCTTTTTGTTTGTGATCATGAATGAATATACCACAAGGTTTAAATACTCAACTAAATGAATAACTTAAGTTGCATACGTATGTTTGTGACCCAGCATGTGTACAGAAAACCATCAATACACTCGTCGCCCATGCTAACCATGGTTTGCAAAATATGTTCCTTTGTTAAAGCCTCTCTCTGCAGTCCACAAGGTCGTTTACCTTTTTTCAAGTGTAATAAGGTAAGTAGCAGGTTATATAATACAATCTATGATTGTGAGGGTCCTTAATAACCTCTGTAATGGGTACTCAATTCCATCAATCGAAAGGTGTCACTGCTTCATCATAACAATATTTTTGCTTATTGGTTCTGGCTGCTCTGGGATTACTTGGGCTCATATGCCCCTTAAGCAGAATTCAACAGTAATCCCTGGTCATTTCTGGGCATACATTCTTTTTTATTCCATAATCCTTTCACTTTCCCTCTCTTGCTTAACCAGCACTGCTGCCCCTTGCCTGTGCAAACAGCACCTGGCCCAGTTTCACTCTGTACCGGTGGGTTTGTCTTTCAGCAAGGTTAGCAATCAGCCTATAATGTGATCTGTTCACAGTCTGTTAATTCTCTTCATCAGCCTGAAGTTGCCCCGAAGGAAGGTGTGGAAGGGAGGGAAATATCTCTGGAGCTTTCATCAGCCTGTGAAACATGATGGACAAAAAATGACTTTGACTGATCCTTCTCCACACACACACCCATGAATGTGGGTTTTTTTTGGAAGGTGTTGGGAATATCAGTTACACTCATGCACACGTGCGGTGCTCATCTCTGTGCTCCTGTTCAGAATGGCAATAAGAAGAGGAGCTCTTCTCAACACCATTGAAGCGGCTGGAGATTTAATATTTGGGGACGGGGGAAAATCATCTTTATGTAAAACACGTGTGGTTTCTACACACCGCCTGAGACCACGCACTTTGGTTTTGGTCCCATTTTTACTGGGTTACCACTTCAAACACTCACTCAATCAAGAGTGCAGAGACAAGATATGTACAAAGCCCATTTCCAGAAAAGTTGGGACGAATATGTGACTTGTTAATTCTCTTAAATGTTTATTTAATTAATTAAAGTAAAAAAAAAAAAAATTCATTGATCAACTTCATTGTATTTTTTATATAAACACATTTATAATTTGAATAGCCTGCAGCACACTGAAAAAAGTTGGGACACGTGTGTTTAGCACTGTATTCCACCAGCGTTCCTGTTAACGAGACTTTTTAATAATCTGGGAACTGAGGACACTAATTGTTGCAGTTTTGCAAGTGTTATTTTTCCTCTATTCATGCTGTACTTTAGTTGCTTAACAATCAGTGGTCAACATTGTCTGATTCTCCTCTTCATGATGCAGTAGAGACTAATCTGGAAAGCAGGCAGGCCAGTCAAGCACATACACTCATGGTCTACAAAGCCACACTTTTGTAGCTAGGGCTGGGCGGTATATCGCAAATATCGATATATTCAATATTACTTTTTACACGATGTTGAAAATGACCATATTTGATATATCGAGTATGTGTAGAATACACAGGTTACCATTTGAGAACATTTAAAACAGAGCACAAAAGTGCTTTGCGGAAAGCTTTCCTTCGCGTATGAGTGGGTGGAAGCGAGTGCATGCACACACGGAAACTGAATCACTCAGTCAAGGAGACAGAAACGACTCTTTTCAAACAAATTATTCATTGGAATCAAATGAAATGCTCTTATCTATGGTAAAGATTAATTCATTTTGCTCACTCTGTTTCAGTTGATTTGTTGAAGAGATTCAGATGTACAAGCCAGTCAGAGCTTCTGAATTCAGATTTTGGGCAGAATTTCAATCTCTCTCTTCATTGGTTGTTGTATAAGTGACAGCTTAGTGAACGAATTATCAGTTTTAGCTTTTTACAGTGAAAGCCGACAGAATAAATGATCTAAAACAGTTTTCATTAGTTAGGTAACAATCACAGTTGGATATAGATTTAAACAGTATATTGTGGAAATATTATGGAAACATACAAGATGGCCTCTAAGAAAAAAAAAAGTGGATTATATCCCTAATGAAACACATGGAAATATGATATATGTTCTCAATTTGAAGAAGAGAAGCTCAGGTAAGCAGCGGTTATGATTTTATGCTGATGTGTGGTTGATTTGGGTCACGGTGCTGACTTTTACTGTTTATAGCTAAATATTATCAAATATTGAACTTTTTTTTATGCTGATTTATTTAAAGTAAAATGGACAGTATAAATGTGATTGTAAGATTCTGCAGTTTTGTTTGATATAAATACTGTCAATATTAATACAAATACAGCCTTATAATAATACAAAATATAAACACTGTAATTAGTCAGAATTGATCAGAACTACAATGTTTTGTGTTTTTAAGAGAACTTATAAACAATATAAGCTAAAATACGGGCCGTGACCTGTACTTTTAGTTTACATTATATCGTATCGTATCGTATATCGCCACTTCTAAAAAAGCATATTGAGATATGAGTTTTTTAGTCATATCGCACCGCCCTTATTGTAGCACATAGACTCTATGTGTCCTCTGTCATAGAGCCTAACATCGTCTTGCTGAAATAACCATGAACTTGCCTTGCAATATTTGTCACTGACTGTTGACATACCATGATAGTTGTTGACTTTTGCTTCTTTCCCTGATAACAGTCTGGATAGTCCTGTTCATCTTTGCATTCTTAAAAGCAAGCTGAAACGATGACTTCTCTGATCACATCATGTTTCCACTGTATTTTTGGTTCATTTAAGAAGAGCCACGCCCCATCTGTGATTGCAAAGACTGAGTCTTTGGTGGAGCCCTCATGATTCCCTCACCTGTTCCAATTCACCTGCTTATTGTGGAATGTTGCAAAACAGTATAATTTATTATATATTAACTTTTCACTCTCATTTGACTCTGTGCCAACTTTTTTGAGTGTGTTGCAGGCATTAAAGTACTTTTTATTATGTATAGAAAAATTCTTTTGGTTAATTGCATTTTACTAAACGTCCCAACTTTTCTTGAAATAGAGTTTGTAATGGGGAAAAAGCTGGTGTCTTACTAGTCTGCAACAAAAAAGGCACATTAAATAAGTTCCTTGTGTCTGTGGAATTTGTTTTACAAGCTAAATTATGAGAGATAGGGTGGCAAGTCAGTGTGGATCATATTGCCAGCCAACCTTGCCCGCTCCCAGCTCTATTTGTTAGAAGCACAATTTATTCAGCAAGATCCCCAAAATCACTTCCTGTCATCCGCTGAACAGTTGGAAGAAGGAAAAAGCGAAACACAATCGCTGCAATTACACCTTGAAATTGTATTTTAAAGCAGGGGAAAATCGTCTCTGCTAATGGACCGTTTGTACCAGCTGTGGTGAATGTGCGCAGCGTCTTTCCAAGCCGTCCAGATTGTGCTGAACAAGGAAAGAAACCCAGGCATGAAGAAGCGTGATCAGTCATGAATATTTAATCACCTCACATCAGCAATTAGCAACGGATTAAAGAAGCATGAGCTGGGTTGCGATTCCATTAGTGAGCTCTATTTGCAGAGGACACGGCTGATGGTGTGGACATAAACAAGTCTTTAAACACACATTAGTGACTAAAGTAGAATTTCTTTAATACTTATATAATTGTTTTATAAAGTATCGACATCAAACACTCGGCTAGGCGCAGCGGTAAATTACACCAGACCATTATCGCTGGGATCCAGGGTTTGAATCACCAGCGGTGCTATGGGCAGGTCGGGAATCTACATACTGACGTGATTGGCTAGGGAATCTAGGGAAGGGAAGAGAGGTGGTCAAGGTCCTGCAATGGACAAGCGTCCTGTCAGGTGTGTGTAATTGCACTGTGTCCAGTGATTTTGGGGAAACAGGACCAGAGTAAAGTGGGGTGAAAACATGAAAATGAAATGAAAAATAAATTATTAATTAATTTTGAATTAAGTATAATATAAGGTCCCCTCACCATATCAAAGTAAAAGTCCCTAAATCCAACACAATCTTTGCCCAAATATCATTTTAATTTGCTGCTTCCAGTGATTGAAATCTGTTACAAAGAATCTAAAACTAGATACATTCATTTTAGTTGCTGCTTTTAAGGATTTATTTACAGGCATATTCAATGATACTTGTAATTGCTTTATGTGATGTGTCGTTTGATGTTTCTTTCTTCTCGTTCCTTTATTTTCCCTTTGTCCCCCTCTTCCTTGTTTTTTCACTTATTTTAGTGTATATATACATATTTTTTGTTTTGTTTAAAAATCAAAATCATTGAGTATGACACACATGCAGTGACATTTTTGTCTTATCACACTTTACTGTGTAGGCACGGCTGCAGCTTTACTGGCGGAGTGGTTAAATGGTCCATAAAGAATCCTGGACTGAAATAAATGTTTTGGGGCTCAATTTGAAGTTACTAGGCAATTAGACTCATAAAATGAAAACACTGGAACAATAAATAGGTTGAGAGACTGACTTTTCCATCTATAAAAGTTACCGGAGGCCCTCCGGACAAATATCTTCCCTCTCAAAAGTGCAAATGGTTCTTTCTTTGTGCCACACACATCGATTTATTGTTAATACTGTGGTGGAATTATTGTTACATTCTTACAGGATTGTTACATTGTATTTACACATACTCCAGCAGTTTTTCAACCAAGGTCTATTTAATATATCTGCAGGGTTGGTGGTTAACCCAGCAAATTAGAATAGAATCTGTTTAAACCTCACTTCTATTGAGTTAATGGTTGTTTCAGTCTGGTGCACAATATGCTAAACCTTGATTATCACAACCTTGATATGAACCGCTACTAAGCATTTTGCTCATATTGCACTGACCCTACAAACCTTATGAGGTCATGTCATATTTTCAGAAAATCCACAAAACGTGGGTTTTAATAATAAAGTATGATTCTACTGTTAGTCACAGAAAAATAACAGCTGCAGAAACTACTAACTACTTAAGTGCATTTTTACTTTTGCCATTAACTGATTTTACTGTGAGAATGCAACTGCTCCATGGTTTTTCTACATGCTGCAACACAAATTTATATACAGTGGTACCTTGAAACTCAACGTCAATTGGATCTGGGAGTGGCGTTAAGTTTAAAAGGCATTGAGTTTCAAAGGAATTTCTCCCATCAGGATGTATGGAAAGCCTGTTAATGCATTCCATGGTCCCGTGGAACTATATATATGCATATACTTTAGGCTAATGTAAAATAATGGGGTTGTTTTTGACACTTATACACTGAAAATAACACAAATATAATATAAAAACACTAAAATACAATTAAAACAGTTAAAAATCAATAAAAATACAATAAAATCTGCACTTTACCTTCTTTATTGTTTTATGCTTATGCTTCTTAATTAGTGGAGAGAACAGATAAGCAGTAATAATTAAGAGAGGTTTAGTGTTTCTATGTCGTTCTTTTAATACATTAAGTTACTTTTTTTATGATAAGCATCTTAGAATCTCTTAGAAAAGCTGATTCTCACAATTTCTCAGAACCTCAAGCTATAACACAAGTTTAAAAGTGGAAGGAGAAAAATCCAGCTAAACACAGATACATGTGGAGCTTTCAAAGTAAATTGGATGGTTATTCCACACAAATTCATGTTCGCATGACGTTTTACCGCACCGCTCAAGCCGAGCTCTGAGCAAAGCAGCAGTTACACACCTGTTACGTTTAAGGGAAACGTCGAGTTTAAGGAGGGTACAAATTTCTCCACGAAGGGCGTTGAGTTTCAAAGATTTTGAGTTTAGGGGACGTTGAGTTACAAGGTACCACTGTATTTAAGTTCCCCAGCTCCCCTTGCATTAGTATTAAAATTTTTTTGTTTGTTTATTAATATGCAAATAAAACTAACAAATATATAAAATTATGTCTTTATGTTTTATTCTTGGGATCAAAACGTTTACAAAAATACTTTTATGTGCATCTAGATTTCATAGTAGAAGCACTTGTGTGTGTACCTTTTGTGTGCCATAAAGAGTATAAGTGATATCCACTAGGGGGCAGAACAGTGCCAAAACTGTCACGAGTCTATCTAATGTTATAATAGTGTTTGTTGTATGACTACATAGAATTGTGGACCAAATCCAGAGCTGGTGACTTAAATCACCAAGTGGAAAAGATAGCTTACTCAATATGCATGGAAAACTTCTCATATCCTGGCTTGCTATATGCAGCCACAAAAATCTGTTTTCTGCACTGGGTTTATATTATAGAACTAATCTGCATGTTTATAATTTCAGGTTGTGTGTCTGTGTAAAGCTGTCAGGATGTAATGTTCTTTATTGTTGAATTTATTGTGTTGTGGATTTGATTGTTGTGTGATTTAATTCTGTTTTTATGTTTCATTCTGCCAGCCTTGTGTTACACCTACTTCAAGGTTGTGCCAAACGTCTTCCATTTCAAAATTATTGAAGCCTCTGTCATACTGGCAACCCTAAAAAACTTAGATATTGTTTTATATTCTAACCCTGATGTATGCCTGGCCACAATTTGATTGTGGAGACCCACTGACAGTTCCTTGGACTTCATTGCTATGTTTTTTTTCCCTGACAATGCAGTGTCAATTGTGAGCCCTTATAGACCAAAGCTTGTGCTGTACCAAACAACGTCCAATCCAATCAAATGCCTCAGGTAGACGCCAACTCTAGAATCATAGATACCTGTTTGCTAGGATAATTAAAGCAAACATGGTTTTGGATTGCAACATCAAAAGGTCTGAATACTTTCATGAATAAGAGCTTGTACAAATAATGACTATGTAATCTACAAACAAGTTTTTACTTCATCATTTCTGATAAGTGTAGATTGGTGGGTAAAAATGGCAATGATATCCATTCAAATCCACAACACACTTAAGTGTGCAAAAAATTAAGGGGTCTGAATACTTTTAATAGGTGAAACGGTGGCTCGGTGGGTAGCACTGTCACCTCACAGCAAGAAGGTCCTGTGTTTGATCCCCAGATGGGGCAATCCGGGTCCTTTCTGTGAGGAGTTTGCATGTTCTCCCCGTGTCTGCGTGGGTTTTCTCCGGGAGCTCCGGTTTCCTCCCACAGTCCAAAAACATGCAGTGAGGTGAATTGGAGACACTGAATTGCCCTATAGGTGAATGGGTGTGTGTATGTGTGTGTATATATGTGTCTGCCCTGCGATGGACTGGCACCCCGTCCATGGTGTTACTGTGTGCCTTGTGCCCATTGAAAAGCTGGGATATGCTCCAGTACCCGTCCCCAGGGCGACCCTGATTGGATAAACGGTTAAGACAATGAGTAAGTGAATACTTCATAAATCCACTACGCAACAGCTTGTTGGACTTTCCATTAAAACCATGAGCTTTTAGCTTTTATATGCCCCCCACCCCCAACTGGACTTTCCATTTAAACCATAGACTTTAATATTCTAGCCACTCAGCAAAGGAATTATTAACATTTTTATCTGCCAGTAGTAGATTGTGGTGAACCAAAAGGTCTTCTGAGGGCAGGTTTAGAACATGAGCAGGATAATGTAAACAAGCCAGGCCAGCCATGCTTTTAATATGATACAGTCGCTTTGATCACATTGTGTAAACAATGTTCTCTCTCCAGATATTTTTAACTTTAATATTAAAAGGAAAGTATTAAATATTGACCAGCGCACCTTTACTAAAGCTACATCATGTCAAGAAAAACAAGTCTATTGGTATGTGTGAACATAAATTATAATCCTATATACAATCGCTGTTACACAAAGCATTAAGTACAGACATTACACTATACAAGGAGGAAACGAGATTAGATGAACTGAGATGTTTAGAAGAGTAAATGCAATAGCACGGATTGTTGCACAAGATTAATGCTGTGCATTAACGGATGGACAAGGCAATGAAAGTTAGCTTCCTTGAGTCTAAAACCCATAGTCTGGAGTATTGAACTCACAATTTACTCCCCTCTCCCCAATTAGGAGTGCGCATTGGTTTCATTAACCATGATTAATTCCCTCTTCTTCTGTAAATTGATTATATAATGGAGTAATGAATACATTTATTTTACAACCGATAGCTCTTCCCTAAGGAAAGTGAATGACCGGAAATTGTATCAGTCCAGTGTGAATGAAGCTGTTGCTGCCCGCAAATACAAACAAAATTGTGTAAGTTCTGGTTGTAATTCTCTACGATTTACAAGCTCAAATCTGACAGTTGGGTCAGTATGAAAAATACAAAATAAATAAATAAATGCATTGTTTCTTTTATGACCACTGACAGGTGAAGTGAATAACACTGATTATCTCTTCATCACGGCACCTGTTAGTGGGTGGGATATATTAGGCAGCAAGTGAACAATTTTAGCCTCAAAATTAATGTGTTAGAAGCAAGAAAAATGAACGAGCGTAAGGATTTGAGCGAGTTTGACAAGGGCCAGATTGTGGTGTTCCCGGTCTGCAGTGGTCAGTATCTATCAAAAGTGGTCCAAGAAAGGAACCGGCGACAGGGTCATGGGCGACCAAGGCTCATTAATGCACGCGTGGTCCGATCCAACATACAAGCTACTGTAGCTCAAATTGCTGAAGAAGTTAATGCTGGTTCTGATAGAAAGGTGTCAGAATACACAGTGCATCACAGTTTGTTGCGTATGGGGCAGCATAGCCGCAGACCAGTTAGTTAGGAAGGTGATTGGAATGTTATGCTTGATCGGTGTATATTGACTCATTTAATTCCCAAGATATTTCATGCTTTGGTCAACTTCATTTAATTTGTTAATATACAGGCATTCATTTACATCTGCGGCATTTATCCAAAGTGACTTACAATTATGATTGAATACGAAATCTCCAAATGCAGCTTGCAAACAGAGCTGACTTATGCACACTGAGGGTGGGTAAGAGTGTGTTTCAAATCGGTGTTACTTATACAATTCTGCATTTATCAAACATTTATCCAAATTTATGATTGAATACAACTTGAGCAATTGAGGTTTAAGGGCCTTGCTCAGGGGCCCAGCAGTGGCAGCTTGGTGGTAGGGTTTGCTCCGACAACCTTCTGATTACTGGTTCAGTACCTTTACCGCTGAGCTACCATTGCCCATTTCTGTAGTTGGGAGTTGGGATGGGGGCAATTTAGGGTTAGTGAAGAGGTAAAAAAAATAAATAATGATGTGATTTAATGGACGTATATCAACAAATGAAATGGAGTTAACCAGACAAAACATGAAATATCTCAGGTTCATCCTGTCTGTAGTAAAATAAAAGTCAAAGTAAATGTAAGAAACTTGTTCACATTGTCTCAACTTTCTCAAATAAACATACCATACTGACTTAGAGACTAGCTACCATATAACAGTAACAGCCAGTCAGTTATTCTTCTGATTATGACTGCACAGTCCTATTGTGCCATGCTTTCCAAAGATACTCAAACCTTTTGTATGTCATTCTGTTTATTCAACCTTGTGCAATATAGCTGGCTGCACTGAAGTAACCC
This sequence comes from Trichomycterus rosablanca, assembly GCF_030014385.1. Taxonomy (NCBI): domain Eukaryota; kingdom Metazoa; phylum Chordata; class Actinopteri; order Siluriformes; family Trichomycteridae; genus Trichomycterus; species Trichomycterus rosablanca. Next base: position 22,205,195 of record NC_086004.1, read on the forward strand.
AGATCTGACTTTGCACCAGCAGAAAATGGCCATTTGTGACTGTTAATCGCCCGGGTATTCAAACTCCGATCTCCGCAGTGATAAGTCAGCACATAAAACCACAGTGCCACCCAAGCGCTCGTAATATATACTTTTGAATCAACCAGGGACCAAAGACAAATTACTTGTAAGCCTTTATAGATTCCTTCAATAAACCATGTATTTATTTATTTTACTTTTTTATTTATGCGTTTTCTTCCTTTATCTCCCAGTTCAGCGTAGCCAATTAGTCTTCTGCTACTGGGGACCCCAATCGCAACCAGGGAGGGTATATTTGACTGGACACACACTCCCACTGATGCATGCCAGTCCACCAATCCCTACTTATTCGCCCATACTGTGTCACTTCTCACTCACTGATCTTCCACTGTTCCTCCACTTCTGTACAGGCACCTCGGGCTACTAACCAGGGTCCATACACAGCATCTCAGTAGACTAGTGGCCAATTTTGTCTGTTGCAGGCACTGCCAGTTGTGTCTGCTAGTGGGCGCCCAGCAGACCGGTAGCAGAGCTGAGATTTGAACAGAATCCCAGCGCTGGTGTGCTAGCGGAGTATCCCACTGTGCCACCTGGAAGCCAAGCCATTTATTTCCAACATAAAATCTGCAAGTAAAAGATCTAATCTAGTGTATTATTAATAATAAAAGACATACACGCAGCAACTAAACAAGTTTTCAAAAGAAAAGATGATTTAAATAAATAATACAACAGCACATACAGTACAAACACACTTCCTAATAATGAATTTATTCTGACTGATCACATTTTAACACCTTTTTTATGTTTCAAATCTAAAAATGTACTTTATTTTCATAATAATTTTTAAAGTGAGTTTTCTACAACACAGCTAATCCAGTTCGTAGAAAGGTTTAAACAGATACAGGATATATTTGCAGGCTTGTATTTACCGGTTCATCATCTTTTCAGGCTTCTAAAATAAACCCCAGCAGCATGACACGACCTTGATCATCAATGCTCTTCATTTTTTTATTTACTGCCCTTCTATGAGTGTCTCTCATCATTCCGCTCATTCATTCACTCTCCTTTCTTTCCTCTGTTTCCCTCCCAAACCGTGCCTCTCCCCGCGCACCACAGATGGTCCTCATTAATAAAGAAAGCAGCCTTTTACCCAAAAGCTGAAGAGAGAGGCTTTAAAGAACGATATTTTCAGTGAACCAATTGGCAGACTGTCTTGCTCTGAATGCTAAAATGTTGTTTAACCAATTGGCCTACACATTACTACAAGCATTTAGTGAAAGCACAAGGTTGTCAGATTATTAAAAGACCGGGATGAAGGTAGTGAATCATTTCGTTTCCTCTAAACATCCGAAATGATTTGAAACTGCCTGATTACAGGAGCTCAGCAGGTAGTCTGGGTGTTTTTTAGCTTCACGGTTCTGAGGATCTGAGATTAAACCTGGCCTCGAGTCGTTGTCTTTCCATTTCTGCATGGGTTTCACAGGAGACTTTGGTTTCCTTCCCCTTTCTAAAAACATGCCAGTAAATTGATTGACTGCTGTAAATTGCCTCTGGGTGTGACTAAGTGAATGGGAGATACAGCACATGATGCGCTGAGATAGAGTGATGATCTGTCCATGGTGTATTCTTGCCTTGCCCCGAAGGAAGGAATGGATGGATGGATGGATTGGGTGGATGGGTGGACTGATGGATGGATTGGTGGGTGGGTGGATGGATGGATGGATGGATGGGTGGGTATGTGGATAGATGGAGTGGTGGATGGATGGATGGATGGATGAATGGGTGGGATGGTAGATGGATGGATGGATTGATGGATGGATGGATTGGTGGATGGGTGGGTATGTGGATGGATGGATGGGTGGGTGGTTGGTTGGATGGGTGGTTGGTTGGATGGGTGGGTGGGTTGGTAGATGGATGGATGGATGGATGGATGGTTCGGGTGGGTTTTTGGATGGATGGATGGATGGAAAAAACAGAGTTTGTATTCTCTGGGACAAAAAAAAGAGGACCATCCATGATTGTAAGCAATACAGGTTCAAAAGTAAGTTTGGTAATGTCATGATATAGGGGCGTTGTGTTGCCAATGAAATGGGTAAAGTGCACATCTGTATCTTATAGTGCACATCTTTTATATTACTGTATTTTGGAGCAACATATCCTTTAATCTGGGCAACATCTTTTTCAGGGATATCCCTGCTTTTTTGCAAGATAATGCCAACTTAAATTCCTTGTCTTACAGCAGCATGGCATCAGAGTAAGAGCATGCAGGCGCTAGACTGGCCTACCACCAGTCCAGACCTGTTTCTCATTACAAAAAGTCTGGAACATTTTGAAGTGCAATATATGACAAAGAAGACGATGTTAAGAATGGAAACGGAAAAAATTCCACTTCCCAAATATGACATTGGGTGTCCTGTGTGTCCAGAACAAAGGAAAGGTAATGCAAGAAAGAAAGAAATCTAACTTAAAATTAAACAAATAAATAAACTAATAGTGAAAAAAAGTAATAATAATAATAACAATAATAATAATAATAATAAGAAGAAGAATGATAATGATGATGATAAATACAACCCCAAATCTGAAAAGAATTGGGACAGTATGGGCAATGCAAATAAAATTAAAATGCAGTGTTCCTTACATTTACTTTGACTTTTATTTTTTTATTTCAGACAGTTTGAACCTGAGATATTTCATGTTTTGTCTGCTCAACTTTATTTTATTGGTTGATATACCTCCATTCCTGCATTTCACACCTGCAACACATTTCAAAAAAAGTTGGGACAGGGGCAATTTAGGGTTAGTAATGAGGTGAAAAAATGATGTGATTCCAAACAGGTGATTATAATCATGGTTTGGTACAAAAGCAGTATCCAGGAAAGACTGAGTCTTTAATGAGCAAAGATGATCAGAGGATTTCCAGTTTGTCAACAAATGTGTGAGAAAATGATTGAAGTGTTTAAAAACAATGTACCTCAAAGAAAGACTGGAAAAGATTTGCATATTCTCCCTCTACAGTGCATAATATCATTAAACCATTCAAGGAATCAGGAGGAATTTGGTGCGTAAAGGCCAAGGGAGCAAGCTTAAGCTGAAGGCCTGTGATCTTCGATCCCTCAGACGACACTGCATCAAGAACCGCCACTCAACAATAGCTGATATAACCACATGGGTGAGGGATTACTTTGGCAAACCTTTGTCAAGCACTACAATACAGAGTTACATGCACAAATGCTGCTTAAAACTTTACTGTGCAAAAAAGAAGCCTTATGTTAACCATGTCCAGAAGCAACGTCGACTTCTCTAGGCTCAGAGGCATCTAGGATGGACCATCACACAGTGGAAACGTGTATTGTGGTCAGATGAATCAGCATTCCAGGTCTTTTTTTGAAAAAATGGATGCCTTGTGCTCCGGACCAAAGACAAAAAGGACCATCCAGACTGTTATCAGCAACAAGTCCAAAAGCCAGGGTCTGTTATGGTATGGGGCTGTGTCAGTGCTCTTGGCAAAGGTCATTTATACTTCTGTGATGGCAGCATTAACATTAACAGAGCAACACATGCTGCCTTCAAGATGTCATCTTTTCCAGGGACGTCCATGCATTTTTTAACAAGACAATGCAAAACCACATGCTTTACTATTTATAACTTTTAGTTTAAATGGATTTTGTGTATGTATGTTTTGTGTAAATCCTATTCATTCAAATTATTTTCCAGGCCACACAAGGAGGAAGAGGTTCCCTGCTGAGTCTGGTTTCTCTCAAGGTTCCTTCCTGTAATATTAAGGGAGTTGTTTTGCCACTGTCGCCCTTGGCTTGCTCAACAGGGTTTTTTTGGTCTATCAGTCCTGGATTCTGCTACTAAAGTTGCTTTGAGAGAATGTCTATTGTTAATATTTTTGACTGAGGTCAAAATTCTCAGAATTGTTATTTATATTGTATGAAATTGTATGTAACTGATGTCACCTAAAATCCTGGCATTTACTTTTTGTCTTCTTTAAAACACTGGTAACCACTTTACATTGGTTTTAAATCACTTTTGCACATGTTGTTTCTGTTATTTTGTCATGCCCCCAGCAAACGCGCCCCGATAATAGTCTCCACTTTGGAATGTTGTAATGTTTTCTTCGTGCTTTGTGAAGCTTTAAGTGTAGCTGGACTATTAAAGGCTTCAAGGCATGTAGGCTTTATTTTTCTTTATATTCCAATGCAGTTGAAGAAGTTTTTGTATTCTCTTGTCTCATTTACACCCCCAGTGACTGACGGATGTTGGTTATAGAGCAGGTTATTACTGTTGTTGCTGAGGCCGGGTATGTGCTCCTCCTCAGATGCTTTATGATTGCTGGTCATAATTTGTTTAAAAAAAGAAAGAAAGTGAGCCATGATAGCAGGCTGGCTTTATCCTGTTAGACGGTGCCCGGGGTGCAATCTCCGGCACGAGAGAACACGCGCACCACACTGGGACATTGATAAAGCCTCAGCTGCGTGGCTTTTTGATTGCGGAAAGGTCAAGCTGAGCTTTGTTATCTCACAAGGGGCCGGTGGAGTGGTACTACAGCAGCACTGGCACCATTCAAGTCAAGTTGCCAGAGATGAAAAGGCGACGGAGGGAAAGCCTAGAATACCAATCAATTCATATTTGATCTGCTGAACGCTCTGATACTATAAGTTGTTGAGATGGAGTGGCACTTCATCGGGATCGGATCAGAGGAGAGTGTTTTTGTTTGCAGTAGCCTCTTGATTTACTCTTCTTGTAGTATCAGCCGCATCTGCTCACTGACACTTACGGCTCAGCGTCGGTTGCAGGCGACTATGAAGGCACGTAAAGAACAGAACAGGGAGTCAGTAACAATGGGTTTTAGGTAGATCAACCAACAGAGGTAAGGGATTAAGATAAAAATAATGACTTTATTGTAGTCCATTTACATCCCCAAATTAAAAACGTTGGTACAGAATGGAAAATAGAATTGTTTCTTACATTTACTTAGTATTATTTTATTGCAGACATTAAAACCCCAGGATATTTCATGTTGTGTCTGGTTAACTTCATTTCATTTTTAAATCTACATCCATTCCTGCATTCCAGTCTTGCAACAAATTCCAAAAAAGTTTGGACTTTTTAATTTAAGTCTAGTAATGAGGTAAAAACTAAATAATATTGTGATTGAAATTTGGTACAAAAGTAAAAGAGTCTTTGATGAGCAAAGATGGGCAGAGGATCTCCAGTTTGTCAACAAATGTACACCGATTAGGCATAACATTATGACCACCTTCCTAATATTGTGTTGCCCCCACTTTTGCTGCCCCATTCGCAACAAACTGTGATGCACTGTGTATTCCGACACCTTACTATCAGAACCAGCATTAACTTCTTCAGCAATTTGAGCTACAGTAGCTCGTCTGTTGGCCAGCCTTCGCTTCACACGTGCATAAATGAGCCATGGCCGTCCATGATCCTGTTGTTGGTTTACCACTGTTCCTTCCTTGGACCACTTTTGATAGATACTGACCACTGCAGCCCGGGAACACCCCACAAGAGCTGCAGTTTTGGAGATGCTCTGATCCAGTTGTCTAGCCATCACAACCCTTGTCAAACTCGCTCAAATCCTTAGATTTGTTCATTTTTCCTGCTTCTAACATCAATTTTGAGGATAAAATGTGCACTTGCTGCCTAATATATCCCACCCACTAACAGGTGCCGTGATGAAGAGATAATCAGTGTTATTCACTTTACCTGTCAGTGGTTATAATGTTATGCCTGATCGGTGTATAAGAAAATTATTAACATTTAAGAAATTAAAAAGGTTTGTATATTTCTCCCTCTACAGTGCATAATATCATTAAGTAATTCAAAGAACCTGAAGGCATTTCAGTGCATAAATGGCAAGAACACAAGCCTAAGTCTATACTGTCCCAACATTTTCTGATTCAGGATTGTATTATAAAAGCAGTACTGAACTGGATTTGCTTCAGGATCCATATTTGTCCTTTATGATCAAGCCAAAAGCAATTCAACTTTTGAACCCTTTTAATTAATTATACCAAACAAATAATGCAGCAAAAGTCTCTGTGTTTATGACTCTAAACATAAAACAAATGCGATCCTTCACACATTTAAAATTGTGTTCCTCTAGAACAGGGGTGTCAAACACCTCTTCACCGAGGGCCACATCTGCATTATGGTGGCCTTCAAAAGGCAGATTGTAACATATCCTGCTGTTATTGCAGTCTGCCTTTTAAGTCTTGGACAATTTGTTGTTTTTCTTGGAGGTTAAATTCTGTGTTTGGTGTCAAAATGTCAAATTTATACTGTATATTTATAATGTATATCTACATTTATATTGTACTCCTTTACCACAGGCACAGCCTCATAACACATGAGACGTACCGGTTTCTCTTCTTGAAGCACAAACTTGTGCTCCCTCTTTCATTAAATTTCCTCCTGTTACAGTTTTCTCTTCTTGTACATTTTGGGATTATTTGTAAGTATTTCTCAACATCACTTGTTGGAAAACCGCCTCGGTTAAACGCTGATGTGGAAACACTGCCATCTAGTGGCGGGATCCGGTCACTTTGTTGGCATGCATTGTGGGAGATGCAGTTTATGTACGATTTTACAGTGTATTTTAAGACAATCATATCTTTTAAGCTCTCGCAGGCCACATAAAATGACATGGCGGGCCAGATTTGGCCTTGAGTTTGACACGTGTGCTCTAGAAGAACTGCCAATTCAGCAAGGACACCAAATATGTATTACAATCCCAAAAGGTAATTTGCATGTACAAATATCTAGATGCATTATTTGCCAAAAGTATGTGCCTACCACTACTAATTATAAAGGTATTTTAGCCCCATCCATTACTAACAGGAGTATTAAGCCAATGATTTAAAAAAATGCTTTCAGAAAATTAAAAAAATATATGATACATTGAACCTATAAAAAACATATTTTATTTGATTATTAAAATCACTTTTTGAATAAAGATTTAGTTTGTTATTAACATTGCTTCCATGCAGTTACTGTGTGAGCTGTGTTGCTTCCCACTTTTACATTCAGCCCTCCCATTGTACGCCTTTCAAAACAAAAGTTCTGTAAATGTATAAAAATAATGATTAAAGTTTTTATAAAGATCCACTTTTGGGACATGAGCCACCATTAAGAAACCACAGCGTAGGAACCTCTGTAAGGTCAAACAGTTTAGAAGAATGTTATCTGGCAGCATTTTTGTCTTATCTGTAGGAACAAAGAAAATGACCACAATTTTGAGGTAAACATCCAAATACTCTTGAAATCCTTCCATCGCTACAATATCAGACTCCTGAGCCTGGTGGTTGCCATCTCTGCTTGAAACTCAGAGCTATCATTCACCATTTTCTGCCATCATCTGAAATAAGAGCTGCTCACAGGCGTCCACCTTCCTCCCTGCCTGCTGGATAACAAAAAATAACAGACCAAAAAAAAGCAGCCTATAAACTCACTATCTATAGTGAGTGTAGAAACAAGAAGGTGGTTTTAATGTTATGGCTGATCGGTGTAAGTGAATCAATGCCTGTTTGTGTCATGTTCTATGATGGCTGCATTCATGTCCAGGGTTTAATCCCTTCTTGAGTCCTGTTTCCAGGAGGGCTCCGGACACACCACCACGATCCTGAAAGAATTCAACATTCACAGGAATGAAAGAGCGAGGTAAAGCAAAGGACAGTCAGGGTTCTACTGTAGCCAAAAAAAGCTTTATTTTCCATTTTCCTGTAGCTTTTCTCTTCCAAAACATTGGAACATTTAATAGGATTTATTAGGAATGCAAAATGTTTTATCCACATGATTACAAAATAAAAACGATCTGATAATAACACCATGAAAGGTTTTTGTACTTGAAACATCAACAAAAAAAATCCGTACAGGACTACATGTACCTGAATGTGATACAAGCAGGAAACAACAACAACAGCAACATTTCTAGACTCGTTTGACTGCAGAACTGGTACCATCATTGCTCTAATAAATTGAGGATTCTACATTATAGCTTCATATCACATATGAATAATGTCCGCTGATTTTTTTTTCAAAAATTTTTTTTGCAAAAGAAAGGTAAAAAATAACATGAAATAAAGTAAAATAGAAAAGTTTCAACTAGCGTTTAAAAAACGTCATTCATCTTTCATTCTTAGCTAATATATCAGCTCTTCATGATTTTTTTCTTTGATAACATTTCTCTTTTTTTTGTACACTCACCACACAAAATAATTCAATCACACATATAATCCCACGCTTGAATTATTTCCCCTCATCTGGCCTGGTCAGCCGAAGCAGAAGTGCTACTTATACTCGTGACTGCCCGCTGTCTGTCCGTTCTTAGTCCTCTCGTCGTCGCTTAGTCCTTCGGGCTCCTCGTTTTTAGGGATTTTACTCGGAAAAAGTGCGGTGAGCGGGTCGGGGCGAGGGGGGGCCGGGGGATTTAGTGCAGTTGCAGGAGATCGGCGTGGAGTAAAAAAAGCATCACATTCAGAAATTTACAGAAACTGGGAGATTCAGAGAAAATTTTGCTGACAGGACTGACAGAGAGAGACCAGATGTACAGAAACACTTCCTAAACACGGCATGCGCCCTGACAACTTGGCCAGCTTGGCACCGCAGTTTCAGGACAGATTTGCACCAGTAATAAAAAGGCAATTTGTAACTGGTATTATATTCTACATAACATTCTTTTTTGTATGGCACAGAAAAACATCCATGATGCCATTTCCCTCCCTGTGATCATTCCACGGTTCTGTGATTTTTTGAACCGAAGTGGCACCTCCACCCCATGTCCCCTGTAAAAAAAAAGAAAAGTTCAGCTGAAGTCTTTGGCAGATTCACAGAAAAGACTCTTTCCTACTCTAATGTATTGTTTTTTTTTTTTTTTTTTGTTGTTGTTCCCTTTTACATTTTCAAAAGAAGGTGCTGGGGATTGCTTACAGAAAGATACACACGATTCGCAAAATGCACTTCCTCTCGACTGACGCACAAAAAGGACTACGACATCCGCGGGATTGACGTGATGGAGTTTTTTTTTTTACTGGTGTGATGGCGGAAAAGCACAGACATAAACACAGTGAAGTTGAAAGGTTTGTGAGCAAAATCACTCAAGAGAGACGGAGTACGGTTAGCCATTTTCACTTAGTGCACAACAAAAAAGCACCCCCCCCCCCCCCCCCCCCAAAAAAAAGCTAAAAAAACCCCTCTTTTTTACAATTATTATTATTATCCCCCCCCACCCATCCCGAGTCATCCTTGTTTTTCACCATCGTATGAGCATGTGATGAGTGGTCCGGATCCGTGAATGCTTCATGAGTCATCTGTTTTTTTTCTCGGACGATTATTGGACTGAATTTTGAAACGAGAGGCAGTGCTACGCTTCATGCTGCACAATGGATGCTGTAGGTCGAGTTGTGGATGCTGGATCAGGTGTGTAGCTGCAGTGCTAGCAGCCGATCAGGACGAGGAGCACGAGCAGTAATGGAGAGAGACACGGGGAAAGAGAGTGACCGTCGTTAGTGTCGTCTGTCAGAAAGGGCTCCGGGGACTCGTACACAGAGTCGTCTGTGGAATAAGACAGAGAGAAAAGAGAGAGATAAGATATGTGAGGCATTTCTGATAGAGATGAAGAATTCATATCAACATCATGTTTATTTCTTTTTATGAATTGAAAGCAAGACTCGATTTAGGCGACGGCGTACTGACGGAGCGCTCGTCTCGGCTGACCTAGATTAAGTGGATATGACAGGTGCAGCGGTTTTGCTGTCACTTTTGCTAGGCAGATAGAATCTAAGAGCATCATGAGGATTGGATGTATGTATAATTGTGGCTGCCTGATGCAGCTTTTACGTCTCTCAAACATCAAAATGATTTTCCCAAAGTGAACACACACTGGCGGGATTAGTAGAAATTATTGTTTGTTTGTTTTTTTATTCAAATTCTGTTTCCACTGGAAACACTGGACAGGGTTCCAATCCATTGCCAAACATTAAAAATTCTCCCTCTTCCCCATCAATAGCAAATCATAGACCGTAGACACCTGGTCGATAAGCTATAGCATGGCTGAGATTTGACCCCGGATCCCATCGGTGGTGGGCTAGCGTGATGGAGCCCTGTGCCACCCAAGCAGCATAAAGTTACCCAGCTACACTTAGATGCTTTTTCATTACTTTACGTAGAAATGCATCATGGGCGGCATGGTGGCTCGGTGGGTAGCACTGTCGCCTCACAGCAACAACGTCCTGGGTTTGATCCCCAGGCGGGGCGGTCCGGGTCCTTTCTGTGTGGAGTTTGCATGTTCTTCGCGTGTCTGCGTGGGTTTCCTCCGGGAGCTCCGGTTTTCTCCCACAGTCCAAAAACATGCAGTCAGGTTAATTGGAGACACCGAATTGCCCGATAGGTGAATGGGTGTGTGTATGTGTGTGTATGTGTGTCTGCTCTGTGAGGCTTAGGACACAACCTATTTTAAATTTAATTCCAAGATCGTTTCCAAGGTTATAAGGTTAAAAAGCACTTAGAGAAGCTAAAAGAACACTTGCAGAGGCTACTACAAGTTCCCGCAATTAGTATTCAAGATAGGATACATAAATCTGAGCTAATATGTTTGCTTTCTCTATTGGAAAGGAACTTTGGAGATGCCAGTGTGGCCTCATTTTACTCTAACCTGCATAACTCCAGATCATAATTGGGCATGAGGATAGTAAACAACTTGGTGAGGATCTGAGGTTCGAATCCCAGTGGTGCCGTCGGTTGTCAGCATGGACACGATTGGCTAATGTCAAACGATGATAATTTGTTGCTACTCAGTAAGGCCAAGGGTGCATTCACATGAGAAGCATCACCGTGAGCCTCAGCACAAACTGCTCAGCACTTGGCTTAAAATGTCATCAAAGTGTGAATATGAGACGAATCTGCATTTGTGTGAAATAACCGTCAAATCCAGTCTGAAAGCTCCACATGTATCTGTGTTTATGGATTTTCCTCACCGTTTCACTTTTAAACTTGTGTTATAGCTCGGGGTTGCTGAAAAATTGTGAGAATCAGCTTTTCCGAGAGCAAAAAAAGCTTAACATGGTTTAATGTAGTAAAAGAACGACACAGGAACACTAAACTTCTCTTAATTATTACTGCTCATAAGTTCTGTCCACTAATTAAATTCCTTAGTTGTTGTTTTAATACAATAGGTCACATTAAGCTTTGTTCATACGTCTGAGTCATTTTTATTGCGTCATATCAAACAGTTTGTCTCATTGGAGATGCTTTGAAAAGGTCAGCGGCAAACTGGGTCAAAGTTCAATCAGGTGAGCCTAACGCATCAAAAGTGAACCACACTCCATAAGAAACAATAGCACAGCCAGCACAAAAGTCACTTCTTTGCCACTTCTCATGTGAATATGCCCTAATACTAATAACAACAACGGAAAATAAACTTAAAGTTGCATTATTAATCATTGTTATTTGTACAAGTCCGAACCATCAGCTAAAAAGTCCTGATTGCGATAGACCTACACATTTGGCCAAAGCATATGGAACCTGATGTAGGCTACCTCATTACAGCATTACTTTTTAAAGGCTCATAACAAAACTGTACTGTTTTAATGCCTCCACTCACACACTGCTCACACAATCCCATCCCGCTGGGTCCTTTAATTTGACCTAATGAAAATGATTTGTTTATGTTGTACTCAAAATTACATAGCTACCACAATTCCAGAGGGGCAATTTTAGGCAATTATTCCCTGCAATTCAGAAATGACTGCATACACCCGATTGGCTTGTACACAGCATGCAACCCCATTCCTCAACATAAAAAGAGCACGTTGTATAGTATGTCTTTTCTTTTTTTTGATAAATATTATTTTATTATGTTAAAAATAGCTTTACCACAGCCAGTATTTTAACACATACTGACAATACTGCTGATATTATACTAAATTCTTTTGCACTTGATTTGTAATCAGGGCTTGACTGATATTGTTTGGCTAATAGAATGGGCTTGTTTTAATCAGAAGGGTCAGTGAGTTCTTTTCAATGCCGTCTGGGTGCCCCAGGCTCTGTAAACAATGTGTACACAAAGGGAGGAGACATATAAAAAGGGTTAACTCCATGTGAGTTTCCTTTAAGTGCTCTGGTTTCTTTCCAGGTCAATTAGAGCCACTAAAATTGCCATAAATGTGTGTGTTTGTGCTGTGATGGACTGGTGACCTGTCCGTGTTGTTTCCCACCTTTCACCCAGTAAATCATACCCACCATGACCCTGACCAGAATAAAGCAGAGGAAACATGCTAAATGGAAAAATAAAAACAGGTTTCCAAATATCATGACTGTTTCCTTTTAATAGGTTAGAAAACATCTCTTTCAAATATACAATAAATAAATATATTAACAATTAATAATAATAATTTAATTTTATACTATAATTTAATTTAATCTCTTTCAAATATATAAATAAATAAATATATTATTATTAATAATAATCAAATTTTATGCTATAATTTAATTTAATCTCTTTCATATATATAAAAAAATATAATAATAATAATAGTAATTTAATACTATAATTTAATTTAATCTCTTTAAATATATAAATAAATAAATGATTAATGATAATAATAATAGTATTAATAATAATAATTGTATTTAATACTATAATTTAATTTAATCTCTTTCAAATATATAAATATAATAATAATAATATTCATAATAATAATAATAATAATAAACTAAAATAATAATTATAATATAAATAATAAATAATATTAATATAATAATATAAATAATAATAATAATAATAATAATTAAATACTGTAATTTAATTTAATCTCTTTCAAATAAAAATAAATAAAAATATTAATAATAATAATTTAACACTATATTTTAATTACACTTCAAATATATAAATCTATATATTAATAATAGTAATAACAACAACACCACCACCACCAACAACAACAACAACAACAACAACAACAACAACAACAACAACAACAACAAAACAACAATAATAATGTAATTTAATTTAATATTTGATCATCTTTTGGACATTAAAGCTGTAGGTACCACCTAATGGCCAGTATGGATCCAGTAAATGAATAAAATATCAATATTTTTACTGACAGGGCGCTAGGGTGACACAGCAGTCTATCAAGCTAGCTCACTCCGTCCAATCTGTTCTGTTGCAATATGCAAATAAACACCTTAACCAACCAATTTATAGAGCAGTGGGAATAAAACGTATTCATTTGTATTTGAGAGATTCATAACCATACCAGAGAACCTAATGAAACAATAAAAGTATTTACATTTGAACCTGCAGAACCTTGTATGAAGGCAGTTATATAAAATATCTGAACACTGTAGAATTTAATGCAAGTAAGGCGTTCACAGATTCCACCAGTAGCTTGTCAAAATCTTGTGGAAAGCCTTCCCAGAAGAGTGGAGGCTGTTATAGTTGCCCTACTTAATATTCATACTCATGATTTTGAAATGGAATATCCATCACTCATACAGGCTCACGTATATGCTCTTACATCTGTTCATTATGTCAGGTAGTACAATGCAGCAGTTGTAGTATCAGTAAGATTTACATGCTATATTACCCTTCGCCTAATCAGACTCAAATTCTGCTGAAGCATTAATGATGTCTGGTGCTGAGATTAACCCCAATCTGGGCAATAAGATTAGGTCTTGGCCCTGGCCTAGCATGAAAATAAACAGAAGCATACCAGGCTTAGCGCGAGGTATTATGGTAATGGTTGGTGCTGAGCTGGCAAGAAGGCCAGGTGGATCTTATAATAAAGCACTTTACTGTCGGCCTCTCTGACTTTAAAGTCTGCTCTCGTATAAATATGGTGCTCTGTAAGGGCCTGAATTTGAGCGGCTGCCAAATCCACACACAGCTCCGCAGTCGAGCGGTGAATAAAAGATAAAAGTCACTAACTGCTTCCCGAATCGATTCAAAAGAGTCGCTTGATTCGGTATAGAAAAGCCCTCGTTTAATTGCGTGCATTTTTAAAACTCTGTCAGGATGTGTCTGGGACTAAATTATTTTGAAGGTGAAGTTCACGCTACACGACTTTCAAGGTGTTCACTTGATCTGTTGTAATCAGGAGTCTTTAAGTCGTGGTTTTTACACCACACGATTGATCGGCGATAGTCGGCCATGCATTAGACAATCTATGACCAAGAGGATTTACAGATGAGTCCGTCCAGTCTTCCAAATTCTGTTTTGTCATGAAAACACACTCGAGAAGTGACAAGCAGTGTAACAATACCATGTGAGAGACTGGGCATCAGCAGGAAGCGAGCGATACAAGTTGTTTGTACCAAAGTAGAGGGGATTCTAATAAGAAATCAAACTCATTAGGCAGATTATTTAGACAAACTATTTAGACAGTGATAACGGTGATTACGTCACTGCAGTTGATGGCCAGTACTGATCCAATAAATGAATGTGAATATTAATTTGAATTTAAATGAATGAATAATAATGAATGAAATATTTCATCTTTTAGACATTAAAGCTGTAGATACCACCTGATGGCCAGTACTGATCTGGAGGAATAAATAAAAACAGGTAGTTTTCCAAATATCATGGCTCTTTCCTTTAAATGGGTTAGAAAGCATCTTTTTCAAATATATAATACATAAATACTGTATATTAATAGTAATAATTGATTTTTTAAATAAATAATAAATAGATATAATAATATTAATAATAATACTTTGATTTAATTTAATTAAATAGTTGATCTTCTGTTGGACATTACCACCTGATGGCCAGTACTGATCCAATAAATGAATGTAAATATTTATTAATCATAACAATATTTTTTATAAGGTGAACTAGGTCTTTGTTTGGGGGGCCGGGGTGGCAGTAAGAGCTCCAGTAAACAGATAAATGAGAGTGTGAGAACAGGATCATCATTTCAATTTGCATGTAATTGTGGTAACTACTCAGTGAAACTGATGATCTCAGAGCAAGTCTGTTTGTTAACAATTACATCAGACTAATGGGCTGCTGCTCCCATACAGGCTTCACTTCCAAATTTATAACGTGCCCTAAAAGCATGAGGCTGGAAAAGAACTCTTCTTTTTTTAAATAGCGCTAGTGCAAATATTGACAAACTCCTCAACGCTCCGTGGCGTCTAATGCATTCCTCTGGTCTACTGCGGGGCCTTGTCCAAACACCTGTAGTGCCGTTGCTCACTCTGCTGTCACCCTGTCTCCTTTCAAAGCTGACTTGCTAAGCCCTCGCCTGACTCGGGACCATTCCTTAAAATCAAACTCTCGTTGACGCTGTCCAGGTCCGGGGCGCTAAATGCTGACGCCCGCGCTGTTTATTAAAGCTGGTTAGGACGTGTATTTTTTTTCACGACCAGTGCTAGACATCTCATAGCACGATTGTCCAGGGTTAAACAAACCGGCTGGTGTCTGCTGTTTCTGGGAGAGTTAATGCAGGAGAATGAGAGGGAGACCTGGATGAATGGAACGCCTGGCTTGCTTTTTTGAGAAGTGCTTTGTGATGTTATCTGGTCTATGTCAGATGAATAGCTTCCTGCCCTGAGGTGTAACATTATCTGTGGAGTTATGACCATGGTCCTAGGAGGTCAGGCCATAAAGTGTGATAATGTGTGGTTCTGAATGGGGGAACTGTGTTCTTTATATGTATAAACAAGAATTAAAACTGGATTTTTGTCTATTGGATGGGCTCATCTGGACATCTAGTTTGTTTTGTTATTTTAAACAATGCTGAACAAAATGATTCCTGGTAATGTCACCAGTTTCGCACCACTAATCGGCCGTGTCTAAGAGTCTGAGAGAGAACTTATAGTCTGGATTCAGCTCCATCTGATTTCCACCTTTTTGGACACTCAAAGAAGCTTTAAGGGTAAGAAGATTATCATGTGATGATGATGTGAAAGCAGTGGTGCATCAGTGGTCAACCAAAAACACTTTTTGCTGATGGCATTAAAAAGCTGGTACGATGCTGGGACAAATGCATCGGAAGGTAAATATGTAGAAAAGTGATGTCATTTGTTTATGAAATTCATAATAAATAGTGCTTAAAAAAGTGCAGAAACTTTTTGAAGAACTTTCGTATATAGTAATTACAGACCTGTAGCATATTATGTGACCACAGGAGAAGGCTGTCTCCTAAAGAGGCCTACACAAAACCCTGGGCTCAAACTGACTGAAGAATCAAACTCAAGCAAGGTGTTCTTGGTTTTTTTAAAGAAATAGGCACAAATTTACTCATTCACTTACTCACTTTCTTAATCGCTTATCCAGTTAGGGTCACGGTGGGGGGTGGTGGTGCTGGAGCCTATCCCAGGTTTTCAATGGGCGCAAAGCACACAGTAACATCCTGGACGAGGCGCCAGTCTATCGCAGGGCAGACACACATACAGTGTATCACAAAAGTGAGTACACCCCTCACATTTCTGCAGATATTTAAGTATATCTTTTCATGGGACAACACTGACAAAATGACACTTTGACACAATGAAAAGTAGTCTGTGTGCAGCTTATATAACAGTGTAAATTTATTCTTCCCTCAAAATAACTCAATATACAGCCATTAATGTCTAAACCACCGGCAACAAAAGTGAGTACACCCCTTAGTGAAAGTTCCTGAAGTGTCAATATTTTGTGTGGCCACCATTATTTCCCAGAACTTCCTTAACTCTCCTGGGCATGGAGTTTACCAGAGCTTCACAGGTTGCCACTGGAATGCTTTTCCACTCCTCCATGACGACATCACGGAGCTGGCGGATATTCGAGACTTTGCGCTCCTCCACCTTCCGCTTGAGGATGCCCCAAAGATGTTCTATTGGGTTTAGGTCTGGAGACATGCTTGGCCAGTCCATCACCTTTACCCTCAGCCTCTTCAATAAAGCAGTGGTCGTGTTAGAGGTGTGTTTGGGGTCATTATCATGCTGGAACACTGCCCTGCGACCCAGTTTCCAGAGGGAGGGGATCATGCTCTGCTTCAGTATTTCACAGTGCATATTAAAGTTCATGTGTCCCTCAATGAAATGTAACTCCCCAACACCTGCTGCACTCATGCAGCCCCAGACCATGGCATTCCCACCACCATGCTTGACTGTAGGCATGACACACTTATCTTTGTACTCCTCACCTGATTGCCGCCACACATGCTTGAGACCATCTGAACCAAACAAATGAATCTTGGTCTCATCAGACCATAGGACATGGTTCCAGTAATCCATGTCCTTTGTTGACATGTCTTCAGCAAACTGTTTGCAGGCTTTCTTGTGTAGAGACTTCAGAAGAGGCTTCCTTCTGGGGTGACAGCCATGCAGACCAATTTGATGTAGTGTGCGGCGTATGGTCTGAGCACTGACAGGCTGACCCCCTACCTTTTCAATCTCTGCAGCAATGCTGACAGCACTCCTGCGCCTATCTTTCAAAGACAGCAGTTGGATGTGACGCTGAGCACGTGCACTCAGCTTCTTTGGACGACCAATGCGAGGTCTGTTCTGAGTGGACCCTGCTCTTTTAAAATGCTGGATGATCTTGGCCACTGTGCTGCAGCTCAGTTTCAGGGTGTTGGCAATCTTCTTGTAGCCTTGGCCATCTTCATGTAGCGCAACAATTCGTCTTTTAAGATCCTTAGAGAGTTCTTTGCCATGAGGTGCCATGTTGGAACTTTCAGTGACCAGTATGAGAGAGTGTGAGAGCTGTACTACTAAATTGAACACACCTGCTCCCTATGCACACCTGAGACCTAGTAACACTAACAAATCACATGACATTTTGGAGGGAAAATGACAAGCAGTGCTCAATTTGGACATTTAGGGGTGTAGTCTCTTAGGGGTGTACTCACTTTTGTTGCCGGTGGTTTAGACATTAATGGCTGTATATTGAGTTATTTTGAGGGAAAAATAAATTTACACTGTTATATAAGCTGCACACAGAGTACTTTTCATTGTGTCAAAGTGTCATTTTGTCAGTGTTGTCCCATGAAAAGATATACTTAAATATCTGCAGAAATGTGAGGGGTGTACTCACTTTTGTGATACACTGTACATACACCCATTCACCTATAGGGCAATTCAGTGTCTCCAATTAACCTGACTGCATGTTTTTGGACTGTGGAAGGAAACTGGAGCTCCCGGAGGAAACCCATGCAGACACGGGGAGAACATGCACAGAAAGGACCCGGACCGCCCTGTCTGGCAATGGAACCCAGGACCTTTTTCGCTGTGAGGCGACAGTGCCACCCACCGAGCCACCGTGCCATAGGCACAAATTAAAAAATGAATAAATAAATAAATAAATAAAATATTGTAGAAAGCCAGACCAAACTCAACATCCAGGGCAGGAATACCCTGGACGAGGCGGCAATCAATCGTAGGGCTTCTGTCGTCTCTACTTATCTGTGTAGATGCTCGGCCGGCTGATGGCACCGCAGAGATCCGGGTTAGAATCTGGTGTGCAAGTGTCATAGGCCGTTATAACAGTTCAGAGTTTATTCAAAACAAACCTGCATTCTTTTTCTACTCATCGTGGTTCATTTTTGTCAGGATTTCGGCTTAAAATCGGCTCAGTTTGAACGTTGGACATTTCTGGAAATCAGTGAAAATCAACAAAGCTCTAAGATTCATGGATGTACTCACTTGTGGGCTTGACATACACTCTGAGCTTCAAGCAAGGCTTCCCAGCAAGGTTTGGATGTGGGGATGCTGTGAAGAAACAGAGACAAAAAATTGTGTTTTTTTAACGTAAATGGCCCCATAAACATATTCATATCAATCACCTTTACTAAATAATAATAATAGTAACGATGATAATTAGGACCCTCCTTAATTCACGGGAAAATGTGCTTAATTTCACAGACCTTGTTTTCAAAAATCATTGTCATTAAATTAAATGACACTCATAAACTAAATGATAGAATAAATGAAAGCTACAATACACAGCACAGCTACTTTAATAGTTGAAAATACTCATCCGTGTTTGACACCCGCCTCTGCATCCACATAATTGCTTGGGAGTTTTCCAAACTCAGTTACCTGAGTCGTGTTTTTAGCTTCTTTGGACTTTGATATCTTGGACATTTTGTCTAACCGATTGCTAGTGTAACCGAGCATCTTTAGAGTTTGCTGAGTTTATAAAGTAAGAAATAAACTGTACATAGACAAACTATCAGGAGCATAATACTTTACTGCCTTGTTTGTTTTAGGTGCAGAACAGACTACAGAGAGATGATCGCGTGTGTAGAGAAGCACACTTTTCCATTGATTATGGAATCTCCAAAGGGACAAAATGCAATATGTAAACACATACGTCAATATGTAAACACATACATCAAACATTGTCAGCACACTACACCACAAAAAATGTCTGTTACGTCTGATGTAGTCTGGCGTAACTGCCGTATGAATGCTAGGACCACCTCATATTGCATATTGCACCTTATATTTCATATGCTACTTAAATGAAAAAGGCCAGAGCGTGGAGGGATTTAAATGTAAAGAGCAGAATTTTGTATTAGATCTGTGACATTACCGGATCAAATCTAGTCGTATCCAAATCTGCGATTGCATTACGCTTCCTCTCTACTGATGTTAACCTCCACTCTGACCGAGGAGAGCCATGACTAACACATGCCCCCTCCGACACGTGGGCAGTAGCCGACTGCATCTTTTCACCTGCACAAGGCGAGTTCATATGGGGCTCAGTCTTATTCATATGCAGACGGCATCAATCATCCAGCAGAGGTCGTAATTTCATCAGTTATGAGGAATCCCTTCCTTGCGAACGAGCCAATCATTGTCTGTGTAGGCACCCAGCATGCAGGTAGCAGAGCTGAGATTCGAAGTGTGCCGTCACAGTGTTTTGAATGAACTGCAACTTGTTGATAGTTTCAGCAGGAAGACCTGAGTATGGAAGAGAAAATGAAGGCATGTACCCCTACCAACAAGGCTGAACTTTTTAATACAAACACACAGCGAACCACAGCGAGTTTGTGATACCAACACGCCGACCGGCTGCTTTGTGACTCGGGCGTAAAGTACAAATCGTCACCCCTCGCCTGGCGATCCATGTGGTCGCACGCAGACGCTTTCTGTCTCCAGCACCGCACCATATGGCTCGGTGAATAACACTTGCGCTCCGTTCCCCTCAGACGATGACGTCACAAACAGGCACAGACTCCAGACTACTCCACCATGTTTGAAGGTCACGTGTAGGTTTGGGGCCAAGGACGTGTTCTTGAGAACGCTAATGAAAGACTACGCACAGCTGCCGTGATACAGCTCTTATGGCGTACAAATCCCTTCGTTCCTGCTGTTCTCTGAGCTCTCGTGCTAACAGGCTGCTGGAGAAATGTTTCGCTGCAACAGGTGTTCTCGGGTGAATCGGCATAGAATCGGTGGTGTGAAAGAAAGAAAGAAAGCAGTGAATAAAAAAGGCTCTAAAAATAAGCCTTCATTTACAGCCCTGTAAAACGGGACAGGAATCAAAGCCTGTCGTTAGATCCTTAATGCTGCTAGCTGCTGCGATCTAGTGCTCACTGGTGAACCTGCTTTTGTGGTTGTAAATGAACACAAATTAATAAATGTGTAAATAATATACAAAAGATGTGCTTTGTGATAAATGGCTTCACGTATCAGCTCAAAGTGACGGTTGATCACTGCCACTTAACACTACTGGACCAAATAACCTGAAACCTATAACTTCAACTGAGCACTTGCATGGTTTGCAAGCATGGCCGTGTGTGTGTGTGGGTTGGGTGTACGTATAAGGTCATGCAACCTGGCAGTGGTGGAGCTTAAACCAGCGACCTTACGATTACTAGTCCAGTACCTTAACCTCTAGGCTACAACTGCCCCTACATCACCGCACTATCACGTGAGACGTGTCCAATCTGTGACCACTTTTTATCACCTGTCAGTTTTCAATTTCCACACAGATGCCACATCATGTACAGAATGCAACCTGGATTTTGGATTTCCCCCCTTTAGCTCCTAATCTAGTCATTTCCAATTACCGATTGTGAATCTGCTGCCCCGAGCTGATCAAGGAGAGCCGGGTAACCACCCTCTGAGATGTGTCCAATCTGAAGACGTGCTGCTTCTTATCACCTGTCAGTGTTGGGTTCCCACACTGATGCTGTATAGTGTATAGAAAGCAAACATGACTGTGTGTGTGAGTGTACTGGGGGTACGTATAAGGTCATGTTAGGGGTACAAATAGGTTTTCTACACCTCTTCTAATTATTAAGTTCAGGTATTTTAGCCACACCCATTTCCCCCCTTTTAGCTCCCAATCTAGTAATTTCCAATGCCGCTTCTTATCACCTGTTAGTCTTGGGTTCCCATACAGATGCCATATGATGTACAGAAAGCCACCCTAGACTCCATGTGACTACCCCGCCCCAACCCCCACCCCCCCCACCCCACTCGTAGCGACAGTGGGACGAGCCCGCATCTGACTCTACTGCTCTTAAACACAGCCAGTTGTGTTCATGTGGAAGCCAGGCCTGGTTGATGGTTATGCTGAGATTCAAACTCGCTGTGGTATGTGATACAGCATTTGACTGTTGGGCCACCTAAGTGGCAGCCACACCCATTTTCGCCATTGATGCAGAATAAACTTTATAATCCAAATAATGCAAAATCCTTACAGACATGGCTGGACGAGTTTGGCCTGCACTCCAGCGGCCTGCACAAAGCCCTGATATCAACCCCACTAACGCCGTTTGGGATAATTAAAACAGTGATTGTAAGCCGGGCCTTCTTGTCCAACAACAAGATGAAATACCTGAATGGGCACAAATTTCCAAAGACCCCCTTCTGCAGCTTGTGAAAAGTCTTTCTAAAAAAAAAAAAAGTGAACTCCATATTAAAGTGTTTTGGCATGGCATGTTCATTATTTGTAATTATTTGTAAATATTTAATTTTTTCAGAGTTTTTCAGAGTTTTTTCTGACTTTTTATTATTATTATTGTTATACACTGTACTTTTTATTGTCTATTTTTTGTACTGAGTGCTTTACTGTCCCTTCGCTGCTGCAACACTGTGAATTTCCCCACTGTGGGACTAATAAAGGATTATTTTATCTTATCTTATCTTATCAAGCTCCTGGTTCAGTGTCCATACACTTTTGGCTGTATAGTGTATATTACACTCAACTGGTGTCCTGTCCAGGGTGCGCCCAAAGGTTCCACAGAAACTAGACCCAGCTTGGACAGGATGCCATTCCATCACCCAAAGGCATAGCCAATCATGTCTGTGTAGACAGCTGGTCAGCCAACAGCACCTCTAATATTCGAACCCGGGATGTTAAATTTTTTTAGGTGTGTTTATTCCATAAGAAAATATTCACATAACCGAAACAGACTAAATGACAATGAATGATTAGCATTTATTCCATTTATCTTAAACTGGCTAAACATTTGGGCATGTTTATACTCCACATTAAAGAAAGTGCACTTGGGAAAGAGGGCAGATAATAGGATTCATGCTTTTTTTTTTTTAAAGGTTGGGCATAATGCGTCTGGGTGTGCATACGTAAACCTCCATTAGCAGTATGCAAGCACCCGACCTTTTAGACTGCCACAGTTACCATTTGGACTCTCAGCCACTTAGACTGGGTGCAGCCCTGGGATGATGGACATGTTCTTTTGTTTGAGGATAACCAGGCTAAGCCCCTTTCCCCTGCTCCCTATTCCATTCAGGCAGGCCTTTCACCCCTAACCCCGGGGGCCATGACAGCTACAATATTGGAAGTAGCCAAACACTTCTGGAAGGGGGTAGTGATGGTAGTGAATAGGCAGCGTAAGTGCTTCCCTGCCCTGGCTGCTGTCGGGGACAAAGGGCACACAAAGCCAGTGCCCTGGACCAAGCGGCAGGCGGAGGGGCATTCACAACCAGCTCGGGATGCACAGAAGAATTACCCGCGATTGAATGTGAAAACTTTCAACCTTCTATTCTTTCTTTCTTTGTCGTTTGCCTTCTCTGCCCTCCCGTCTCTTCTCGGTCCAGGACTGACAACATCCCGTGGAGGGGAATAAGTTCAGCAGTGCCCTTGCTGGTTGGGGCAGGGGGGCAGTTTTTGCAAAGCCACACTGCTGTTTCTGTAGCTGAAATAGCCTTCGATCACCAGCATGCAGTGAAATATGGACTTAAGACCTACACGCATTTTATGTCATCCTACGTGCTCCAGAGAAGAAGGCTGTCTCAATTCTTAGATACCTTAAAATGCTGCCTACTGAGGTGCCTTAATTCTAAGTGATAATCTGACCGAATAATGAGGGAGCATCTGATGCTTCCTTAGCGATGAAGACAATCCCAGCATTCTCTACTTAGGCAGCTGCCCAGGTAAGCAGTGAGGCAGCTCACTAGGTTTTTGGACAGACCCTGTTTATACATACACACTACTCACTGAGCACTTTATTAGGTACACTTATCTGATACGCACATTCATTGATTATTTTATAAGCTCCACCCACCATACAGATGGAATTTGTGGGTATACAATTACTGACTGCAGCCCATCTGTTGCTCAGTACACTTTGTCACCCCCTGCACCCTGTTTACAGATACAAAGGAACCCCTTGCAGGACCCTTACTGACCAGATGTTATCTGGATGGTGGACCATCCTCAACACTGCAGTCAACATTAATGTGGTAATGATGTATTAGGTGCAGCAGTGTTGTTGGGAATTTAAACACCTTGTGCTCCACCCAAAATATGAAGCCAACAGCGTCAAGTAATCACATAAACAAACACTAGATGAAGATCACCACACAAACTACACCTACAACGTGTGCAAACGGGATGTGTTCCTAAAAAAGAGGCAGTATTTCAAAATCCCAACATCTTACAGACAGTGACTGAACACAAGGCTTAAACCCAGGACCTCAGGAACTATGTTGCATTGCAGCACCCACACTACCAGCTTTTCCAGTGCTCCACCCAGTCTGACTTTCAAGTCACTTTGTGTATGGTACATTTAAGCCATTTAGCAGATGCTTTTATCCAAATACAACCCAAGCAGCTGATGATTAGGGCTGTGCTCAAGGGTCCAACATTGACAACCAGGGGTTGAACCATCAACCTTTTAGAATAGAATAGAATAGAATGCCTTCATTTGTCATATATACATATACACATGTACAGTACAGAGTGCTGGGTCAGCCATTGCATGACACCCCTGCAGTAGTCAGTGTTAAGGGCCTTGATCATGGGCCCAACACTGGCTGCACAGCAGAGCCTGGATTTCAACCAACAATCTTCCGACTGATAGTCCAAAGGTCTACCCACTAGGCTACCATTATGTCCCATTAGGATTACTAGTCCAGTACCTTTAACGGCTACATTACTTCTGGCCTGCTCTGGCATGAACATGCAGTGAATTATATTGGTCAGGTTCACGGCAGGTCCGGTTCCACCAGGAAACACTGGGCACCAGGCTGCAACACCCTGTACAGAGCGCCACTCCATCGCAGAGCTTCGGCCATCCCCCCATCCCAGCAAAGAATCCAACCCGCTGCGCCACCCGAGTGCCCGAATTCGAGACAACAGAGTTGGCGCGCGGTAAATCATTACAAGACCCGCGATTCCAGTTCCGAGCATTTTGCTTATTAAGCACAACAGATGGCAGCGGGGATTCCTAAATGACCACACGAGCAGTGATTAAAACAAATGTGCTTTTAGTCCTTAAATGAGCCATTTGTACAGGGCTGCTTTCAGGATCAAGTGTCGTGGCCCATGATGCATGATTGTGCCGGTCAGAGCAGAGCACGAGGCCACACGCCACCTCTTTTTAAACCTCGCTGGCCAAGCGATGACTCTCCAGCGACAAAGAATCCGACCATTTTATTTAATGAGCTGCATTAATTCAGGATGAAATGCCACATTGGGTTTCTTTCTTTCCCCCTGAACTTTACTTTCCTCTCAAATCCTCTTAGGTTGGAACAAAACCACACATAAACGGCATAAAAAAAGTGGAAGCACGACTGTAGAGAAAACAAAAAAAGAGCTGAAATTGCCTCATTAATGCATCAGGCATGCTGCCCTGAGCCTTTCCCTTGTGCTCGGGCCCAGCGGGAGCTCTTTTTATCAGGCCAAAGGACACCTTTCGCTCGGGCCATTAGCAAAACAGACACAGATTCACCCTGGCAAATTCTCCCCGTCATGCACCCTGAGAGTGGGTTGAGGACGGCGCAGGCAGAGGGGCGTACCCAGTACGACCTTGGCACCGCAAACGTAGAGCGCTTAAAGGACGAAGAAGCGAAACTAGCCGGAGTTTGGTGCCACATACCCTGTGAGGTTAATGGCTTTTAGCTGTTTCTGTCCAAAAAATGATAATGGCGGGAAACTCTGGTCAGCGCAGATGCAATTACTCCCATCAGGAACCTTCCGAGCGCTAAATATGATTTGGCCAATCAGCATAATTTGGAGAGCGTTCCGCATGGCGGCGTCTGTAACTGGTTTCGTGCCCATCACGCCCTGTGCAGCTAAGTGCTGAGCTAATGGCGTGTGCAGAGGTTGACAAATTGACATTTTCATCAAGGGGAGAGACTTGGATGCACCCACATAGAAATGTAGGAGGAAGGTCAGGCAAATTCAGACAATGGGAGATCCAGAGGGTGGAGATGAACTCTCTGGCCTTCTCGCCCTGATTCGTCTTTAAGGGTTATGGTTTAAATAAACACATTCAGTGTACTGGGTACTGATTATATATGGCAATGTGAGTGAAGGTGAAGACGTGAAATGAAGCTAGTGTAGTGTAATAAAATGCTAGTAATGTGCAAGTAAAACAAAACCTAGTAATTACAACTCCAACTCTAAATTGATCATTAAGAGAATCAGGACGTGTAACGGGGGGGAGGCTACACTGAGGCGCCAGTAGCTAGAAATGAAAGTTAACCCAACTTGCAGGATGCAGAACAAATCTGTGGTTAAAAAGCCACAAACAAAAGGGTATAGGGTAAATACAAGCAGCGGCCAAAATAACAGAAACAAACTAACCAATCAAGACACGGAAACATCCACAGCCCACAATGGAGACAGCAGATAAAAGAGTGATAGAGCAGAAATGAAAACCTGTTTTTAGAATATGGCAAGCTGCTCAGAGTGCCAGTGACAACCAATCCTATCCAGGACGGAGCTATCATGAGAGTTGAAAGTGCTGCAACACTAGCTGGGTTCCCAGGAAAGCGTAAAAGAGACCAAATCAAACCCAGCATCATGGTTTTAAAAGACAATAAGGTTGCCAAGAGAGGAGCTGGCAACTAAGTGAGGAAGAAACCGTGATAAATAGAAACACTTTGACGTGGAGCGAGTTAAGAGGAACTGGAATGTTATTAATCTGTGCCTCCATGCCCCTCTGTTGGACATAAATGGCAACACAGAAGGGCATCATTTTGGAAATGCACGAAGGAGCCAATCTTTGTTGCTGGTTATAAATCCCAGACCTTTGTTCAGACTGGTTAGGCAGCATAGATGTGTTTAAGGTGGTGACTTAGTATAAACATCTGTTTAAACTACTGACACAGTACACTGTTGAAATAGCACATGTGTTTATGCTGGTGACATACTATTAGAATCTGTTTAAACTGACATCTGTTTATGCTGGGAATGTAATACATTATCGGAGCTGTCAGCTAAGAGTTGTTTAATTTATTGCAATGTAGGGGTGTGCAAGTAATGGCTTTTCAGGGCGTGATCTAGAACAGGGCTTTTTAAACCCTGGGTCGCGACCCTTGGTTGGGTCGCAAACCCAAATCAGTGGGTCGCAGAGAAAGATAATAATTAAATCATCATATTTTAACAGGCACAAACTCGAAATAAACTTGTTCACAAACACCCCCTTGTGGAGGCTTTTCAGTACATCACGTGAACCGCAGTGTGACCAGATTGCCACCATTTTTATCAATTAATTCTATTTAGTTTTGTGTTTTGTTTTGATGCATTGTTTGTGTTGCCTTGGTCACAGTAAAAATCATGGACAAAATGTGGGTCGCTTTAAAAAAAGATAGGTAGATTTAATAACACCGACCAGGCATAACATTATAACCACTGACAGGTGAAGTGAATAACACAGATTATCTCTTCATCACGGCACCTGTTAGTAGGTGGGATATATTAGGCAGCAAGTGAACATTTTATCCTCAAAGTTGATGTTAGAAGCAGGAAAAATGAACAAGCGTAAGGATTTGAGCGAGTTTGACAAGGGCCAAACTGTAATGGCTAGACGACAGGGTCAGAGCATCTCCAAAAGTGCATGTAGGGTGTTCCCGGTCTGCAGTGGTCAGTATCTATCAAAAGTGGTCCAGAGTAGGGGTGTGCTATATCGTATCGTTCACGATAATACCGGTATCATTTTTAAAACGATACAAAAAAGCCCATATCGTACAAAGCCCATATCGTCACACAGCTACGCAAATGGCGTACGTTCGTTACGTGGGTCATTTGGGTACAGTAACGAGTATGGCGGAAAGCGGCTCTGCGGTGGAGGAGCTCGTTCCAAAAACTCCAAGTCCACCATAAATTAATCTTTGGCAACCCAAACCCCAACCACCGCTTTGCCGGCAACTTTTTTGCACGCAGGTTCACACGGACGCAATTCAACAGCGCACCTCCATCAAACTGTACTTAGTAGTAATTGTGGCGCGCTACGAGTAAAGGCGCCACCGGGCTCTGCGCGTTCCAGTGTTGCCAGATTGGTTGGTTATCTGCCAAATTGGGCGGATTTTGTTGGGAAACAATTTAATAGCAGTTAAATAACACTTCTATTTTAAAGAAAATATTCAGTTTTTAGAAGCTCCAGCATTGAAGAAGGTTATTAAAAGTAAAGTCAATTTTCAATGCTTATTTGGCTTAATAGTGTCGGTCAGTCTGTATCATATTGTTAAAAGAAAATAAAAATTTGTTTTCCATGCATTCACACTGGCATGTTCTCGGATTCAATTGAGTGTCATCATTACTCACAAGTTGGCAGCCAAATGATAAAGTATTGCAAAGGAATATCTTTGAAATTCTTCCTCATAATGTTAAGGTTGCTATATATATATATATTTTTTTTTATTTGTCAGGGAAAATGAAGAGAAAAAAAGCTTAGTAGTATGCGAGTCTTCGTGATGTAATTCTACATGGCACTTACTGCCTGTATAGGTAAATGAGTGAGTGACCACATAAAAAAAGGTATCAGTTTCTGTGCGACCCCTGTGTGAGCAATGGTCTCAGTCTGGCCACCCCTATGGAAATTGTCTGACTCCGCCATTACATTATGTTACAATATTTTTACTGGAAAGACAAACATGTGAGGGGGGTTTAATGAGAGCGCTACTTTTAATACCACACAAGCTCAGTGCAAAACAACAGAAGAACATGAGCACAGCCGGAAACGATATATTCTGATACCTTCCCTACACACTCGCTCCCTGCGCCCTATAGTGCACATAACATTCTTAAAGGGCCAGACAATATATTTGTAATTCACATTACACGACAGGAGATACCTTAGAAACAACTTTCTTTTTCTTAGAATAGTGGAGTCCATGCCTCGAAAGGTCAGGGCTGTTTTGGCAGCAAAAGGAGGACCAACACAATATTAGGAAGGTGGTCATAATGTTATGCCTAATTGGTGTAAATCATGTAAGAAAACTTTATGTCTAATATAAAACCTTGCCTTTTGATCTCTGGACCAGAGAGCCATTGGATAAGCTGACAATCAGTCTTAGGAGCATTGGGGAGACTTAATTTCCCAAAAAGTGTAAGGATGGTAACAGCTACTTACAGATGTAGTAGTACTCGTGTCCCGGACGGAACTCGAAGCCCAGAGAGAAGGGCGTGAAGAGCTGAAACTTCTCAGAGAACTTGAGCGGCCCGCTGGGACTCAGGGGCCGATTGCACTCCCAGCGCTTGAAGCCTCTGATGAGGTGGTTGCAGGTGATGTA
This sequence comes from Trichomycterus rosablanca, assembly GCF_030014385.1. Lineage (NCBI taxonomy): Eukaryota > Metazoa > Chordata > Actinopteri > Siluriformes > Trichomycteridae > Trichomycterus > Trichomycterus rosablanca. Next base: position 22,234,163 of record NC_086004.1, read on the forward strand.
GCTATCGTAGCTAACCATGTAGAGGATGTAGCGCTCCATGTGCTCTGGTGGGAGCGGAGTCTCGTAGTGCGGACAGTAGATGTCCAGGTAGTCGTTGATGGCTACCTCCACCGTGTACTCGCCATGAACGAACCTACGGGAAAAAGCAAAGACAATTTATGAGCCTCAAGATCTTGCTGACATAAATCCATTCGGCCAGTCTGACACCCTCCGGTCTTTAAAAAATGCCAAAACAATTTCATGGGGCCAGTGAGAATATCTGGTGGCATGTGTCATTTCTACAGGAGATATTCTCAGTTCACACGGCGATAGGATAATGGGGGGCAGTGGTGCTGAAGAGAGACTGACTGGAATGACCAAGCAGCAAGGGACAGGCGAAGATTGACAGGGGTTCACAAAGTGAGAGCGGCTTCATTAAGCGCTTTCACAAGGTCCGGCTCACGGCCGCCTCGGCTGAAATGAGTTTGTTGGCCGGGCCGATTTAGATACAAATTGAGCGCCTGCATGGTGGCATGAGCTGAGTAAATCCAGCGGATTTGCCGCAGAGCTGCTGGAAATATAGCCATCAGCCCTGCTTGAAATGCTTAGAGATGACTGCACGTATAGATGTCCTGGCCTGATAGTCCTGGGCATGTATTATATTTTTAACACCATTTTATTATGCTGGGTAAAGTGATAAATCGTGTTCTTTTTGAAGGAAGCATTTTCATCTGGTCTGCCTCAGGAAACTTGGGAATTAGACGTGACAGTAGCAATAAAGAGATCGCAAATGAGTTGACAGACCTGATTCCTTACTGAACCGTTAAACAGAGCATATAGAATATTAAGAAATCAATGATTCAACAGAGGAGTCTTTCTGCATTTGGAAAGCTATATTGGGTTTTCTTGTGTTCCATTTATCACTTCATCCTGATAAAATTCATAACCGACTGATTATGATCTTAGAAAGACTGGGTGAAAGATAGGTACACACTTTGGACAGGGAGCCAAAATAGTCATCTATTCACTTACTTATTTACACCTTGGGGTAATTTCGAGTAGCAAATTCACCTGCTTGCAAAAATATACTGTACACTGACCAGCCATAACATTACCACCTCCTTGTTTCTACACTCACTGTCCATTTTATCAGCTCCACTCACCATATAGAAGCACTTTGTAGTTCTACAATTACTGACCATAGTCCATCTGTTTCTCTACATGCCTACCTAGTTGGTCCACCTTGTAGATGTAAAGTCAGAGACGATCGTTCATCTATTGCTGCTGTTTGAGTTGGTCATCTTCTAGACCTTCATCAGTGGTCACAGGACGCTGCCTATGGGGCGTTGTTGGCTGGATATTTTAGGTTGGTGGACTATTTTCAGTCCAGCAGGGACAGTGAGGTGTTTAAAAACTCCAGCAGCGCTACTGTGTCTGATCCACTCACCAGCACAACACACACTAACACACCACCACCATGTCAGTGTCACTGCAGTGCTGAGAATGATCCACCACTCAAATAATACCTGCTCTGTGGTGGTCCTGTGGGGGTCCTGACCATTGAAGAACAGGGTGAAAGTGGGCTAACAAAGCATACAGAGAAACAGATGGGCTACAGTCAGTAATTGTAAAACTACAAAGTGCTTCTATATGGTAAGTGGAGCTGATAAAATGGACAGTGAGTGTAGAAACAAGGAGGTGGTTTTAATGAGCCTCTCTGTTGATCTGTGAGGTGAATCCACACACCTGCATGAATTGAAACAGAACCCAAGTGCAAATACCGTTACAAGGTAGAAAAATACTGTGGCCACATTAATATAAACAAAGTAACAAATGAAAGACAAAAACATCCGCAGCCCGCAACGAGGAAAGTGGATAAAACAGGGAGAGTGCAGAACTGAGAATGTCCCAGCTCTAGGATAAAAGGTTTGGCCAGGCACGCGCAAAACCCCGACCCCACCAACTGGTGCACCTCATGCATAACATGGATTTATGAATGGGGTCCACTTCTGGGGCAATCCGCTCTCCCAGGATGGTTCCATCGTAAAGCCGAAACGCCGCAACACTGGGTTGAGTTTCTAGAAAACTAAAGAATGCTGGCATCACACGTTTGCTAAAGACCAGACCGGACTGAGCGGCCCAGCATCATAGGTTCAAAGAACAGCAAATGTGTCATGGTTTAAAAGGTTTAAGAGTCATGGTTTGCTACAGATTCACTACTGTCTAATTAGTATTGAGCTAAATGCAAGCACCCACCACCGAAATAAATAATAATATATGCTAATGAGTTAAACAAATGCTCTGTATCAGACACATTTTAAAGTTCATTCTACCCTGACACAAAGCACCTCATCTCCAATCTGTTCCTTTGTCCTTTAAAAACACACCCCAGTCCTGATGGCAAAACACAGAGCTAGAGCTGGACTAGCTCCATGGTGCTCTATAGGATTAGTTCTGTATTTCTAAGAACTCTCAATCCTTTAGTATTTGAAAGAGAAAAAAAAACGAGGGCAAGGGCAGGGGTAAAGGGGGAAAGAGAGAGGAGAGCCCTGAGAGCAGATAATTCCTAGCCAATCATGGTTAGGTTTTAGCACATAACAGCCAATCATCATCATATCTAATGCTTGTCTTGCATTCTAGAGCCGTAAGTTAGACAAATATTGAGCCAAAACAGCCCACGTGTATTAATATACACCGATCAGCCATAACATTAAAACCACCTCCGTGTTTCTACACTCACTGTCCATTTTATCAGCTCCACTTACCATATAGAAGCACTTTGTAGTTCTACAATTACTGACTGTAGTCCATCTGTTTCTCTACATACATTTTTAGCCTTTCACCCTGTTCTTCAATGGTCAGGACCCCCACAGGACCACCACAGAGCAGGTACTATTTAGGTGGTGGATGATTCTCAGCACTGCAGTGACACTGACATGGTGGTGGTGTGTTAGTGTGTGTTGTGCTGGTATGAGTGAATCAGACACAGCAGCGCTGCTGGAGTTTTTAAATATCGTGTCCACTCACTGTCCACTCTATTAGACACTCCTACCTAGTTGGTCCACCTTGTAGATGTAAAGTCAGAGACGATCGCTCATCTATTGCTGCTGTTTGAGTTGGTCATCTTCTAGACCTTCATCAGTGGTCACAGGACGCTGCCCACGGGGCGCTGTTGGCTGGACATTTTTGGTTGGTGGACTATTCTCAGTCCAGCAGTGACAGTGTGGTGTTTAAAAACTTTATCAGCTCATACCAGCACAACACACACTAACACACCACCACCATGTCATTGTCACTGCAGTGCTGAGAATGATCCACCACCCAAATAATACCTGCTCTGTAGTGGTCCTGGGAGAGTCCTGACCACTGAAGAACAGCATGAAAGGGGGCTAACAAAGCATGCAGAGAAACAGATGGACTACAGTCAGTAATTGTAGAACTACAAAGTGCTTCTATATGGTGAGTGGAGCTGATAAAATGGACAGTGAGTGTAGAAACAAGGAGGTGGTTTTAATGTTATGGCTGATCGGTGTAGGTACTGTATATGGACCCATCAAAGCAACGTTTTGGAGGCCAGTTCTAGATAATTCATCAGATGAAAGTGTTAAGTGTGGGCCGGAGCTGGGCCATCACTCATTTTGTATCTGGGTGGGGGCTTGCGGTGAGGCTCAGTATCGGATGACAGCTAATCTGGGTGTGGAATTACTGTCGAAGGGCAGTGGAGTGCCAAACTCCAGCTGCCTTCTTTAAATGCCTCTCTTCCTTATCGCTGCCGCCCAGAGATCAATCCCTCGCTCCGATTTCAGAGTGTGTAATATTTTTTTCTTTCTTTTCATTCTATTCCTTCCGACGTGTCACATCTTTTTTCTTTTCCGTCTCTGGGAGTCTTGAAACTGGCACGGACACGGACGGCCTCCCTGACAGAATTTCATGTCGAGTATCCCATGCACCGGCACCGTGCTGAGGAAAAGTCATCTAAATAAAACATAAGAGGAACCTGGCTGAAAGACCCAGGATCATCCAATTTAAGAGAAAGAATGCTTCATCTCATTCCAGGAGAGAGCACTCGTTTTTACTTTGGCCTCAATCTACAAAAGAATATCATCGATAGCACTAGTGAGAGTTGTACTCTCTTGCCTCTTTTTTTTCTCAGCTCGGGCTTCTCTTTCGGATGAAAAATGCCAGGTTTGCGGTGTGATCTCTCCTCAGACGACGCGTGGCGGAAGCTTCAGACAGAAAAGCAAGAAAAAGTTGGACATTGTGGAAGCCCCTGATGTAACTCTGTGGTCTGAGACTAAATTACCTGGCCATAAAAACATGCGTTATGGGTTCTCTAATAGCAAACACATATCATTATGGCATGGTCTGAGGGTCTAACAACTCTCTTTTGGATTCCTAATGCGTATTACGGCTGAATAAATCAATAGCAGCGCCTCTCGTGCTTCTGCCTTTTTTTCCCCGCTGGCAATAAAGTTAAAGGAGGAGCGATCCTTTCTGATCGAGATGTGTGGTTAGGTGTGAAAAACGAACTTGCGGATGATGGCTGGTTGATAGAGGAGGAGCTGAGAGGAAAAGGAAGTGGGATGACAGATGAAAATATCAATAAAGGAGCACAATGCATTAAGAGAGGATTATTGCACGGAGCTGGGCGTGCTGTGTTCACCGATCGCTCCTCTGGGTTTAACAGTCACTCCTGTTGCTTGGCTTGTTTCACTGGCTTCTGATTTGGCATCAGTCTCAGGAATACAACCACTGAGTGGTACTTTGATTTACATTGATGCCATTCAGTGGACGCAACTTACAATTGTGACTAAGTACAGTACAACCAGTTGAGGGTTAAGGGGCTTGCTCAGATGCCCAACTGTGGCTTGAACCAGGGACCAACTGCCTAGTTTCAAAATCACTGAGTTTATTGGTATGAAATACATAATATATCCATCCATCAATCCATCCATCAGTCCATCCATCAGACCATCCATCCATCCATCAGTCCATCCATCAGACCATCCATCCATCCATCAGTCCACCCATCCATCAGACCATCCATCCATCAGTCCACCCATCCATCCATCCATCCATCAGACCATCCATCCATCCATCAGTCCACCCATCCATCCATCCATCAGTCCATCCATCAGACCATCCATCCATCCATCAGTCCACCCATCCATCCATCCATCTGTCCATCCATCCATCCATCAGTCCATCTATCCATCCATCCATCCATCCGTCCATCAATCCATTCATCAGTCCATCCATCAGTCCACCCATCCATCCTTCCATCCGTCAGTCCATCCATCCATCAGTCCATCTATCCATCCATCCATCCATCCATCAGTCCATCAATCCATCCATCCATCCATCAGTCCATCTATCCATCCATCCATCCATCCATCAGTCCATCAATCCATCCATCCATCCATCAGTCCATCTATCCATCCATCCATCAGTCCACCCATCCATCCATCAATCCATCCATCCATCCATCAGTCCATCTATCCATCCATCCATCAGTCCATCAATCCATCCATCAGTCCATCAATCCATCCATCAGTCCATCTATCCATCCATCCATCAGTCCACCCATCCATCCATCCATCCATCCATCAATCCATCAGACCATCCATCCGTCCATCCATCCATCCATCCATCAGTCCATCTATCCATCCATCCATCAGACCATCCACCCATCCATCCATCAGTCCACCCATCCATCCATCAGTCCATCTATCAGTCCACCCATCCATCCATCCATCCGTCCATCCATCCATCAGTCCACCCATCCATCCATCCGTCCATCCATCCATCCATCAGTCCATTTATCCATCCATCCATCAGACCATACACCCATCCATCCATCCATCAGTCCATCTATCCATCTATCAGTCCACCCATCCATCCATGCATCAGTCCATCCATTCATCTATCCATCTATCCATCCATCCATCAGTCCATCAGTCCGTCCATCCATCCATCCATCTATATATGTGTGGTGGAAACCAGATGGTGCTAAATCCAGATTATAAGCTCTCTCCAAGTCTCTCAGACACGACCAAATACTACTGCACCCACCCTCACCATTTCCAATCAAAATATAAAAGTGTGGAAACTTTTTGAAGACCCTTAAGTGACCCTTAGTGACACTTAAGTGACCAAGTACTATCTAAGCAATTGAGGGTTAAGGGATTTGCTCAGCGGCTCAGTAATTGTAATCTGGCAGGGGTGGGGCTTGAACTAGCAACATCCCTATTACTGGTTTAATACATTATCTAATATCCTCACAAAATTTTGAAGTATGTCTGTGGGGTTTTGTGCTCATGCAGTCAAAAGAGCATTTGTATGGCTGGGCGCTTATGTTGGTCAAGAAATCCTCAATAAATGTTCCAGTTAGAAGGGATGTCCCAATATTTTTGTCCATATAGAGTGTGTAGGTAAGTCAGTGGTAGCTCAGCAGTTAAAGTACTGGACTAGTAATCAGAAGGTTCCTGGTTTAAGCCCCACCACCACAAAGTTGCCACTGTTGCGCCCCTGAACTTCCTTAACTCTCAGTTGCTTGAATATATACAGTATATATACGTATATACACTGATCAGCCATGACATTAAAACCACCTCCTTATTTCTACACACACTGTCATCAGAGACAGCAGCACAGCTGGAGTTTTTAAGTACCGTGTCCACTCACTGTCCACTCTATTAGACACTCCTACCTAGTTGGACCACGTATCTTAGCGATGCTATCGGTCAGCCGGGCATCTATACAGATATACTATACAGATTATTGGCTATGTCTGGGAGGGTTGCCAAAGCCCTGCGATGAATTGGCGCCCTGTCCAGACACCTTATCTTGCACACTGGACGCTGTGTTGACATCTTGATCAGGTGTAGTACAAGCACTTCAACTCAATACGAGTGCACATTCCTGGCTCACATCATTTACATTATAAAATCACCAGACATGAAATTGCAGCCGCTGATTGTTTTTTGGAGCGAAAATGCGCTGATTTCAATCTTGGTGGATTCCGATCTGGGCTAATTTTAATAATCACTGCTGTATTTTAGCTTCGTTTACTCAACTCGTGCAAGAAAAACAACCAAACTTTGATGCCGGATTTTCAACCAGACTGGAAATAAAATTTCCCTCATGTGATTGGAATAAATATTCAGTCCTGAATCCCTTTCAGCTCAACTTGTGCAATCTTTTCAGTCGCATGCTAAAAACTAGCCAGACTAGAAACACATGGCGGCGACTGATCAATTAGGCTTTCAAACAAAATCCTCTGTGCTGACTTTGAAGCTTTTCAAGACGTCGGTGTTCCGATCGGCCACCGAAATCCCCGAAGGACTTCAATTTATCAAGAAAAACTGTTTGCGTTCGGGGTTTAAAAGACGAACTGAGCTCTTCGACGTGAACTTTTCAACCGGTGCTGTTCTCCCAGGGGTTTTGAGTGGCTTGATTTACAGATGCTTCAGGCACGCCAGAGCCGGCTATGCGTTCCAGCTCCAGTCTTTATGACTTCCTTTAGTAAATGTTAGTCAGTAACCGGGCCTCGCTTTCAAGGTCCCGAGCAGGAAGCATCTGCGGCACAAGAGGTTAAAGCCGAACGAGTAGATCTGATAAGACCAGAACCCACAATTTATTGCGCTATTTGATGTTTTCAATCACTGAGCCCGAGAGTCATTATAGCCATTAGGGGTCATAAAATCAGCCCTGAGAGGTCTGGGTTCTGGTTAAGTGATACGAGAGCCTGAATGCTGCTGGCTCATGATAAGGCACACCTACGGATTGAATTCAAAGAGCTTAGACTAGCAATTAATAACTACAGGGGATGGAAAACACAACAATATATGAATATCAAGGAACTAATAAGATGTAGGACCACCCTTTGCCTTCAGAACAGCTTTAATCCTCTGGAATCCTCCTGATCCTGATTAATTCATGGTGGAATATTGGTGCGTTCTCCAAGAAGTACTTTCACTGAGCACAAGGCACCCCACAAGGGGCACTAATTGACCACAAAGTGTCACACCATCATCATGTTCATCCATTCACAAGTATTAAGCGCTACCAATCAACCACTGGCATTGTTCCCGAAGATGAGAGGTCACTAGAGAACCCAGACAAGACTCGAGAATAAATGGAGAAACTTCTTCCATAGAGTATCCAACAGCGTAGCTCGAAACAAAGACCTCTGGAGCCTCACTCTGTTCTATCTTTAAATCTGGTCAGTAGAAAGGCCATGAGAAAGCGGTACATCGAATTTCCTCCTGGAATAGAAAACTTCATATTTTAGGAAAAGAGAGTTTGCACCATAGGGTGCACCTGGTCCTGTACAATTAAAAAGGACCTAATCACTGAACCTTATCATACTAATCCTTCCTCGACATGACTGATCGTACTATTAGTGATCTATTAGCAGCAGACTATAACAAATGAGAATGTAAAGGTATCATTTTTATTTTTACTACTCCTTTATCCTGGTCAGGGTAGGGGTGGGTCTGGCTTCCCTTGAAACACTCGGGTAAGGCAGGCATTCACCCCAGAGAGTGCGCCAGTCTGTCAAGGCTTTGGCCACCCCCCAACACAGTCAATCATCTCTGTGTAGACACCAGACTGGCCGTTAGCACCCTTTAATTTAGCGTAAATAAAAGGCTGTGCCACCGAAGCGTCTAAGTTGACTTCTAGGACATCTATCTTCAGCCCACTGGCGCTGGGATCTAGGGTTTGAATCAACAATGGTGTTACTGGCTGATTGGGAGTCCACACACAGAAATATTTAGCTACAAGGCCCCGCGATGGATTGCTGTCCTGCCCAGGGTGTGTTGATGCATCGCAGCCAGTGATTCTGGGAATACTGGATGCACCATAAATTTAAAAATGAAATTTATATTTTTAATGCTCAGGGGTCTAGGTTGTGTACTTTTTACACCAATTTATACTGCTTTAGGCACTAATATATATTTAAGTCTAGGTCATCTGTCTGGTGCACCGGTTTACCAGACAGGCACCCAGTGATCCCCCCCCCCCCCCCTTATGCTTCACCTCCACCGATACAACCTTCCACTGCTGACTGGGGAGCCTCACAACTGGCACACGCTCCCTCCGACACGTGAGCAGTACCGACTGCATCTTTTCACCTGCACGAGGCAAATTCATATGCGGATCAGCCTTGTGCACGCAGAGCCACACCCTGATCAATATTATTCCCCAACTCTGCGCAGGCCAGCAGAGGTCATAATTGCACCAGTTATGAGGAACCCTGGTCCGGCTTACCCACCCTGTGAACAACAGCCGATCGTTGTTCATGTGGCTGCCCAGCCCAGCCGGATGGCAGAGCTGAGATTCGATACGATGTACACAAAATCCCAGCTTTGGTGTGCCAATGCCAATTTTTGAGATTTAGTGCCCTTCAAGTGACCAAGTACTATCCAAATAACTAAGGGTTACAGGCTTTGCTCAAGGAACTAGGTTGTGTACTTTTTACACCAATTTCTATTCCTCCAGGCACTGGACTATATTTAAGACTAGGTCATCTGTCTGGTAGGGCATCTGCCGATCCCAGTCGTGCGCCGGTTCACCAGACACCGACCCAGTGATCCATCTGAAATGCAAATTTTTTTGAGATTTAGTTCCCTTTAAGTGACCAAGTACTATCCAAGCAACTAAGGGTTACAGGCTTTGCTCAGGGGCCCAGCAAGGGCAATCTGGCAGAGGTGGGACTTAAACTAGGAGCCCTTCTATTACTGGTTCACTACCTCAGCTGTTACTGTTAAAATATGGCATAACCAAGTCATCAGAAATCAATCTAATCTAACTCACCTGAGCTGCTGAGTTTTTAACTGTGATTTATTCTCTTTAATCAAGCTTCTTTTTAATGTGGTTTTTGTGTTATTTCGTCCGCCAACTGCTCATATTAGAAAGTAGTTAACGGTGCATTCCACAGCTGGAAGACTTCTTAGAGAGGGTGAATGCTAAGGAAGGGAAAAAAAACACACTCTGCTTTGTGACCACCTGGTCCGTCTCAGTAAAATCCTCTCCAGCTGTTTGTTAGTCCCTGCCACAAGCGTTACAACAAATTACATAGTCAGAGAGAAAGAGAGAGAGAGAGAGAGAGAGAGAGAGAGAGAGAGAGAGAGAGAGAGAGAGAGAGAGAGAGAGAGAGAGAGTGAGTCCAAGCGTGTATCAGAAGTCCATAGTAATGTAAAGTACCTTGATTCTGTGCTGCACTTTGCTGCACTACATTCATGACAGGACAGGTTGATTCATAAGTTTAAGTTTAATATCAAACACAGTCATGGAAAATTTAGTGTCTCCAATTCACCTCACTTGCATGTTTTTGGACTGTGGGAGGAAACCCACGCAGACATGGGGAGAACATGCAAACTCCACACAGAAAGGACCCTGACCGCTCCACCTGGGAATCAAACCCAGGACCTTCTTTCTGTGAGGCGACAGTGCTACCCACAGAGCCCCCGTGCTGCCCTCTATTCTGTATATAAGGACACTACTATGTTACTTAAAAAGAACGCCTTTAGTTGTCATATACATCTATCAGGCATAACATTATGACCACTCTTAATATTGTGTTGACCCCCTTTTGCTGCCCCATACACATCAAACTGTGATGCACTGTGTATTCTGACACCTTTCTATCAGAACCAGCATTAACTTCTTCAGCAATTTGAGCTACAGTAGCTCGTCTGTTGGATCAGACCACACGTGCATCAATGAGCCCTGGCCAAGTTTGTCATTTTTTGTGAAAAAAGTTGTGCCGCACAGAATGCTGGGATTGTCTTCATAGCTAAGAAAGCATCGGATGCTCCCTCATTATTCAGTCAAGATTATCGCTTAGAATTAAGATACCTCAGTAAGCAGGATTTTAAGGTATCTAAGAATTTAAACAGCCGGACCCCATACGGGCTCCATATAACCACTGCATCACCTGATCATCCCTCATTATTGTTTACCTAAACCCACTTAAGTACGTAGGCTCTTCAAAAAGTTTCCGCACTGTTATATTTTGGTTGGAAGTGAGGGTGGGAGGAGTAGTCATTGGTTGTGTCTGATAGACTGAGAGAGAGCTTATAGTCTGGATTTAGCGCCATCTGATTTCCACCTTTTTGGAGCGCTCTAAGAAACTTTAGGGGCGGCACGGTGGATAAATGGGTAGCACTGTCGCCTCACAGCAAGAAGGTCCTGGGTTCGATCCCAAGGTGGGGTATGTTTTCCCTGTGTCTGCGTGGGTTTTCTGCAACAGTCCAAAGACATGCAACATATAACCTTGTGTACTGATGAATCTTGTGTAATGAGTAACTACCGTTCCTGTCATGAATGTAACCAAAGTGTAAAACATGACGTTAAAATCCTAATAAACAAACTGAGAAGCTTTAAGTGGAAGAAGATTTTCATGTGATGATGATGTGAAAGCAGTGGCGCATCAGTGGCTACGCGCTCAAAAAGCTAAAGTATTCAACCTGTATTCAAGTATTTATCTTGTATGTTTGATAAATATTTTCCAGCGTTTAGGTAGCCTGGCTTGTTCCTGCGCTGCCGTTTATCCGTCGTTCTTTCTCAGCCGACTCAAAGCCAAAGCAAATACCTGAATTTATCCTACAATTAACCGAAGACCCGAGTTCGGCAAACACAAACACAGCCAGCTAATAACTTGCCACAACCTTTTCACACATCCCAAGTAATTTCCCACCGAGCTTCGTTCTTTTATGTTTAGAGTCTCCTCAGAGCCAAACAGATGAGATTCCAGGATGGTCAGCGCCCGATGGGCTCGCGAGCGTTCTGTAATCTGTTTTTCTAAGTGTTTGACGGAGCGAGGGATGGAGTGGGGGGGGGGGTTGTGTGCGGGTCAGTTTAGTGGCAGAGGTCCAGCAACACATGTGACAGAGCAGTGTTTATAATAGACTGACTGGAAGCAGACGGGGCGGTCCTGGAGCGGCTGCGCGTAAGCGTGCGTCGCGCTCGTTCGCCAGAATGGCCCTTTGTGTTCTCCGGTTCAAGTCTGGAAGCCATTTTCAAGCGCAACAGCTTGGACTTCGTGTGCAACCCAGCTCTCCCCATGTGGATCGTGTTTATTGTTCTTCGTGTCATGCAGACGCCGAAACCTTCCACCTCCCTCTCAGCGCCTCCCTGCAATCTAACCCTGTTATTCAAACTCCGCTCGGGTAATTTCCCTATCGCTGCATTTAGGCAAACTTAACCCCGGCTAACGCTCAGTCAAGGCTCGGGCGAAAACAAACAAAGGAAGAAGAAAAAACTCGAGGGACAAACACATGACCTCTGCTCAGTCAGAGATGACAGATTTGGTTTTTATATTTTCTCTTAAATCATCCTGGTTCCTCCTCTGTGTTTTATCTTAACGACACGATTCGGGGGGTCTGAGATAATTAGCACGGTGGCTCATGCTCTGGCACATTAAACAGTAGTGCACGTTTAATCTACTGCATGTATTCGTTTAGCCACAACCACACTGGCAGTGGTGGGATAAAAGAAAAGCCTTCTCATGGAGGAGATGCATTTTCCTGCCTTATTAAGTTTAATGATTTAGTCTGTTCATAGCCTGACCGCAGCAGAAAAGAAAGGACAGGGCCAAAATACTGGAAAATTCTGCCGCACCGTACAAACTAATATGCTAGCCAGGTTTTGTTGTTTAGGCTTTAATTGATTTGATACTATTAATAACTATTACATTAAAATTTTCTGCATTTAGCAGATTTACCCAAAGCGACTTACAGTACTGTGGCAGTATACAATCTAAGCAACTGAGGATTAAGGGGGCGGCATGGTGAAAAGAAAGGACGGCACGGTGGCTTAGTGGGTAGCACTGTCGCCTCACAGCAAGAAGGTCCTGAGTTCGATCCCCAGGCGGGGCGGTCCGGGTCCTTTCTGTGCGGAGTTTGCATGTTCTCCCCGTGTGGGGTAACAGTAACAGTGTTCATTGGGCACAGCAGGAGGCATATAACAACCGCTGGAGCTCGACTACATAACCCAGACGTAACAGTGCTTATTAGAGCTAATGTGTGGCAGCTGACTTCGGGGCTACATAATGAATCGACACTACATAATTAGGGGGGCACAGAGTCTTCACTTTGCTATCGACCTAGCTGGTAAGGTGCAATTTCCTTTGCTGTCTTTGAGTCAAATGACTCTAGGAGTTTGAATCAATGATCTGACTCCTTTATGTTAGTTCTTTTTTTCTTAGTTTGGGTCGAGTGGGAAGCATTAAACTGTGATCATGTGTCAGGTATCGGTGGCCCGGGTAGCTAGTGCGCTGGCCTGGGCTGCAGTTCGACCTAGCACTCTCCTTCTTAGCTTCACTCAAGTGTTTTGACTCTTCATTTTGATTTGCTGAGTGAGTCAGTTCCTCGCTCACTCTTTAGTTTGACCATCAGCCAGATGTCCTACACTGTAGTGTGTTTGTTTTGAGTCCTGCCTTGATTGTCAAACAAGGTTCTATGATTCCTCACACAACAGGAGGCATATAACAACCACTGTGGCTCTAAGACGACTACATAACCCAGACGTAACAGTGTTCATTAGGCAGCTGACTTCAAGGATACATAATGAAGCAACACTATATAATTAAGGGTGGATGCACATCTTCAATTTCCCTTGCTTTCTTCAAGTCAAATGACTCTTGGAGTTTGAATCAGTGATCTGACTCCTTTATGTTACTTCTTTTTTTCTTAGTTTGGGTCGAGGGGAAGACATTAAACTGTGCAGGATTCAGGGGATGATAAATAGTTTCCCCAGTCAGAGGGAGTGTAATTATTCCTCCCCTTGTTTACAGGGCCGGGTGATACGAGACAAAATGCAGCCTTCCTACCCGACAGCCAGGTACACCATTAAGTAAAACCGTACCCCTTCTGTTGGTTTGCTCCCAAATGCTTGATTTTTGTTTGCTTTTAGTTCTGACGTTGTGGAGACCGAACACACACACACACACACACACACACACACATGCAGGGTAATTTCACACAGTTGAAAATACCAGCGCGCATAACAATAGGTGGTCGTCATAACCGCTTTGATTACACCCTGCATTCGCATCTATTCCGACTTGGCGGGTGTTTCGGCGCACTCGGTTCCTTACAAACAAGGTCTAGAACAGATCGACGAATGAATTATTAAAGCCTAACCATGACATTTACTGTCTGAACCTGCACAAACAAATCTTAGGGCTTTTTAATTAGACAGGAAGTCAAGTAGAAGTCATTTTATGTAAAATGATCTTAAAACAGTTACGGTGTAACGAGCGTGGAACACAGATACTCGCCATCGAGTCTAGTCAGGACCCAAGTGCAATAGCTGAACACGTTCAGAACCCAAACAAGAGAAGCTAAAAGATTCACACCAGAAGTCCGTGTAAAACAATAAATGGCATGGAGTACATCTGCAATAGTTTGATTGATTGATTGATTAATTGGTTATTTTATGGATCCCAGAAGGGAAATTGCAGTGTTACAGAAGTAATTTACACAAACATTATCACACAATGACATGTCAATGTAGTACAGGAAAAAACAAATTAAATAAAAGTAATGTAATCCAAAAATAAGATATTAAAAATATAATAATAAAAAACAAATATATAAAATATAAAAATATATAAAATATAACAATATATAAAATATATAACATAAAAATATAAAAAATATAAAAATAAATAAAAATATAAAATATATAAAAATAAATAAAATATATAAAATATAAAAAATAAAAGTAAATAAAATATAAAAATAAATAAAATATATAAAATATAAAAACTAATAAAATATATCAAATATATCAAATATAAGAATATACAAAATATAAAAAATATAAAAATATATAAAATATAAAAATACATAAAATATAAAAATATATAAAATATATAAATATAAAAATATATAAAATATAAAAAAATATAATAATATATAAAATACTAATATATATTATTTATATATTTTATATTAATGTACAAAAATATAAATACATAAAAATATGTAAAATATAAAAATATATAAAATATACAAAATATAGCAAAAATATAAAATTATAATATAAAAAAAGGAATATAAGAACATCTAACACAGAACAAAAAACTAAAGGGGAAGAGCCTAAAAAGTGCAGTTTATAGAAATAATGTGTGCAATTACAAGCTGTGCAAATAAAACAGTAGCGTGTGCAAATTTTTACTTCAAATGTTTGATTAAAAAACCCAGCAATGGTCGATTTGGAAAGGAAGGAGGGGTTGGTTGGTTGGTTGGGCAATTGAAAAAACACACACACCTACCAACCTACCTTCAAAATGTAGACACATACAAACAGTCCAGACAAACCTAAAGGTCATGGGGTTACAGGCAGTTGATTTGGGGTTAAGTATTGTTTAGAAACGGTTGCTTCTCTGCTCATTAGCGTCATTGACAGCTTTGGGTTTGAGACAAAAAAAAAAAGAAGAAAAGCTTCAAATCAAAAGTGGCGCTTCTCAGATCAAATAGCCGTCGGCTACTGGCAGGCCGGTGATAAATTACAGTCCTGCCTTTAGCTCCTGCTGGCCGACTTCCTCCGGCCTCCCGCGAACCCTACTAAGTAGATGTTTATTACCAACAGCCGCTACTATTAAAGCGTTCGACCGTTTCGTTCAACCCGTGTGCCAGCCAGTCGCTCTGCTGGCATTTTGTGAGGGGTCGGAGGGAGGCTACAGGGTTTCTTTCAAGAGCTTAAAACTATACGAGGTTCTCAGCTTTATAGAGTGCGGTGCCATTAGCCAGCCGTGTACTCCTCGCAGAGCCAAGCCTGCGCTAACCACGCTGGTAAAAAACGCAACCACAAACCCGACTGAAACGATTTTTTAATGGCTGGCAGGCAGGCGATTAAGATGAAAGATGGAGACAAAATATCCTGCCTCAATTACACTTCTATATATTGCTGCCGCTGTTTTCCGAGTTCTGCGTGTATTAAAGGAAGCGCACTGTAAGGGTTGTCAACAGGAAGTGGGAATTCTTATTGCTGGAGAACTTAGTGTGCAGGTAATAGCTAGGAGAGCTGTTGAGAAGTTGCCAGCTAGTGACGGACCCTGATTTAAAGAAAATGAAGCACACGGTAGGAATTCGGGTGGCTCTACATGGAAACTGTACTCAAGCAGATTCCAAACACATGGCATAACACATTGGGTGTAGAACTTTTGCAAACCAGTTGTGTGGAACTCCCTACATATTTATCCAAAGGTCACTGCTGCTGGCCAATACTGATCAATAATGCCAGTGTCCCTTCCTGTAGCTATTTATAGACCGCCTTTCCTGATAGGCTGCTATGATTTTGTGTATTATTATTATTGTATGGATAAAGGTTAACACTCAGCAACTTAGGCACAACCACCACCAAGCTGCTACTGTTGGACCCCTGAGCCAGGTCTTAAACATAAACACTCAGCAACTTAGTCACAACCACCGCCAAACTGCCACTGTAGGACCCAAACATAAACACTCAGCAACTTTGTCACAACCACCGCCAAGCTGCCACTGTTGGACTCCTGGGCCAGGCCTTAAAAATAAACACATAGCAGTTTAGAACCAAGAAATCTGTCCACACTTGAAAAGCTTAACATAAGTTTAGATGAGTTAATTAGTAAGTAATAAAGTTGTTGGTAAAAGGCACGACCACAACCACCAAGGCTTCTTACATTATCAGATGGTCTGATCTGGGAGTCATCAAGAGAGATGACTAGGTCCTGGGTTGAAGATTGATCTCCAGGAATAAGCATGTTGACAAGCTGGTCTTCAAAAAAACCAGAGTGGTGTATTATTTTACCCCGAGCTTTGTATAGTTCTGTAAAGCTCTTCGTAGACTTGTTAATGTGTAAGCAACGTTTGCTTCAGTGATGAGTTCCATGCTGTTTGTCTCATCATGAGGTGGGTAAACACCTGTCTCAGACGACACACTGCTAAGCCAAACGTGAGCACAGTGAGAAACGTCTCTGCATGCTTAAAGAGGCTCGGAGGCTCATGAATACCACACATACACTTAAACCTTCTCCACATCCTGAGTCCAGGTGTTTCAGCCACACCCACTGCTGAGAGATGTAAAAAATAAAAAATAACATTCATTATTGGTTTCCAAATGTGTAGCAGTTTGGAGAAGACCCTGTTCCTGTTCAAAGCAAAGTCTTATAAAGGCTTGGTTAGACGAGTTTGGATTAGAGGAACTCCAGTGGCCTTCAAAGAGCATTGATCTCAACCCCAGTGAACATGTTTGGAACAAATCAGGATGCTGGTTGCAAGTCAGACCTCTTGTGAAGAGTTTACTCAGTAGAGTGGAGACTGTTCTAGTCACAAGGTTACTCCAGGTTAACTCCATTGGTTTTGGAACATCCGGTACATCAGGTGTCCACATATATTTGGTCATAGAGTCTACATAAGCGACATAAAATCAGATAATCATGTGTTAGTGGACTATAAAAGACAGAAAGAAAGACATCATGATGTGTCAAACAGACATCCATCAAAGGAAGCCATTGTGAAAATAGTCTATGGGTCTGTCTGAAAACCACTTT
Source organism: Trichomycterus rosablanca (assembly GCF_030014385.1). NCBI lineage: Eukaryota > Metazoa > Chordata > Actinopteri > Siluriformes > Trichomycteridae > Trichomycterus > Trichomycterus rosablanca. The sequence goes on from NC_086004.1 coordinate 22,251,687, forward strand.
GGAGAAGATCCAATTCCTGTTCAAGCATAGTTGTGTACCTGTGCACAAAGCAAGGTCTTAAAGGCTTGGTTTGACGAGTTTGGATTAGAGGAACTCCAGTGAACTCCAGAGAGCATTGATCTCAACCCCAGTGAACATGTTTGGAACAAATCAGGATGCTGGTTGCAAGCCAGAACTCTTGTAAAGAGTTTACTCAGTAGAGTGGAGACTGTTCTAGTCACAAGGTTACTCCAGTTTAACTTCATTGGTGTTGGAACGGCACATCCGGTACATCAGGTGTCCACATATATTCGGCCATAGAGTCTACATAAGCGGCATAAAATCAGATAATCATGATGTGTCAAACAGACATCCATCAAAGGAAGTTTTCTGTTTTCAGACAGACCCTGTATGCCATAATGGATGTTTCAGTGGGCCTATAAACATGAAAAACAGACAAGGACGACTGCTCAGTGTCAGGTCTCACACATATATCAGACACAGTGGCTGGAAACTGATTTCGATCAAGTCATACATCATACGTCAACTATCAGGACATGACTGACTGATTTCTGAATGGTCGTGTGATCTGGAGCAGAGTGGTCGGTAATTTAGCTTTGTTACATTTACATTTTAGGCATTTACCAGACGCTTTAATTCAAAGCGACTTACAGTACTGTGACAGTATATTGTCTGTATATTGTCTAAGCAATTAAGGGTTAAGAGCCTTGCTCAAGGGCCCAACAGTGGCAACCTGTCAGTGATGGGGCTTGAACCACCTTAACCGCTAGGCTACAACTGCTTGTTAACTGGACTAAAGATGACTAGAATACTGTGATCTTGTTTCTGACAATGCATGATGAAATATTTATTAAAAATCAAAGAGCCCCACGTCACCAAAGTGTTCAAGATGTCGTGCAAGCCAGTGGTGGACCACTTTTGTTCACTGAGAGGTTTCGAATATAGTGGACATTTGTTAATAGTCATCTGTACAATGATTCTGATCCCTGACCACGTGTTGCCTTCAGGTCCAAGCAAGGAACAACATAGGGACAGTGGTGCCCAAGTGGGTAGAGCTTTGAGCCATGAACCGGAAGATTGGCGGTTCCAATCCAGGCTCTACTATGCAGGCACTGTTGGGTCCTTGAGCAAGGCCCTTAACCCTGTCTGCTCCAGGGGCGCCGTACGATGGCTGACCCTGCGCTCTGACTATTCCTATTAGAAGAAAGAATTTCATTGTACTGTACACGTGTATATGTATACAAGACAAATAAAGTATATCTTCATCATCTTCTTCTAGACGCTTCAGAGACAGTCAAGGGTATGAGTAGAAACCAGACTAAAACCAGACCTCAGTTCCATCCAAAAATACTTAATTAAACTGAATTATGTAGATTAAGCTAGCTAAAGAGAGAACTGGCTACAATGGTGAAGACACTGAAAATTAGGAAAGCAATAACACACCAACTGTTTATGGTCTGGGAGTTTACACACACTCACGCAAACTCAACACCTTTCCATCCAATTCAGATATTATTTTCCCACAACAAACATACAAAGCAGCTCAAGATCTGGACACAACCCGTCCCTGTCCTCGTCTCGGGTTTCCCGGCTTGTGTTCAGGGAGGTACACGGGTTTGTCTATACAGGGACGGGCACCAAGCAAAAATCATAATGATGCCCTGCACTCTAGAGCTAAGTGTATCACCCGGCCGGCTCTCCGCTGCCTGCATCCTTTGTCTTTTTTAACACCATTAGCAAAGTGCAGGCTAATAGAGTTAGAGCTCGGGCTCGGTCCGCAGGAGAGGGATTGGGTGACGCGCTCGGCCTGAGAGCCCATCTACTCGACTCCTCTCATCTTGCTCCGCGAGGCCTTTTAAAGGGCCTTGATGTATTCTTTTATTTTCCTCTCCGAGCACTAGCCCCATTACGCGCCCATTGTTCCGCTCGGTCCGACCCTGCTGCCATCCGGAGACCTGGTATCATCAAAAGTCTAATTTCAAAAGCGGTTTGGTTATTTCGAATATGGGAGCTGTTCGCAGGATGAGATGAAACGGTACGGACGGTAATGCGTAACCTGAACGCGAACGTCCAGATGCGAGGAGCGGTACGTAGCGCTCGGACACCGCGTGGCACCGGCGGGTCGCGTGCGCGTGCAACATGATTCGCGGGAGTGCGTGGATTAACTAGCACCGTGTTACGAGCCGTAAAGTGGCTGGCGTGCTGCGCGCTGATTTATGCAGCGATACGCCTCCTCCCTGGCGAGCAGAACATATTGATTAAATATATATTTCGCATTAGAGGGGGAGCTTCTGCATCATTAGTCATCATTTTCCAGGCCTGTGTTCACACTACAGATGCCCCCCCCCCATCACTTTCCCCTCCACCCAGCAATAACATCACCTGCTGACAAATTGCCATCTTTATCTACAGGGGCACCATCAGTGGGAGAGAGTGGTACATTGCGTGGCTTTCTTGCGGACGCTTTTTCATGTAATGGATACCTCGGCTTGTGATGATATATGGAAAAGTTACAGAGCAAGTGATTCCCTGCTGATATGGCACCGTGCCCAGGAAATCCAAGAACTGAACGTTATCTGGGAGGTAACTGGATCTTATATTGTTCTCCTGGATCGGTGTACAAGGTGGTCCAATGGGGGTACTGGTACTACTAAAATTCCATGTGGACAGTTTCTATTTTTTATTTATTTATTTATTTATTTATTTATATTTTGTTTATTCCTTTTCTCCCTTTTTCTCCCTTTTAGCGTGTCCAATTGCCCGATTGCGTCATGCTTCCTCTCCACCAATGCCAATCCCAACTCTGATTGAGGAGAACGAAGCTAACCCACGTCCCCTCTGACACGTGGGCAGCAGCCGTATGCATCTTGTCGCCTACACTTTGACAGGTGCAATGCGGATCAGCACTGTGCATGAAGAGACACACCCTGACTCTATTTTCCCATCTCTGTGCAGACACCATCAATCAGCCAGCAGAGGTCGTAATTGCATTAGTTATGAGAGAGACCCTATCCAGCTTAATCCCAGCTCTGGTGTTTTACTGTTGCGCCACCTGAGCGGCCTATGTAGACATTTTCAATTAAAAAGTATGTACAGTGGTACCTTGTACCTCGAAGTCCCCTAAACTCAAAAGCTTTGAAACTTGACACCCTTCGTCGAGCAATTTGTACCCTTAAACTTGACATTTCCTTTAAACTTTCTGTGTGTGCGAATGCTGCTTTGTTCAGCGCTCAGCTTGAGCGGTGCAGTAAAACGTCATCAAAGTGCGCACATGAGACGAATCTGCACTTGTGTGGAATAACCATCAGATTCACTCTGAAAGCTGCACGTGTCTGTGTTTAGCTGGATTCTCCTCACTGTTTCACTTTTAAACTTGTGTTACAGCTCGAGGTTCTGAGAGACTGTAAGAATCAGCTTTTCCGAGAGAGCTTTTCTAAGATGCTTATCGTGACTTCATGTATTAAAAGAACGACACAGCAACACTAAACCTCTCTTAATTATTACTGCTCATGAGTTCTGTCCACTAATGAAACTCCTCACTTGTTAAGCTTTGTGCACTGCTACACTCCATAGGAAATAACGGCACAGCCGGTGCAAAAGCTATTTTGTCGCTTCTCATGTGAATGCGCCTTAACTGAATGGAATACAGTTGCTTGGACAGTAGGACAGTTGTAGCCTTGTGGTCAAGGTATTAGTCTAGTAATCAGAAGGTTGCCGGATCAAGCCTCATCACTGCTAGGTTTCCACTGTTGGGCCCTTGAGCAAGGCCCTCAATCCTGAATTGCTTTGATTGCATACTGTCACAACTGTAAGTCACTTTGGATAAAAGTGTCTGCTAAATGCTGAAAGTGTAAAGTGAATACGGTTCCAAGATCAAGCATCTCCAGGATTAAGAAGCATAAGGAAACAATAAAGAAGTAAAGATCAAGTGCAGGTTTTATTGTATTTTTTGTTCATTTCTAAAGTTTTTTCAACTGTTTCAGTGTTTTTTATTAGATTTATGTTATTTAATTATTTGTATCATTACTTTACATAAGCCTAAAATATATGCAGTTCCACAGGACTATGGAACGCATTAACAGGTAGCAAACAATCAAACAAGCTAAGACTAGGTTTAATGTAAAACAGTTCTGATGACCACATGTTGCCTTCAGGTCCAAGCAAGGAACAACACAGACGTTTCAGAGAAGGTCAAGAATGACAACTGTAGGGTATGGGTTTGTGTTCGAGTGGTTAGATAATCTGTCCGGACACTAAAACCAGACCTCAGTTCCATCAAATATGACATGATTCTAGTTAATGTTACTTGATTAGCTCTAGCTAATAGGAATCCTTACCTGGTGACTGAAGACCTAATCAAAAATTAGGAACGCAATAAGACACTAATTGTTTTTGGGTCTGGGAGTTTACACACACACACACACACACACACACACACACACACACACACACATTAACCCAGAGGCGAATTCAACACCTTCCCATCCAACTAAACATGAAGCCAATGAGCTAAGACTAGCTTTACTGTAAAACGATTCTGATGACCACATGTTGCATTCAGGTCCAAGCAAGGAACAACACAGATGTTCCAGAGATGGTCAAGAGGGTATTGGGTATGGGACCGGACACTAAAATGATTCTACCTAACTTTACTTACTTATTAGCTCTAGCTGAACAAAAAACACTGATGAACACCCTTAGCTGGTTACCAGAGACCTAACCAAAAATTAGGAAAGCAATATAGGACACCAATTATTTTGGATCTGGGAGTTTACAACACCTTTCCATCCAACCAAACATGAAGCCAATAAGCTAAGACTAGATTTGCTGGAAAATTATTGTGATGACCGCATGTTGCCTTCAGGTCCAAGACAGATGTTCCAGAGAAGGTCAAGAGTGACATCTGTAGTGTATGGGTTTGAGTTTGAGTGCTTAGATAATCTGACCGGACACTAAAACCGGACCTCAGTTCCATCAAATACAACATGATTCTTTGTAACTTTACTTAATTAGCTCTAGCTCCTTAGCTGGTGACCAGAGACCTCAAATATTTTTGGATCTGGGAGTTTACAACACCTTTCCATCCAACCGATCATGAAGCGAACTATCTAACCAAAGCTTGAGGAGCATCGTTGATCATGCATGTTTAAAACCGTGTTAATAAGCATCGTAGGTAGGTGTGAGGCGGGACGGTTCCATGCCCGGGAGAAGGGCGGCCTGTGCGGCTTGCAACCCGAGCCTTGTAATGACAAGAGCCGAGACAATGCGAGCAGTGTTGTCGGCGTTCGGCTCCCAGGCAGGACTTCCAGATGTGAGATAAAAGATACAAGTCCGGAGACAAAGTTATCTGCAGCCAGCATCGTCCGACGAGGTAAGAGGAAACCCGAGCCTATTGTGCCGACTGGATCAGTGTGTGTGAAACGCCCAGGGGCAGCAGACAGTAGCGACGAAGCACGGCCCCAAGAGGGGACGACTCCGTGACAGGGGTAACTTAAGCCTGGACTGCCACCCGTTTCCCATGATCCACCCCAAAACCAGCCTCCTTTACCACCAGCGCGCAGCCAGTCAGGTATCTCTCTGGAAATGCTTAGCCTGAGTGAGGTGATGACAGATTTCGCTGGGAGACGTGTCTGTTGGCACAGAGCTCGTGGCACAAGATGTGTTGACTTCTTCGTCTTTTTTTCCAGTGCCTGGTCAGAATTCTCTTGGTCTTTTCTTACGAGGGTTCTTCAAAAAATTTCCACACTTTTTAAAACTCTATTTATTAAGAATTGTCACTTTCCGATGCTTCCCAGCGTCGTACCAACTTTTTAATACCATAAGCGAAAAATGTTTTCTTCCCTTAAAGCTTCTTTGAGCGTCCAAAAAGGTGGAAATCAGATGGCGCTAAATCCAGACCATAAGCATCTCTCTGTCTCTCAGACACGACCAATTACTACTCCTCCCACCCTCACCACTTCCAACCAAAATATAAAAGTGCGGAAACTTCTTGAAGATCCCTCGTACCTTTCCATTTTTAATGTAATCAGAATGACAATATACACCAATCAAGCATAACATTATGACCACCTCCTTGTTTCTACACACACTTTCCATTTTATCAGCTCCACTTACCATATAGAAGCACTTTGTAGTTCTACAATTACTGACTGTAGTCCATCTGTTTCTCTACATACTTTTTTAACCAGCTTTTACCTGTTCTTTAATGGTCAGGACCACCACAGAGCAGGTATTATTTAGGTGGTGGATCATTCTCAGCACTGCAGTGACACTGACATGGTGGTGGTGTGTTAGTGTGCGTTGTGCTTGTATGAGTGGATCAGACATAGCATCGCTGCTGGAGTTTTTAAACATCTCACTGTCACTGCTGGACTGAGAATAGTCCATCAACCAAAAATATATCCAGCCAATACCGCCTCGTGGGCAGCGTCCTGTGACCACTGATGAAGGTCTAGAAAATGACCAACTCAAACAGCACCAATAGATGAGGGATCGTCTCTGACTTTACATCTACAAGGTGGACCAACTAGGTAGAAGTGTCTAATAGAATGGACAGTGAGTGGACACGGTATTTAAAAACTCTAGCAGCGCTGCTGTGTCTGATCCACTCATACCAGCACAACACACACTAACACACCACCACCATGTCAGTGTCACTGCAGTGCTGAGAATCATCCACCACCCAAATAATACCTGCACTGTGGTGGTCCTGTGGGGGTGCTGACCATTTAAAAACAGGTGAAACCAGACTAAAAATATATGTAGAGATACAGATGGACTACAATCAGTAATTGTAGATCTACAAAGTGCTTCTATATGGTGAGTGGAGCTGATAAAATGGACAGTGAGTGTAGAAACAAGGAGGTGGTTTTGTAATGTGTTTGTTTGTGCATAGACCAAAATTTCAGGAACGTTTCCAACACTTTGTGGAATCCATGTTTTGGGAGGAAACAGGGGTCCTACCCGCTATTAGTGAGGTGTTCCTAATAAATTGTGTTAACCTACTCATCAGAGTTCTTTTCAGAAGAGTATTAGGTCTTGGAGCACTAATCCAATTCTCAACATGAAAACGGAGTCGTTAATTATGTACACAGCTAATTGGATTCTCCATGACCTTGTCCGTGACCCGCTAATTGCCCCGGAGCAGGTCAGGTTCGTGTGTGGGAGAAGAATGAAAATAGCAGGGAGTGACAGTGAACTTCTTTTGACCTCTTATCACAGGCTATCAGAACAGAAGGACAGGCAGCGAGTGGCCTGGTGCTAGGGCATTGAGAGTAGCTGTCAGCGCCACACTGCTGTCGACCTGCTCCTCTTTCTCCTCGCTGCACAGCTTTTCTGGAGGCCCTGCGAGTGGCTCGGGATCAAAAGACCGCTCACTAGCGCCTCTGCCTGAAACACAGCTGCCAGCAACCTTCACCCGAACAGGCCTCGTGCCAGCCTGACCGTGCCCCTGGGCACAAAAGACGGTTCAGACAGCCCTGACCTCAACCCCCCTGAACACTTCTGGAATGAATCGCAGGCCAGGTCTTATCGTTCAACGTCTGCCCGTGATCTAAACAAAACGCTGCTTTGGCTGAATGAACACAAATTCCCACAGACACACACCAAAGTCCAATGAAACACCCTTCAAGATAAGTGATTTTGAATTGTGTCTGTGGGAATTTGTGGTCATTTGATAAAGGCTTGGCTCACAATAGACATTCCAATTCATCCCTCGCATGGGGTTGAGTTTTTTTTCCTTCATTGGGGTTAAGTTCCCACTGCGTCCCAGATTTCCCAGTAATAGCTGGTAGCAACTTCCATTAGCTTATATTCAGTAGGTGATGCATTTTTCGATGAGCCACCTCTAGGCTACAGACTCTTAGAATGTTAATACACATCACTGAAAAATAGGAACACACAGAGTCACACATCTTCAGTGCTACGTATATCTACTACATGTTTTTTTTTAATATTATGTCTATACATGATCCGCAGGGGTTCCTGGTATTGGTGGGGTTCGAACCAGCGACCCTCTTTATTTCTAGTCCAGTGGAGGCCCTGTGATGGATTGGCCAGTGTGTGTTACTGCAATGCGACCAGTGATTCAACCGTGACCCTGACCACGATTCATCGGTGGTAAAAACATGATATATCAAATTCCAACAAGCCAGGGGCAATGAGCACCAATGTTCCACCTATAAATCTGTCTGTCTTTCTATATATCTGTCTAACTGTCTGTCTGTCTGTCTGTCTGTCTGTCTATCTGTCTGTCTGTCTGTCTGTATGTCTATCTATCTATCTATCTATCTATCTATCTATCTATCTATCTATCTATCTATCTATCTGTCTATCTATCTATCTATCTATCTATCTGTCTGTCTATCTATCTATCTATCTATCTATCTATCTATCTATCTATCTGTCTGTCTGAATGTCTTTCTATATATCTGTCTAACTGTCTATCTATCTATCTGTCTGTCTGTCTGTCTGTCTGTCTGTCTGTCTGTCTGAATGTCTTTCTATCTATCTATCTATCTATCTATCTATCTGTCTGTCTGTCTGTCTGTCTGAATGTCTGTCTGTCTGTCTGTCTGAATGTCTTTCTATATATTTGTCTGCCTGTCTGTCTTTCTATTTGTTTAACTGTCTATCTATCTGTTTGTCTATCTGTGTCTGTCCTTCTATCTCTGTCTTTCTATCTGTATGTCTGTTTTTTTCTATCTGTCTGTCTGTCTTTTTATCTATTGGTCTTTCTATCTGTATTTCTATCTGTCTCTGTCTGTCTGTCTTTTTATTTGTCTGTCTGTCTTTTTATCTATTGGTCTTTCTATCTGTCTGTCTTTTTATCTATTGGTCTTTCTATCTGTCTGTCTGTATTTCTATCTGTCTCTGTCTGTCTGTCTTTTTATTTGTCTGTCTGTCTTTTTATCTATTGGTCTTTCTATCTGTCTGTCTTTTTATCTATCTGTATGTCTGTCTGTCTTTCTATTTGTCTGTCTGTCTTTTTATCTGTCTGTATGTCAGTTTTTGTATCTATCTATCTGTCTATAAGATGGAGACGTTGATGCTGATTGGCTCTGGCATGCTGGAGTTAGTGAATAAGTGAGTACTGGTGTACTGGTATCACATTCATGTGGAGAACCACTAAAACAAGTCCAGCACACGTTCATCAGGGGTCAGCAGTAACCAGATACAGCTTCAGAGTCGGGTTTCCATCCGGGGGATCAGGGGGGATCTGGCCAACTTTGTTCTCTCAACATTACATCATCAACATTCTTATGTTATACCTTTGCTTTATCCTGGTCAGGGTCTCAGTGGGTCTGTTTTCCTCAGAATCACTGGGCACGCTTTAAGGTACAAACCTAAACTCTGCATTCTAAATATGTCAGTATGAGAAAAGATGTGATCAAATGTGGTCGAATAGCCCAATTGTCTGTGTTTTTTTTTTCTGGTCACGGGTCACAGACACAGGGCAAAAGCTCACCCTGGACAGAGGTCTAATCCATCTTAGGACGTCACATATTTACACACCGGCGCATTCTTTCACACCTAGAGGCAATTCAGAGCAGCCTATCCATTTTCTGCTTTTGGAAGGTGGTAGAAAACTGGACTATTTAAAGAGAAACAAGAACATGCAAAACTCCCCACAGACAGTGACCGAAAGGAAGTCACTGAATCGCTGACCCTGAATACATGCTGGGTAAGTTGGGTCAAGTATCACTTATGGCCCTTTTCCACTGTATAGTACATGGTGCAATTAAGGAACTTAACAAGTTATCAAAAGGTCGGTGATTTAAGCCCCACCACTGCCAGGTTGTCGCTGTTGGGCTCTTGAGCAAGGCCCTTAACCCTCAATTGCTTAAATTAATATACTCTAACAGTACTGTAAGTCTCTTTGGATAAGAGCATCTGCTAAATGCCGAGAATGTAAATGAGAAAAGGAAGAAATCTGGGACGTTTCCTTTATTTTGTTTGCCTATAAATCATGCGAGTAAACTAAATCCATCACCAGGCCAGACTGACACCTAGCTCATGAATCGATGGGGGTCACGACCCTGCAGTCCATGCGGTCTGAAAGGCTGAGTGACAGCTGTGATTTGCCCAACGATCCGGGTAACCCTAAGTAGCGAAAGACTACTCCAGGCGGAAAGACAAACAAGAAAGAGGAAGGAGGGGCGACTGCTTTCAATCGTTTAATCAAGAAAAGGCCAAGGCATCGACGGGTTGGCGTCTGGGGTCTTCGTTCCACAGCTGCCTGTTTATTGGGTATCGCCTTCAGGCTGCAGCCTGCAACAAGTTAATGGCAAAGGCTAAATCCTCACGCTATGCTGTAATGAGACCTCAATGACGGCATTAATGCACTACATGGGAATCTGCTCCTGACCTCCTGAATTTTTTAAACACCTGAGCTGCACTGGACAGGTCAGTGATAATCTGCAGCACTTCATGGACCCGTGCATCTAAAAACTAACAATGTCTTTTTGTGGTATCATGTTAAGACACTGCAATCTAGTCCCATCTTTGCTTGGCTAGCAATCTGGAACTAGAAGTCGGGGACTGGTTGGCCACCGTAGCTAGCAGCAGCAGGGCTGAAATGTGCGCTAATTGAGCCAATGGTGTCCAAGCCTTCCATCTGTCCACCTTCGCATCTTGAAGGGAACGTCATTCTGAGCTCAGCGCAAGCTGCTCTTGGCCGGAGAATCGGCTCACTGTCGATAGGCGGCAGAGAGACAAATGCTATCGTGATTGACACGGGTTTGGTCGGTTTGGTGAGTATATTCGAACCGTTTGATAATTTAGACGTTAATGTCTTACAAATTAGGTGTTTATTCCTCTTAATCCAGGCGTCTAATGACTTCATGGCTCGCTTGTTACTGTGACAGTGACTCGCTTGCTGTGAACGACTCAATCTGTCACAGCATGAGATTCACTTCTCAGAAATTAAATATAATAACAATCTATTAACATAACGTGAGATATGAGATACGGTTAGTCAAAGCAAATAACCTCAAACCGAGTTGGAGGAAAAGCGTGAGCTCTTTGCGATGCCCTAGAATGGGAAATCCCAGTGCGACGGAATGGCGCAGTCTGTCCAACTCCCGCTAACACATCTTCCCAGAGCCCTGCCGAACCGTTGTCCTTGACTCCCAGTGGCCATTAAGCCAACTGGCGGCCTAATTAAGCGTGGAGTGGTGAGCCATCGGCGCACGGTGAGAGCCTGATGGCCGTCGCGCTCCTTCCAAGAAAATGTCTCAATCTGCCCTGCAGGAAGGGATTTTCTAAGCGCCGTGAAAAATACCGGGACACCAGGAAGAGTTGCTTCAAAAATCCTCCAAAAATAAAAACCCACACTTTAGAAATGTGAACGTCCGATGCAGAAAATATTTTGACGAAGCATCCAGATCAAAACTCAAGTCTCAAGCAAGAGATGATTTTCAAACTGCAGAAGCATACAACCCAAAAATAGTACATTCTAGAAGTAGCCAGTCCACCTACTGGCATACTATTGTACGATAGAAGGAAAAATACATACAGAGTACATGAACGAAATCTTTTGAAAGAATCCACAGACAGTAACTATGAACAAGATTCAAACCCATTTCCCCAAGTCCTTGGTACAAAGCAAATCCTATAAAGACATGGCTTGACAAAACAAGCTTGCACAGAACGCTGACCTTAACCACATTTAGGAAGAATTAGAATGTTGACTATGAGCTAGACCTTCTTGTTTAAGTCGTGCTTAACCACACAGTGCTGTTTTGTGTTTTGCTTGAATGGGCACAGATTCCCACAGATGTGGACAGTCTTCCCTGAAGACTGAAAGCTGATGGTCTTAATGGTTTGGGGAAAAAAATGTCCATCAAGCGGTGGTCGAGTGGCACAGTGGTAAATTATTATTAAAAGCCAGCCCACTACTGCTGGGATCCACATTTTTGGCATTTAGCAGACGCTTTTAACCAAAAGCGATTTACAATTATGACTCAACACGATTCAAGCAATTGAGGGTTATTGACCTTGATCAGGGGCCCAACAGTGGCAACTTGCTGGTGGTGGGCAACCTTCTGATTATTACAGACATGATTGGCTATGTCTGAGGGAGAAGGGGGTGGGTTGGTATCCTGTCCGGGGTGTGTTTCTGCATTGCACCCTGTGATTTTCAGGAACCAAGACCCACCAGAACATGAAAATGAGTGAATAGTGAATAAATGAATGTCCATCAAGCTCAGGTTAGGTGTCCACATACTTCTGCCCATATAATGTAGGTCAACAAGGCGGCCTTGCTGTGATGCATTACTATTAGGGTAATGTAGTAGCGCCCCGGTCTAGGACATAATCGAAAATAGTATATTCAACACAGTGTTTATACCAAAGCTTGTGCATTAATTTAGCATACTACATAGTAAAGTAATATGCAGATTGGGACACAGCCGAAAAGTGTGTGCTCTGCAATGTGCTGCTGTTTACCTTTATATTTCTACTAATAAGTCTACAGTCATAGGTAGTCATTAGGAAGATAACACACTGGGTCTGTCTGAAAACCTAGTGCTCTCTCTACATAAGCAGCATTTTATGTCATCCTACGTCTGTTTAAATTCTTAGACACCTTAAAATGCTGCCTATTGAGGTGCCCTAATTCTAAGTGATAATCTGACTGAATAGCAAGTGTCATTTATTTGCGAATTTGCATTTGTCAGTGACAATTTAACCATTTTTTGGTACACAGAGGGAGATGTTAGCTGGCAGGCTAGCAGGTTGTGTCGCCTCAGCTCATTGGTTTGAATGGCCTGAGGCTAACTGTGTTAGCTCAGTAAGCAAAATCCACATTGACTAAGTAGCGCATCTAAATAGTCTGTCTTATTAGACTCTCTCTACTTAGGCTGCTGCTTAGGTAGGCAGTAGGCAGCAAGGCAGCTCACTAGGTTTTCAGACAGATCCTACATGAATGATCAAAGTATCACGGGCTCTTTGATCAATCAGCGACTGGAGAAATGACTTTACAGAAGCCGCTAAGATCAAGGGGCTGCTCGAGAACCTCCCTAAATTCTTTCACTAAATGTAAAACCAGACTGAATATAACACGAGACATTTTAACTTTAACAGCTGGCACAGATGAACAGTCAGTTGACGACCCCGTGATGCCTAAGAGAAGGCCAGTGATGATAGTTCTAGCTGCTGGCACACTCGTCTCCTGAAGCTCTGCATGTGGAAGATGCTCGTTTCTAAAACAAGGCTCCTTTTTCCCCTCCACATGAACCTAAGATCTGGAAATAGGCTCCTTCTCGAGGGAACTAGGGAACGGATAAAAACACGGACTCGTAAAAAAAGAGGGTCCACGTCAGAGAGGGTGTGGAGAAAAAAGCTCTAAGGTCTTTTCTTAAATCTCCGTCTCAATCTCAATGTCCTTGTCCTCAATGTCCTCAAGGACGCACCTGTCAGTGTCGAGCCCTTTAACTCAATCAAAGCTTTATTGGAGGCTGCTGAGAGAGGTCACAACACAGCGATCTGGACAGGGTCTGGGAGGAACAGTTAAAAGAGCCACCAACTGCCTTCCACGGTTAATTGCAAAAACATGTCTGGTCAAGAAAATCTGCAATCAGACTTTGGTTATGCGTTTAAGACAGACGTCAAACCGCCGCTTTGCTCAGCGCCATCGCCAACGTCATCAAACTGACGTTGAGACGTGACTATGAGACGAATCTGCGTTTGTGTGGAATAACAGTCAAATTCACTCTGAACGCGTCCACATATACGAGGGATCTTCAAAAAGTTTCCACACTGTTATATTTTCATTGGAGGCGGTGAGGGTGGGAGGAGTAGTAACTGGTCATGTCTGAGGGACTGAAAGAGAATTTATAGTCCGGATTTAGCTCCATCTGATTTCCACCTTTTTGGACGCTTAAAGAAGCTTTAAGGTGAAGAAGATTTTCATGTGATGATGATGTGAAAGCAGTGCTGCATCAGCGGCTACACGCTCAACTAAAAACATTTTTTGCTGATGGCATTAAAAAGTTGGTACGATGCTGGAAAAAGCATCAGAAGGTGAACATGTAGAAAAGTGATGTCATTTGTTTTTGATATTCTTAATAACTAGAGTTTAAAAAAAAAACCCGTATCTGTGTGTAGCTGGATATTCCTCACTGTTTCACTTGTAAACTTGTGTTATAGCTCGGGGTGCTGAGGAATTGTGAGAATCAGCTTTTCCCAAAGAGTCTAAAATGCTTACTGTAAAAAAAAAAAAAAAGCTTAATGTGGTGTAATGTAAGGGCAGCATGGTGGCTCAGTGGGTAGCACTGGAGCCTCACAGCAAGAAGGTCCTGGGTTCAATCCCCAGGAGTTTGCATGTTCTCCCCGTGTCTGTGTTGGTTTCCTCCGGGAGCTCCGGTTTCCTCCCAGTCCAAAAACATGCAGTCATGTTAATTGGAGACACTGACATTGCCCTATAGGTGAATGGGTGTGTGTATGCGTGTCTGCCCTGCAATGGACTGGCGCCTCGTCCAGGGTGTCACTGTGTGCCTTGCGCCCATTGAAAAGCTGGGATAGGTTCCAGCACCCCCCCACGACCCTGATTGGATAAGAGGTTAACAAAGTGAGTGAGTGAGTGGTTTTATGTATTAAAAGAACAACACAGGAACACTAAACCTCTCTTAATTATTACTGCTCATAAGTTCTGTCCACTTATTAAATTCCTTGGGTCATTGTATTGTTTTAATACAATAAGTGACATTAAGCGCTGTTCGTACTAGTGAGTCGCTTTTACTACGTCATATCAAACAGTGTGTCTCATTGGAGGCGCTCTGAAAAGGTCAGAGGCAACTAGGACGATTTTAATCAAAAACGTTTGGTTACAGTGATTTAGCAGGACCATTCAGAGGAAGTCCTGATAAACCACAGAAGAAGAAATCAGGCGTGCGTCCATGATTCCGTGCGCTTCCTGTCCTGAAATGTAAATTTAGCCTTGCTTCTAATGAGGCCCGGATCAAAGTAGCAGAGGAGGGAGATTAGAGATGAGAATTGTATCGATTTTTAATTGACTCGACTCGAACCGGACGAGGACGGGCTCGCTGTGGTATGAAATGAGCTCGAGCTGTCAGTCACGCGGTAGCTGAGGGACTCTACAAATAGAGAAATGTAGAACATCTTGCGAATCCAGGATGGCTCTCAGAAGAACAGGTCTCGGAGAAGCAGAAGCCACCTGCGCTCTACTCCTCTCCAAAAAAAAAGAAAAAAAAAAAAAGACCAGCATGGTTTGCGCTGTAGGAGGCGCCTGTGATCCTGTACTGGTGTCTTTCATGAGCGGGTTGAACAGCTGGGAGGGGATGAGTGTGCGCCAGGCACCCTAATGAGGAACCCCCCTCCAAAAAAAAAAAAGAAAAAAAAAGGAGCGGACCAAAAAGAAGAAGACGCATCTGTGCCGGTGGACGTTTCCATATTCATGGAGCTCTCGAAGCTCTGGGAGTCATGCCATACACTTCAGCATCACATGCTACGTTAGGATTACAACCTCCCGTTTCATTTCCATTCCCTCCACGTTCTCCAGCTACTTCTGTCTCCGGCGCCCCCCCCCACTCGCCGTTCCCTACACTGGTTCTCGAAACCCTATCTGGCTCGACCATCCGGGTATCTCCTACCAGTCGGGTCCTCTCGCTCTCTCGCTCGGCAATATCCTGCAGGGATGGGCGCCAGCCTTTGATCTGGTCTTGCATTTTCAGAGGGTGAGGAATCATGAAATGGGAAGTGCTCTCCAATTAGCTGGGGTTAAATATTTTAGAGGCTACGCTGGGTTTTTTTCCCCGCCGCTCTCCTTTCGATATAGAGGAGCTCCCATCAGTTCCCTGGATGACACTACAAAAGGCGACCAAACCCACCGTCGGCCTTGTAATGTGCTCTGCACACATGGTTTGTGCTTCAGGCTCTGCAAAAAAATATCCTGTATGTCAGGGATGATACATCTGTCTCTGGAATAGAAAGCAAATAAAAAAAACAAAAAAAACAAGGTGTATTAGAGCATGGTATTTTCTTACAACTTTATGCCTAGTGCAGGGTTTTACAAACTTTTCTTTCAAGCGACCCACATTTTGTTCATGATTTTTAACACGACCCGGCCAACACAAACGATGCATCAAAATGAATCACAAAACTAAATATAATTAATTAATAAAAAAAGGTGGTACTCTGGTCCCACTGTGGCTTACAAGATGTATCGTAAAGCCTCCACATCCCACACTGAAATGTAATATATGACATACACCATATTGCCAAAAGTATTCGCTCGTCTGCCTTCACACGCAGTGTGACTATGAGACGAATCTGCGTTTGTGTGGAATAACAGTCAAATCCACTCTGAACGTGTCCACATATACGAGGGATCTTCAAAAAAATTCCGAACTTTTATATTTTGGATGGAAGCGGTGAGGGTGGGAGGAGTACTTGGTCGTGTCTGAGAGACTGAGAGAGAGCTTATAGTCCGGATTTAGTGCCATCTGATTTCCACCTTTCTGGACGCTCAAAGAAGCTTTAAGGGGAAGAAGATTTTTATGTGATGATGATGTGAAAGCAGCGGTGTATCAGTGGTGCACCAAATTTTTTGCTGATGGCATTAAAAAGTTGGTACGACGCTGGGGAAAAGCATTGGAAGGTGAACGTAGAAAAGTGATGTCATTTGTTAGGAGTTTAAAACAAACCCTCGTATCTGTGTGTAGCTGGATTTTCCTCACTGTTTTACTTGTAAACTTGTGTTATAGCTCGGGGTGCTGAGGAATTGTGAGAATAAGCTTTTCAGAGTCAAAAAAAAAAAAAGCTTAACGTGGTTTAATGTAAGGGCAGCACGGTGGCTCGGTGGGTAGCACTGGCGCCTCACAGCAAGAAGGTCCTGGGTTCCATCCCCAGGAGTTTGCATGTTCTCCCTGTGTCTGTGTGAGTTTCCTTCCATAATGGCGGTTTAATCCATAGGGTTTAACATGATGTCGGCCCTCCCTTTGCACCTATAACAGCTTCAACTCTTCTGGGAAGGCTTTCCACAAAGTTTAGGAGTGTGTTTATGGGAATTTTTGACCGTTCTTCCAAAAGCGCATTTGTGAGGTCAGACACTGATGTTGGACGAGAAGGCCTGGCTCGCAGTCTTCGCTCTAATTCATCCCAAAGGAGTTCTATCAGGTTGTGCAGGCCAGTCAAGTTCTTCCACACCAAACTCGCTCATCCACGTCTTTACGGACCTTGCTTTATGCACTGGTGCGCAGTCATGTTGGAACAGGAAGGGGCCATCCCTAAACTGTTCTCACAAAGTCGGAAGCATTAAATTGTCCAAAATCTCTCGGTATGCTGAAGCATTAAGAGTTCCTTTCACTGGAACTAAGGGGCCGAGCCCGACTCCTGAAAAACAACCCCACACCATAATCCCCCCTCCATTAAACTTTACACTTGGCACAATGCAGTCAGACAAGTACCGTTCTCCTGGCAACCGCCAAACCCAGACTCGTCTATCGGATTGTCAGACGGAGAAGCGTGATTCGTCACTCCAGAGAACACGTCTACACTTCTCTAGAGTCCAGTGGCTGCGTGCTTTACACCACTGTATCCGACACTTTGCATTGTGCATGGCTTGAACAACCCTGATCTAGTGGGTAGAGTAGAGGGTCATAGTGGGTCCGGTCCGAATGCAGTAACACACCTGGACAGGATGCCAATCCATGAACGGGGCCTTAGTCAAACGCCCCCCCTACAAATTCCCCGGATTTGGTCAATCATGTCTGTATGCCTGACCAGCCAATAGCACTGCTGGGAATTAGAACCCTGGATCCCAGCGGTAGTGGGTTAGCGTGATTTACCGCTGTGCCAGCCTAACACCTATTTTATGAGGTTTTTTTGGTATGATTATATAGTATTTGGTAGGTTTATTGTTTCTGGTCTGGTGACTCTCCAGTTTTTTCCATATAAATGAACGGTAATTGCTTTCTTTCCGCTTTACACCGTTTCACTAAAGTGTCGCACAGCTGCACTGATGTGTACTCATAATAAATAAGGATTTTTAAGTGTGTGCAGTGTGTGATTTTAAGGTCGTTTGCACATCCGAATACGAAAGCAAATCGTCCGTCCGTACGCACTACTAATCCGAGGTGTAATCACTGCAGGTTTGTTTGTACACAGACTCTCATCCAGTGTCAGGTCAGCTATGCAGGAAATCATGGCATAACAGGAGGAAAAAGATAGATCTTCATCTTTTATTCTGTATCGCCTTCACAGCTCAGCCGTTCAGAGAAAGACTTTCAGTGGAAGACGCTCGCTTACGTTCAGTAATTTAGGTGTTTCAGCCCCACTTCTTACTAACAGGTGTATAAAATCAGTGATATAAAATGATATGCTTTTCTCTCCAGCTTTCCTGTCCCAGCGTGACTGCGCGCCTGTGCACAAAGTAAGGTTTGAAAAGATTTGTGTAAAGGAACTCCGGGGAACTCCGACATCTGTACCTAATCTCATGAATGCTCTCTAACCTTGGGCACAAATTAATGTAGACAAACTCCGAAATCATGTGGAAAGCGTTTTCAAAACAGTGGACCCACATAAAGAGGTGTTTTTGTGTGTGTGTGTGTGTGTGGAGATAAATTTTTGACATTTAGCAGATGCTCTTATCCACAGAAGAGCTTCCACAGTAAACATTTCCTTACTCTAGTTTAAGTAGACAACAGTTTAAGGATATACAGTGGTACCTTGAAACTCAACGTCAACTGGTTCTGGGAGTGGCGTTGTTTAAAACATTTAAAAGGCGTTGAGTTTCAAGGTATTTTTTCCCATAAGGATGTATGGGAAACCTGTAAATGCGTTATGCGGAACTGCATACATTTCATATTATATTATAATATTATATTCCATTATATAATTAATATATAATTATATAATATTCCATTATATTATATTATATTCCATTATATTATATTCCATTACCAACAATTTATTCCTGTGGCAAATGTTGTTTACAATCACCATACCAATTTCTTTGCTTCTAACTAATTCTGATCTGGAGTTACTGAAGTTTGGAGTCCATGTTGGTCTCCAAAGCTTTCCAACACACACCAAAAAAACCTAATTATATTGCAGAAAAAATATAAATTATTTGTACTTTATAGTGTCATTATTTAATACATTTGTGACTTTTTGGCTATAAAGCTCTGTCAGACTTTGTCTATACACATAAAATTCACCCCTCCCCCATTTCTTCACATTAGTCTGTGAAAAAGCATCACTGAATCACTGAGTAAAAACAATTCAGAGAACGATGACTTGTATGTGCATTTATTTAAAGTAAAATGGACAGCATAGATGTGAACAAAGTGACAGTCACACACACAAAAAACTCAGCTCACATTAGTTAGTAAACACGCAACGCCTCAATAAATGTTTCAGACCAATAAATGTACTGTACTTTGTAATGGATGCAAATGGTCACAAATAAGCCACCGGCTGTACTCAGTCATAAGCACTAACAAGGATTTGGCTGTTTATGTATAGTTTTTTTTTGTGCAGGACACCCATCTTGATGCAACCCTGCTGTTTTTATCTGAGTTTGCAGACATCCCAAGTCTCCCGGAAGTTCCGGGAGTCTCCCGCATATACATAGCGGCTCCCTGATGCCCGCAAGTCAGATCAAATCTCCCGGAATCTAGAACGAGCGGCCAAGAGCGACACAAACACGCGCACGCAGGCGACACAGACTTTATTCCCCGATCGCGTATTAAATCTGTAATCTGATATACAATCTAGTGCACTGTGTAGGGAACATAAATCATCATCTAGTTATAATTTCTAGTGCACTAAGTAGGGAACACAAATCATCATCTAGTTATACTTTCTAGTGCACTAAGTAGGGAACACAAATCATCATCTAGTTATACTGTCTAGTGCATTAAGTAGGGAACACAAATCATCATCTAGTAATACTTTCTAGTGCACTAAGTAGGGAACACAAATCATCATCTAGTTATACTTTCTAGTGCACTAAGTAGGGAACACAAATCATCATCTAGTTATACTGTCTAGTGCACTAAGTAGGGAACACAAATCATCATCTAGTTATACTTTCTAGTGCACTAAGTAGGGAACACAAATCATCATCTAGTTATACTTTCTAGTGCACTAAGTAGGGAACATAAGTCTATGATCGAATATACAATCTAGTGCACTATGTAAGGAACACAAATCATCATCTAGTTATACTTTCTAGTGCACTGTGTAGGGAACATAAACCAATTGTCTAATTCACTATCTAGTGCACTACGTAGGGAACATAAATTCACATCTAAAATACTATCTAGTGCACTATGTAGGGAACATAAATTCGTTATCTGATATACAATTTAGTGCACTATGTAGGGAACCTAAATCCATTAACTAATACGCTTTCTAAAGCATTATGTAAGAAACATAAGTCTATTATCTAGTACACTATCTAGTGCACTAGGTAAGGAACATAAATTCTTTTCTAATATACAATCTAGTGCACTATGTAGGGAACATAAATCAATTATCTTTTACACTATCTAGTGCACTATGTAGTACACATTAATGTGTTTGTGACGCAAACAGTTAGCTTAGTAGCTCTCTGGGGGGGCCTTGGGGGCGAGGTCCGGGGGTACCTCCCTGAACTGAGTTTTTGCAACTTGGGATGTCTGAGTTTGGGACTGACACTGATACCCCTTTCCCACCGACGAGGAACCTGAACTTGATTTTAAACCGGTTCTGTGTGTTTCCACCAAAAAAAAAGGTTCCAGACAACGAACTAGCGTTCTAATCTGGCACCACAGAATACTCGGTTTTTCAGCGCGAACTGTGATGTCATCTGAGGGCGTGTCACAGTGTAGTGGTTTGGTTACTTTCACTTGAGAAATTCACCTGCTTGCAGGTTATCTACACGCTCCACCATCATGTTACTACTCTGTACTTTAGTTGCACAACGCCCACTGTTGATAACGCATGCTTGGTTCCCAAAAACTGGTGGGAATGTGGGTTAGTTCTCTAAAAAAACACCAGAGTTCTTGTGGTGGAAAAGCGCTATGAGAGTGCACTGACGAGTGAACCTCCCAACAGCTAGGCTGTTTGGCCAATCATGTCTATGTAGACGTCCGACCACCTGATTTGAGCCCCTGATCTCAGCATTAGTAAGCTAGCATGATTTTATTCCTGCACCACCCAAGCGCCCAAACATCCGAGTGTGTAAATAAATAAATAATATAAAATTAAAAAAACTCAGCTTTCATTAGTTATTAAACACAATCCGGCTGGATAAATGTTTCAGCCAGATCTGTTTTCTGTTCTTCATCTGCAAACAAAGGATCTAATCTGAAGGATGTAAACGTTTGAGCTTTTTCTCCCACCGCAAACACAAAGCTCCGTGTTCGATTTTCCTCTGAACGACTCCCCCGTACCCACCGCTCCCACAGGAGATATATGTTAATACCACATGCTTTACACATTCACACAGATCAGCTTTCACATCTGATGTATGAAACACAAAACATTAACGCCTTCCAATGAAAAAGCATGGAGTGTGAAAATACAATATCCATCAGGGCCAAATAAAAAGGAGTGTTTTTTTTTTCCCTCCGACTCTGCAACCGGGGCTCCTAATAGATTCTTGGGGAATTCACGACTGAGCGTGGTAACTAAATTATTTAATTTGCCCCAACTGTTGCTTGCTATTTAATTTTTCATCATTTCTTTTTGATGTGGGTTAATGAGGCTTGCAAGCGTTGTGTTTTTAGGAAATAAAAGAAAAAAGCAAAACCAGAAAGCTAACACAGTGTACAATACACCAATTAAACATCGAGTGTGAGTACATGAAGCTGTCGCAGGTGAGGACTGTTGAGGCATTAAATACAATTCTATATATTTTCTTTGTTTGCGTCACGCTTCCTCTCCACCAATGCCGATCCCCGCTCTGATTGAGAAGAACGAAGCTAACCCACGCCCCCTCCAACATGTGGGCAGCAGCCGTATGCATTTTGTCACCTACACTTTGACGAGTGTAATGCGGATCAGCACTGTGTGCAGAGAGACACACCCTGACAGCACTCTGTTCCCTGTCTCTGTGCAGGTGCCATCAATCAGCCAGCAGAGGTCGTAATTGCATTAGTTATGAGAGAGACGAACTGGAATGTCATTGAACTCCAAGATCAACATCCGACATCAGTGCCTGGCCTTCCCAGAACAGTAGGCTGTTATTGCAGCAAAGATGGAGATGAGGTTGGGTTGCTCTATGGCATCTTTGCACAGGTGTCCACATAGTTTTGGCTTCACAGTGCACAAAAAGAGCAGAACGACTGTCAGAGAAGAAAGAAAGGCAAGGCCAAATGAGCAAGGCTGATTCGTTACAAGGGCTACACTTGGCTAATGGCTGTATTGATTGGTCTCGGTGGATAATCTAACAAGCTGGTAAGGCTGATGGTGGGGGAGGGCTGGTGGTGGAAGGTTCATTCGAGAGGCTTTTACTCTCATCTAACTGGAGGCGAAGCTTAAAACGTCGACCTAACCTTTCTAAAAGCGGACGCATCGGTAATTAGTGCCTCAATTAAAGCTTTCATGTATCACTGTGTAATAGGGATTTAATACTGACATTGTGCAAATTGCGAGTCAGATTGCGCACAAAGTATTTAAAGTGCTGAAAAACATTAGGACCGACCGCCTGCTGTCAAAACAACTCTGACCCACCGAGACATGGGGTCTGTCCGAAAACCTAGTGAGCTCACTACATTAAGTCAAGGTCTTTCTGCTGCCCATATCACCTGCACCAGCCGAGTTCACATGCGAATCAGCCCTGTGCATGGAGAGCCACACCCTGATCAGCATTATTCCTATTGCAAACGCCATCAACCAGCCAGCAGAGGTCGTAATTGCATCAGTTATGAGATCCCTATCCGGCTCCCTAACCCCTAATCCCTAAATTGATGACAGCCAAACGTTGTTCATATAAGCCACCCAGCCCAGCCGCAGAGATTGAGATTCAATATGATGTATTTGAAATCCCAGGTCTAGTGTGCTAGCGTATTTTACCGCTGCGCCACCTGAGCGGCTGTCCTGGTCCTTTCTGTGTGGAGTTCGCATGTTGTCTGTGTGGGTTTCCTCCTGGAGCTCCGGTTTCATCCTACAGTCCGAAGACATGCAGGTGAGGTGAATTGGAGATACAAAATTGTCCATGACTGTGTTTGACATTAAACTTGTGGACTGATGAATCTTGTGTAACCAGTAATAACCGTTTCTGTCATGAATGTAACCAAAGTATGTAAAACATGTCATTAAAATCCTAATAAAAAAAAAAAATAAAAAAATAAAAAAATAAAAATAAATAAATAAATAAATAACAAAAAATAAATAAAATAAATAAAATAAATAAAATAAATAAAATAAATAAAATAAATAAATATATATAAATAAATAAATATATAAATAAATAAATAAAAATAAAAATAAATAAATAATATAAATAAAAATGAATAAAAATAAATAAAAATAAATAAATAATATATTTTAAATGTGCATGAATGTCATGAATGTTGGATGCTATGGTTTTTAGCACCAGTGACACACCAGCTTTAGGGCAAAATTAACATTAAACCACATTTATATGTGTTTACATACTATCACTTATACTGCCCAGGGTTAACGCTTTTATTTTTTTAATCTCGCTTTGAAACTTGTTATTTTGACTTACCATGTTGTGCTTTATCCGTCGACTCTTTCAGCCCGGAGCCGAAAACATCGCGCATTTTGAAAGGCAAAGCGCTGGCGAAAAGATCGATGCATCGCAATGAGCAGTGCCCCCGAAACACAAGGAAGCAGAACCTAATCCTATCCAGTACCAAAAACAGAGAGCGGGGCTGAAAACCTCAAACCGGCAAACGTAAACTTTCAGGGCTAAAATCAAACAGAAAAGATTGGCATGTCCTCCCAGACAAATAAACAGCTCGCTAACTCTGAACTAGCAATAAATTCTGATTTGAATTCTTCTGGATCCTGTAATGCTTTCCAGCTTGTGTATGTTTATGCGAGGCATAAATGAAGATGACTTAATGATGTGGCACATCAGAGAGTTTGGGGGCAAAATTTCAACTTCTGTGAAGCTGCAGGGTTTAGCAACAGATTATCGTTTCCACCCATAGCTGTTTCAAATTGTTCTGTTAACAATAATCTTTTTTAAAATGTGCAACTTTTTCCTTTATTTTGGTTTTAAAACACTATTCGAACACATAACCATGTGAAAACTGCTTTTGCTTTATTATACACTGATTAGCCATAACATTAAAACCACCTTACTGTCCATGATATCAGCTCCACTTACCATATAGAAGCACATTGTAGTTCGACAATTACTGACTGTAGTCCATCTGTTTCTTTACATACTTTGTTAGCTCCCTTTCATGCTGTTCTTCAATGGTCAGGACTCAGGGCCAGTGATAGCTCAGTGGTTAAGGTACTGGACTAGTAAGCAGAAGGTTGCCGGTTCAAGCCCCGCCACCACCAAGTTGCCACTGTTGGGTCCCTGAGCAAGGCCCTTAACCCTCAATTGCTCATCATGTTCAGCTCATTGTGTAAGTCGCTTTGGATAAAAGCGTCTGCTAAATGCTGAAAATGTAAATGTAAATGACTCTCCCAGGACCACCACAGAGCAGGTATTATTTAGGTGGTGGATCATTCTCAGTACTGCAGTGACACTGACACCGTGTCCACTCACTGTCCACTCTATTAGACACTACTACCTAGTTGGTCCACCTTGTAGATGAAAAATCAGAGACGATCCCTCATCTATTGCTGCTGTTTGAGTTGGTCATCTTCGAGATCTTCATCAGTGGTCACAGGACGCTGCCCACAGGGCGCTGTTGGCTGGATATTTTTGGTTGGTGGACTATTCTCAGTCCAGCAGTGACAGTGAGGTGTTTAAAAACTCCATCAGTGCTGCTGTGTCTGATCCACTCATACCAGCACAACACACACTAACACACCGCCACCATGTCAGTGAGAATGATCCACCATCCAAATAATACCTGCTCTGTGGTGGTCTTGTTGGTGTCCTGACTATTGAAAAACAGCATAAAAAGGGGCTAACAAAGCATGCAGAGAAACAGATGGACTACAGTCAGTAATTGTAGAACTACAAAGTGCTTCTATATGGTAAGTGGAGCTGATAAAATGGACAGTGAGTGTAGAAACAAGGAGGTGGTTTTAATGTTATGGCTGATCAGTGTATGTCACTCTATTTTAACACCATTTGTTTAGAAATGGGATGCCCAACAAGCTCATGGTCAGGTGTCCAAATACTTAAACCTAAACTACAAAACCTAAACTACAAAATGTAGAACCCTGGCCAACCCCCAAAGACATAGCCAATCGTGTCTGTATGCAGACGCCCGACCGGTCGATAGCACCAGTGGAGACTTGACCCCTGGATCCCAGCGGTAATGGACCAGAAGCGTTCAGATCTGCTGAAGCTATTTTTGTATCAATCAGCTTGAATTACTTCATCTTGTTTGTGTTGCTCAGAGATTTAGAATGATTTAGTCTCTCAACGCTGCCGCTTCATCCTGACAACATGTAGCTAAGCAGCCAGTGATGAAATTAACCGCCGAGCCAAGGCAGAGGCCAAGAGCTCGGTTTGGGGTTAATCCCCCATAAGAGAAACGTCCGGGCGGATTTTTCCGTGGCTGAAGTAACTCCAAGGCCTGGGCTGAAGTATCTAAGCACGATGGGCTATTATGAGCCAAAGAGTGATAAGCGTAAGGGTCCATTACCCTTTAGCCTTCCACATCGGGTCTAGCTAGCGTCCACATGCTGCAAGGCTTCGGCCTAATAATAACTTGGACAGAATTAGCCCGGATGGATGTGCCTGGCGTGTCGGGTTTCGCTCAGAAGATGGCAGATGGTGGCCAGTTTATCACTTCAATTAACTCCTAGGCACAAAGCTGGTGCACGGGGGACTGGCCTTGCTCGCTCCGACCGCTTGCCAGAATTACCGCAGACTCAAAAGCAGCACCAGGCCAGAAGGGAAAACACTTTACCTTCACCTAACAGCTTAATTAAATTATCAGGCCTGTAACAAAGGCGGCGCTCATGGGAAGATCAAGTGGATGAAGTCTTTAAAACTGGTACTTTTTTTTTATGCCGGCCATTCCACAGAATGGGTGCCATTTGCGTGTAATAACTCGATGTAATTAAACGTACTTTTTTATTTTGAATCTAGTAACACACTTTTG
Organism: Trichomycterus rosablanca; assembly: GCF_030014385.1. NCBI lineage: Eukaryota > Metazoa > Chordata > Actinopteri > Siluriformes > Trichomycteridae > Trichomycterus > Trichomycterus rosablanca. Next base: position 22,277,903 of record NC_086004.1, read on the forward strand.
ACTATTCAGAATGTGTGTTGGTCAATCTCAGGCCAATTTGTTTAATTTTTACATGGTTTCTAAGTGGAAGATGGTTGTATATGAGTAACAGGACTGACAGTAACAGGACAGTTGTTTTTTTTATTCTGTTTATGCAATTTTTTCTCTCTCTCCCTTTTTCTCCCTTTTAGCGCGTCTAATTGCCCGATTGCGTCACGCTTCCTCTCCATCAATGCCGATCCCCGCTCTGATTGAGGAGAACAAAGATAACCCACGCCCCCTCCGACACGTGGGCAGCAGCCGTATGCATCTTGTCATCTACACTTTGACGAGTGCAATGTGGATCAGCACTGTGTACGGAGAGACACACCCCGACAGCACTCTTTTCCCGTCTCTGTGCAGACGCCATCAATCAGCCAGCAGAGGTCGTAATTGCATTAGTTATGAGAGGGACTCTATCCGGCTTAATCCCACCCCTATCTGAACAACAGGCCAATCGTTGTTCATGTGGTTGCTCAGCCCAGCCGGGAATACGATGTATTCAAGATCCCAGCTCTGGTTTCAGCTCTGGTTCCAGCTGCGCCACCTGAGCTTTTGAGTTTTTAACAGAATTAGTGAATACAGTGGTACCTTGAAACTCAACGTCAATTGGATCTGGGAGTTTTAAAGGCATTGAGTTTCAAGGTATTTTTTCCCATAAGGATGTTTGGGAAACCTTATAATGTGTTCCATGGTCCGTGGAACTTCATATATTTTAGACTAATGTAAAATAATAGGGTTGTTTTTGACACTTATACACTGAAAATAATACAAATATAATATAAAAAACAGTTATATACAATAAAACCTGCACTTTACTTCTATACCTCTGTATTGTTTCCTTATGCTTCTTAATCGTGGAGATGCTTGATCTTGGAACACCGTATTCCATTCAGTAGAGTCTGTGCTGTTATTTCCTATGGAGTGTGGTGGGGCACAAAGCTTAACATGACTTATTATACTAATAAGAGCGAGGAATTTCATTAGTGGACAGAACTCATGAGCAATAATAATTAAGAGAAGTTTAGTGTTCCTGTGTTGTTCTTAATACATTAAGTCATGTTAAGCTTTTTTTTTTTTAACAATAAGCGCTTTAGACTCTCGGAAAAGCTGATTCTTACAATTTCTCAGCACCCTGAGCTGCATAACACAAGTTTAAAAGTGAAAAAGTGAGGAAAATCCAGCTGAACAGATCCATGGGGAGCTTTCAGAGTGGATTTGACGGTTATTCCACACAAATTAAGTCCTGAATTGCTAACATAGATCAGGAATTGGGTCGCCCACCGCACAGTGATATTGTTCCGATCGTCTCCTTTCCTTTCCTCGTTGGCTAAAACAGTCTGGGCGACAATGCTAGGAGCTTTTTACCTCGGCCGGATGATTGGCTCAGCCTTCAGCTCTCATTTGCCTAATGCGGCAGCCGAACCTGTCAGGCTTTTTCGCGTCGCCTCATACTTCTGGCACGCCGCCAAGCGTTCTTCCGACATTTGCAATTCAAGACTGTCATGAAATTAAATTTGTCCTGTCCTGAGGGATGTGGGAGTATTCAGTGCCATCATCGCTTTGCGAGGCCTTTCCAGATTTCATTTTTCTTGTCTGTCATTGAGATGCTTTGTGAATGTATTAGGATTTTTACTCTTGCCGGGGCGAGGAGTAAAAACTTAAACGCCGCTGAGAGAGCCGTGCTCATCGTTAGCACCTAACAGTACAGTCATTGCATGCAATCCAAGTGAAGGTGTATGGTGTACATAATTACCAGGAATATTTATTATTGACCGGTTGGAAACCAGTATAAGTAAGAACCTACCTAATTCACGGCCGTGAGAATCGTATCATGGACCGTGAAATGAGCCGTTTTCTGTGTAATATGTAATTTGCTGTGAAATTTAATCCTCAAGGTTTGTGTTTAGCGATTTAACATCTTCATTTGTGTAGAGTTCAGTGCCTCATGTTTACTGGTTAATCTGCACTATGAGGCGGTCCTAGCAATCCAACGGCAATTCAGTTAGCAACCGGTTAGTCAAAATAAATTGAGGTTAGAGCAGTGTGCAGTCCACTGATATTCCTTCCCATGTACCTCATCAAACTTTTTTACTTTTACCCTACTATTTTACAATTTACCATAGCCACTATTTTACTTTTACCGTACTATTTTACAATTTACCATAGCCACTATTTTACTTTTACCATACTATATTACAATTTACCATAGCCACTATTTTACTTTTACCGTACTATTTTACAATGTACCATAGTCACTATTTTACTTTTACCATACTATTTTACAATGTACCGTAGCCACTATTTTACTTTTACCCTACTATTTTACAATTTACCATAGCCACTATTTTACTTTTACCATACTATTTTACAATGTACCGTAGCCACTATTTTACTTTTACCCTACTATTTTACAATTTACCATAGCCACTATTTTACTTTTACCGTACTATTTTACAATGTACCATAGTCACTATTTTACTTTTACCCTACTATTTTACAATTTACCATAGCCACTATTTTACTTTTACCGTACTATTTTACAATGTACCATAGTCACTATTTTACTTTTACCCTACTATTTTACAAATTTACCATAGCCACTATTTTACTTTTACCGTACTATTTTACAATGTACCATAGTCACTATTTTACTTTTACCCTACTATTTTACAATTTACCATAGCCATACTATTTTACAATGTACCATAGTCACTATTTTTATTTTTACCATACTATTTTACAATGTACCATAGTCACTATTTTACTTTTACCCTACTATTTTACAATTTACCATAGCCACTATTTTACTTTTACCATACTATTTTACAATTTACCATAGCCACTATTTTACTTTTACCCTACTATTTTACAATTAACCATAGTCACTATTTTACTTTTACCATACTATTTTACAATTTACCATAGCCACTGTTTTACTTTTACCATACTATTTTACAATTTACCATAGCCACTATTTTACTTTTACCCTACTATTTTACAATTTACCATAGCCACTGTTTTACTTTTACCATACTATTTTACAATTTACCATAGCCACTATTTTACTTTTACCATACTATTTTACAATTTACCATAGCCACTATTTTACTTTTACCATACTATTTTACAATTTACCATAGCCACTATTTCACTTTTACCATACTATTTTACAATTTACCATAGCCACTATTTTACTTTTACCATACTATTTTACAATTTACCATAGCCACTATTTAACTTTTACCCTACTATTTTACAATTTACCATAACCACTATTTTACTCTTACCATACTATTTTACAATTTACCATAGCCACTATTTTACTTTTACCATACTATTTTACAATTTACCACAGCCACTATTTTACTTTTACCATACTATTTTACAATTTACCATAGCCATACTATTTTACAATTTACCATAGCCACTGTTTTACTTTTACCATACTATTTTACAATTTACCATAGCCACTATTTTACTTTTACCCTACTATTTTACAATTTACCATAGCCACTATTTTACTTTTACCATACTATTTTACAATTTACCATAGCCACTATTTTACTTTTACCATACTATTTTACAATTTACCATAGCCACTATTTTACTTTTACCATACTATTTTACAATTTACCATAGCCACTATTTTACTTTTACCATACTATTTTACAATTTACCATAGCCACTATTTCACTTTTACCATACTATTTTACAATTTACCATAGCCACTATTTTACTTTTACCATACTATTTTACAATTTACCATAGCCACTATTTCAATTTTACCGTACTATTTTACAATTTACCATAGCCACTATTTTACTTTTACCATACTATTTTACAATTGACCACAGCCACTATTTTACTTTTACCATACTATTTTACAATTTACCATAGCCATACTATTTTACAATGTACCATAGCCACTATTTTTATTTTTACCATACTATTTTACAATTTACCATAGCCATACTATTTTACAATGTACCATAGTCACTATTTTTATTTTTACCATACTATTTTACAATTTACCATAGCCACTATTTTACTTTTACCATACTATTTTACAATTTACCATAGCCACTATTTTACTTTTACCCTACTATTTTACAATTTACCATAGCCACTATTTTACTTTTACCCTACTATTTTACAATTTACCATAGCCACTATTTTACTTTTACCATACTAATTTACAATTTACCATAGCCACTATTTTACTTTTACCCTACTATTTTACAATTTACCATAGCCACTATTTTACTTTTACCCTACTATTTTACAATTTACCATAGCCACTATTTTACTTTTACCATACTATTTTACAATTTACCATAGCCATTATTTCACTTTTACCATACTATTTTACAATTTACCATAGCCACTATTTTACTTTTACCATACTATTTTACAATTTACCATAGCCACTATTTTACTTTTACCATACTATTTTACAATTTACCATAGTCACTATTTTACTTTTACCCTACTATTTTACAATTTACCATAGCCACTATTTTACTTTTACCCTACTATTTTACAATGTACCATAGTCACTATTTTACTTTTACCCTACTATTTTACAATTTACCACAGCCACTATTTTACTTTTACCCTACTATTTTACAATTTACCATAGCCACTATTTTACTTTTACCCTACTATTTTACAATTTACCACAGCCACTATTTTACTTTTACCATACAATTTTACAATTTACCATAGCCATACTATTTTACAATGTACCATAGCCACTATTTTACTTTTACCATACTATTTTTCAATGTACCATAGTCACTATTTTACTTTTACCCTACTATTTTACAATTTACCATAGTCACTATTTCACTTTTACCCTACTATTTTACAATTTACCATAGCCACTATTTTACTTTTACTATTTTACGGCGTTGGTTTCCTCCAGGAGCTCCGGTTTCCTCCCACAGTCCAAAAACATGCAGTCAGGTTAATTGGAGACACTAAATTTCCCTATAGGTGAATGGGTGAATGTGTGTGTGTGTGTGTCTGCCCTGCAATGGACTGGCGCACCATCCAGGGTGTTACTGTGTGCCTTGCGCCCATTGAAAAGCTGGAATAGGCTCCAGCAGCGCAACCCTGATTGGATAAGTGGTTAAGAAAGCAAGTGTACTATTATACAATTTACCATAGCCATAGCCTTGGTGGATCTGAGCATGAAGCCAGTCTCGCACATGAAGAGTCACGCACTGATCTCCACGTTCCTCCACGTCTGTACAGGCGCCTCAGGCTACTAACCAGGGTCCTTATACCCCCTTTTTAGTTCGGTCTTTTTCCACCCAGCAGACTAGTGGCCAATTTTATCTGCTGCATGCACTGCCAGCTGTGCCTGATAGGAGGCGCCCAGTCTACCGGTATCAGAGCTGAGAGTCGAACTCGGATATCCTGCTGCGATTCGAAAATCCTGCTGCGCCACCTGAGCGCCCCTTATTATTCATTAGATTTTAATTAAGGCGCTAGCTCATTACCGCTGAGTTAAATGTAGATGGTAAGAAAATAAATAAAATGCATTTGTTTAATTCTACATCCTGTGTCTTGTACCTCTCTCCATTCCCTTTGCATTGATAATGCGTCCGTGGACTCTTTCTCCTCCTGTGTCTTAGCGCCCGTGGCTAGGCGCGGATCAGACGGCGAGATCTATCGAGCGCTCTAAAAGGCAGCGGTGCCATGCAGGATCCCTCGCAGGCCGCCCTAAACACCCGGTATACGCTGTCAGGGAGTATTAGAAAAATAAATAAAAATCTATTTCCACATGAAAGCGGGCCCTGACACCTGTCCTCACCGGCGATGTAAAGTAGGTTGAACTTGCCTGTTGGCAAGGTATCGGAGGTCTTTCTCTCCTGTTGACTTCCACTCAAAAAATCTCTCGTCTTGTTTGTTTGAAAGATTAATGAGGGACTTTGACTTCATCTACATAGTGAGATTTTGCCAAAAATCAAACACACGTGCAACTTTGGGAAAGTTTCTTGACATTTAAAACTTTACTTTTCTCAACCAGTCTCCAAAAAATCCTGCCAATCAACGGCTCCCAATACTTACAACTGGCTGGCGTACAGATCTATACACCAGGCTATGAATGGCTCCAGCAAAAGAACATTGCTTTCTGCCTTAGGTATCGGCACGTCCAAACTTTTTTAACGATGACTGGCTTTATTTATGATTAATCACCTGAAGCAGCCAATCTTCATCCTGCATGTGTGTTGGAGGCTGGAGAAAACCAGAGTACCCAGAGGAAAACCAGTGCCAGCCCAATTAAATCCAGCTCCACTGGACCTTGGGGCTTTGAGGCACTTAATCAACCAGCTACACCACGGGACTGCCTATTAAGTAAATAAAGCCTATTTAATTTGCACTTGTGGCCAAAATTACGTGGACACCTGAAGGTGCGCTTGTTACAGGCTGGAGTTACAGCCTCTGTATTTCTGCAAAGGTTTTAGAGTGTCTGTGGAAATTTGTGCCAATTCTGTCAAAATGTTTAATCTCATTTTGGCGCTCGGCTGGCGCCGTGACCTAACGCTCTAACCAAGCAAAGAAAGATTTACAAACAGATTGGACTAATCAGATACAATGTATTTTATAATGTAGCCTGATTATGATTACAGTGGATGCAGAGCTCAATAGGACCAAGGTGCAATTATTAAAAATAACAAATAAATACATGTAAATAGAGTGGATTTATACCCACCTCTGGTTGCAAGAGGGTCGACGCACCTCGCTAATGATTCATAAGGTGAAGCCCTGCACATGCATTCAACAATACTTAATTTAATTTCTTTTTATAAAACGTCATGACTCCCATCAGGACCAGGGTGCTACACAGAACACACGTGCAAACAAGACAAAAATACACATTTGATAAATACAAAGAACTACAATATAATAAATACGAGGGACATTTTTTAACCTGAAAAGTAATGAGACGCGACTAAGGACAAGTGTGGTGCAAGTTAAGGTTGTGCCAAAATACAGTGGTACCTTGTAACTCAACGTCCGTAACTCAAAATCTTTGAAACTCAACGCCCTTCGTTAAGAAATTTGTACCCTTAAACTCAACGTTTCCCTTAAACTTCGTTCAGCGCTCGGCTTGAGAGGTGCAGTAAAACATCATCAAAGTGCGAATATGAGACGAATCTGCATTTGTGTGGAATAACCGTCAGATTCACTCTGAAAGCTCCACATGTATCTGTGTTCAGTTGGGTTTTCCTCACTGTTTCACTTTTAAACTTGTGTTACAGCTCGAGGTTCTGAGAAACAGTAAGAATCAGCTTTTTTGTGTGTTAGTTTCAGTGTGTAAGTGTCAAAAATAATCCCAATATTTAACATATGCCTAAAATATATGCAGTTCCACGGGACCATGGAACACATTAACAGGTTTCCCATACATCCTTATGGAAAAAAATACCTTAAAACTCAACGCCTTCTAAACTCAACGCCACTTCCAGAACCAATTGACGTTGAGTTTCAAGGTATCACTCTAAAAGCAAATCAATTCTGTGGAATCCAATTTAGTCTGGCGGTAAACTTGGCGGAACTTGATATGAATCAGCGGTGTGTGGAACTAGTTTTCCACGTAAGAACAGATCATAACACAGAACACCTCACTTGCACGTCTTTGGACTGTGAGAGGAAACCCACACAGACACAGGAAGAACATGCAAACTCCACACAGAAAAGGACCTGGACCGCTACACCTGGGAATCGAACCCAGTACCTTCTTGCTGTGAGGCGACAGTGCTACCCACTGACTGCCAATAAATAAGGTGGCCAAAATAACGGAAACAAAGTAACAAATAATCACAAACATCCACAGCCCACAATGCAGAAAGTGGATAGAACAGGGATACCACAGACCGTCTGCGCCAACTCGGTCCCAAAAAAGGAAAATCGGAATCAGAAAACCAACCAGCACCAGCAATGCACAAGCGACACCCCAACTGCATCAATGCTCCAGAAACAGGATGTCATGTAGTTTATGGGACAATTTGCTCTTCACACCATGCCAAAACTGGATCTGGTATTACGGCTTCATAGGAACAGCAGGTTTGCCAACAGAGGAGCTTGCAAGCTTGAGAGGGAGAAACCGTCACTTATAGAAAACACTTCCACCTGAAGCGAGTTACCACTCATGAGGTGCTACTAGTCATTTGGAATAAAAATGAAACATATTGATGTTACAGAGACTGTGTACCAGTATGAAATGCTGATCCTACATACCTGTAATGACCGCACACAATGAATATTTTTAATATTATTCAATCCTGAGAATGCTCATGGGTGGCACACTCGCCCACTACCACTGGGATCCAGGGTTTGAATCCCCAGCGATGCTGTCAGGCGTGTACATAATACAGGACATTAGAAGATATTTTAATAGCATAATGCTCATCATTATTGAACATTCATGCCGGATTATATTATATTAGATTGTAATGCTGCAATTTTATAACTGTAAGGCTGGCAAACACAGAACGTGAAACATGCCACATGGCGGCTAGATGTTCTCAGGCCTCTGTGAGCCAGTAATCCCTGAGGCTTTGGTCTGCTGCGACCAAATATCTATCAGCACCAAATGCTGAGATATGCATGACCTCCCCCTGTCCCACAGGAACCCCCCCACTACACACACACACCTCAGCAAGGAAATCTGAACGCAGAGGAGGTGAGCCGGTGCAACTGTTAAAATATACACATCTGTCAGTCAAAACATGCTGCGAACACGAGATTTAGCTGGAATAAACACACATTCCTTTGCAAAGTTAGTGCCGTTGCTATAAACACTCATAGAGGGCTGAGAAGATTTGTCAGTGTATTGTGAATGTATGAGGAACGCTGTGTGATTGAAAGTGTCGGCAATCATTCATCTGAAGAACAGGGTGGATTTGTGTTTATTGGAAGCTAATACAGGTTATTCACTCAGCTGAGAGAATCCTACTCTCATTATACTTAGGTATTAAAAATAGTCCAGAATTAAATAACGTATTCAATAATAATACTGCAGTAGGTTTATTTACAATAGTAAAAAGTCTAAATCTTTTTACATTGTTTTTACATTGTTCTTCACATTTACTTTGACTTTTATTTGATTGCAGACAGTTTGAACCTGAGATATTTCATGTTTTGTCTGCTCAACTTCATTTCATTTGTTAATACAGTATTCCTCCATTCCTGCATTTCAGGCCTGCAACACATTCCAAAAAAAGTTGGGACGGAGGCAATTTAGGGCTAGTAATGAGGTGAAAAAACTAAATAATAATGTGATTCCAGACAGGTGATTGTAATCATGGTTTGGTACAAAAGCAGCATCCAGGAAAGGCTGAGTCTTTGATGAGCAAAGATGATCAGAGGATCTTCAGTAAATGATGTAAATGTTTACAAATAATGAACCTCAAAGAAAGATTGGAAGGGATTTGCATATATCTCCCTCTACAGTACATAATATCATTAAACCATTCAAGAAATCGGGTTATGTAAAGGCCAAGGGTGCAAGCTTAAGCTGAAGGCCTGTGATCTTCGATCCCTCAGACGGCACTGCATCAAGAACCGCCGCTCAACAATAGCTGATATAACCCCATGGGTGAGGGGTTATTTTGGCAAACCTTTGTCAAACACTATAATACAGAGTTACATGCACAAATGCTGCTTAAAACTTTACTGTGCAAAAAAGAAGCCTTATGTTAACCATGTGCAGAAGCGGCGTCGACTTCTCTGGGCTCAGAGGCATCTAGGATGGACCATCACACAGTGGAAATGTGCATTGTGGTCAGATGAATCAGCATTCCAGGTCTGTATACTCTGGACCAAAGATGAAAAGGACCATCCAGACTGTTATCAGCAACAAGTCCAAAAGCCAGGGTCTGTCATGGAATAGGCGGTGTCAGTGCCCTTGGCAAAGGTAATTTACACTTCTGTGATGGCAGCATTAATACAGAAAAGTGTATATACTGTATAGTAAATAGATCTGGAGTTCAAATCTCAGCGGTGTTATCAACCGGTCGGGTGTCTGGACAGACGTGATTGACTATGTCTTGGCCGAGCAGCTTAATAATTTCAAAGTGAACTTGCCAGCCAGTGGTCCCAAACCCAAATGAAAATCAGGAGGTTTGGGTCAGGAAGGGCATCTGGTATAAAAACTACAGACCAGAATGATCCACTGAAAGAAAATAATGTGTCTGTGCATGTTTACCAGAGTAAAAATGCCGATTTGCGGTTAAATATGTATTAAAGGGTTGAGTGGGTGATGCAAGGTTAAGAGCTAGACAGTGCCACCAGCCTGGCAGGGCTTTCAACAAGCACAGTTAGTCATTGTGTGTGAAGAAGGGCTGGAATGCAATATGAGATGCCAAACGTGTTGGCATTTTCCTTTGAACAGCCCCTTCATTTAAAAAGGTAAGAGTTAAACAGGTGAACTCGCACCCCACAGCACTGTGTGTGTGCCAGCAGAGAACGTGGTCAGCCAAGTGCTGAGGAGTGTTCCAGCTGACTGATGCGCCTACGACATTTGACAGACCGACAGCGGGCAGCCGGATGGTCGGCATTCTTTAAGCAGACTCGAAAGCGACCGGCCCGGTGTGGGCAACGGAGCGTTGGTTGCTAGCAGCAATGGTGGGCATCGAACGGAGGCGCATCTATCAAGCGGAGTCGCGATAGGAGGAGACAGAGGAGGGGATCGTTAGCACGGGTGACAAGCAAGTGAAGCGCTTCTGCCTATCACGGCGAGCAGGTGAAACTGACAGTGAAGGAGACTTAGCTTAGCTGACTGAGCGCTGATTCCTATCCGGCTCTGAGTTAGTACTCTCAGGTACTTGACGGAAACCCCCCCCCCTTCCCCAGGCACACACTTCCCCAACAACCTGTCATTTCAAATCTAGCTCTGTCATACTTGTTTACACCCCTGACACCTTATTATCAGCCCACCCCGTGTGCCTATTTGCTCTGATTCGGCTTCCAAAATGTACTTTCTTCGCCTTCGTCCCTGCAGTCCTGACTTTTCTTCTTCTCTAGGAAGTCTGCGGGGTAAAAATATCCACAGCCAGCCACTCCAGCGTCCCGTTCAGAACACCATGCATTATTAAGCACGCCTGCAGACGCAGACTACTTAAAAGCAGGCCGATTTGTCCTGCTTCAGTTCGGAACGACGCCCACTGAGATACCGGGGGTATGAATGATTCTGGCCTGAAAGTGTGCTCAATATAACAGATTCGACCCAAAGTGCGGTCGAGGTTTTTTCTTTTTAATCTTCATTACATCCATAAACTGCGAAGTGAAATCGAGGACCGCATGTCACACCGTATACACACGGACGGGACCGTCTGGTAACACTTTATTTCCGACCGTTCATATCGGAGACTTGCATAAATGAAACATAAACATCCCTGAAGCCTTACATAAACAATCGAGGGCTCTGCTCCGACATCATATAGCAAACGCCGCGCTACACGGTGTATAATAATGACAATATCCGTCATCTGTGGCAGGCCGGGATAACGCAACGTAGCCGCGTGACGCACGCGTAAAGAATGAGCTCTCCTAACTTCAGCTGAAGCCAACGTGCAATCAGAGCCCATAATAAGAAAGCGGGCATAGCGAGACGCCGAGCGAGCAGCTAAACATCAAGGATTTTGCTACTTGGCTAACGCTGAAGGTTGACATATTGATATAAAGAAGATCGTAACACAGAGAACGAGAAACAGATTTTCGACGAGGAAACAGATTTTTAAGAGATGACAAGGCCGGGTGCGCTCTCGTTTCTCCGTGACTCTTGGCGGATGTACAGATGAAAACGGTCCATGTGAGCTCTTTCTGTCTGAGGCTGGAAGACACCGAGCGGCGAATTATGAAGTCTGGAAGTCGTTTCAGGATGGTGATTGCATGGGTAATTAATAACCCATGGCAAGTACTAATCTGATGCATGTTTTGCACCATGGCTACGGTCATTTAGTAGGTCTGAACCTTTAGGTGTAACAGCCTAAAAGTGAACAGCTTCACTTTACACTGGCATTGATTCTCTTAAACTAAACTACAGGAATGGAAAACTGCTCCAAAAGATACTTCCTATAATTTGTGTTTTGATGAATTTTGATGGTGCGTAAGATCCCGGTCCAACAGGTTAGTCAAAAATCTACGAAGGAGTTCAAACACCAGTTCAGCACCACATCTGGTGTCAGTGAAGGCCAAAGAACATGATTTCTATTGTTTTCATATTCATCAAAGCATTCACAGATCCCATATGCTTTGTGAAATAACTCTGTATAGATTTGCCTGTAATTTGATTCTTGCCCTCATAACACATGCAGGTGAAAACAATCAGGGGATGGCCGAGGTCACACCATATTTTGGCGGCCTGTCCAGGATAAGTTGGTGGTAAAACATGAAAAGAAGTATAAAAAATAAAAGGGGGATGGCACAAGGGATCGTTCTGGTCCGCATACCTGATTTGGAGCTTTTATCCAAAACGACTTACAGTAAGGTGAAAGTGTACTGTTTGATCAATTGAGGGTTATGTATTACATATATACACACACACCGATCAGCCATAACATTCTACACATACTGTCTATTTTATCAGCTCCACTTACCATATAGAAGCACTTTGAAGTTCTACAATTACTGACTGTAGTCCATCTATTTCTCTACATACGTTTTTAGCCTGCTTTCACCCTGTTCTTCAATGGTCAGGACCCCCACAGGACCACCACCGAGCAGGTATTTCTTGGGTGGTGGATCATTCTCAGAACTGCAGTGACACTGACATGGTGGTGGTGTGTTAGTGTGTGTTGTGCTGGAGTTTTTAAATGCCGTGTCCACTCACTGTCCACTCTATTAGACACTCCTACCTAGTTGGTCCACCTTGTAGATGTAAAGTCAGAGACGATCACTCATCTATTGGTGCTGTTTGAGTCGGTCATCTTCTAGACCTTCATTAGTGGTCACAGGACGCTGCCCACGGGGCGCTGTTGGCTGGATATTTTTGGTCGGTGGACTATTCAGTGACAGTGAGGTGTTTAAAAACTCCAGCAGCGCTGCTGTGTCTGATCCACTCATACCAGCACAACACACACTAACACACAACCACCATGTCAGTGTCACTGCAGTGCTAAGGATGATCTACCACCCAAATAATACCTGCTCTGTGGTGGTTCTGACTATTGAAGAACAGGGTGAAAGCAGGCTAAAAAAGCATGCAGAGAAACAGATGGACTACAGTCAGTAATTGTAGAACTACAAAGTGCTTCTATATGGTAAGTGGAGCTGATCGGTGTATGTATATATGTATTTATATGTTTTTAAGCTCTATATATGTGGTATACATGTGGTAATTGTAATCAGTTAGGAGGAATCCCCTCCTGCATCCACCCTACAAATGAGCCAATCATTGTATGTGTAGGCACCCAGTCTGCCGTTAGCAGAGCTGAGATTTGAACCAACAAGCTAGAGATGTCAGCTCTGGTGTGCTAGCGTGTTTTACTTTTATTTAATCTCACTTCCTCTAACTAAATGTTAAGCCTATTCTACAGATATCTCAATCTCCGACCTCGTCTCTTGTCTGAGTACTTTCCCCGTACAGGTTTCCTCCTCTCCTGACCTACATGACGTCTACAGCAAGGACGTTCTGTGTAGCTGACTTCAGGCTGCATCTAACATGAAGTTAATGAAACATTTGCTCAGAAACATCTTACGACAGCGAGCACCTCGCGGGCAGCTCCGACCGGCTGAGACGGGTCACCCTACGTCCAGATCGATCAGAGCTGCGGGGAATGATGGGAGTGCAGGGACTCTTTCACAGAAGGAGAAGGAGGAGCTGGGCCTGCTTCACCCTCGAGCCCGTGTTCTTGGACTCCACATGCCCGCTGCCTGCTGCTTCTCAGCTCCACATGGTGCAGTCAACAGCTATTAATTCCAGTCAAGTCAGATTAGCCAGCGCAGAGCTCCCGGTTCTGACTGCCCATTTATCACCTCAGAAACTCCCAACGTTCCTCAACGTGGACTAGACGAGCACAGGGGAGTCTCAGGTTTGCCCCTGAACAGGTGATGTTAAACCAGGGATGTCCAAACTAACAACATTTGTGGCCCGTTACTATTTTTGAAACAGTTTGTAAGGTATTTTAGACATAAAATTTAAGTTGATCCACTATTGGGAGTCGCTATCGCATAAAACTAATCTAAAACGCTCCCCGTCTTCTTTCCCCAGACTCAAAACATTAACGTTACACCTACATTAATGTTCCAGAGTTTTTTGATAAACATGCAGCTCTAAAGAAATGAGGGAAGTGTGTATGTTTATGGTCGATGGGGGATCTTTAGTAGCGCGTCCCATTTTTTACCCAATTGCGTTATACTTCCTCTCTACTGGTGCTGACCCCCACCCCGATTGAGGAGAGCTACTGACACACGCCCCCTCCGACACGTCTGCAGTAGCCGACTGCATCTTTTCACCTGCACGAGGCGAGTTCATATGCGGATCAGCTTTGTGTACAGAGAGACACACCCTGATCAACGCATTATCCCTCGTCTCTGGGCAGGCGCCATCAATCAGCCAGCAGAGGTCGTAAGTGCATGAGTTATGAGGAGTCCCTGGTCCGGGTCCCACCCTGTACGAACAACAAGCCAATCGTTGGTTATGTAGCCCATAATAAACGTTAAAAATCCATTGCAGCCACTCAGGTGGTGCAGTGATAAAACACACTAGCACACCAGAGCTAGGATTTCTAATTCATCGTATCGAATCTCAGCTCTGCCATCCGGCTGGGCTCGTGCTTGTTCGTGCATCATTTATGAGGTTCCTATCCGGCTTTTTCCCACCCTGTATGAACAACAAGCCAATCGTTGTTAATGTAGGCACCCAGCCCAGACGGATGGCAGAGCTGAGTTTCGAACCGACGAGTTTGAGATGTCAGCTCCGGTGTGCTAGCGTGTTTTACCGCTGCGCCACCTGAGCGGCCGTGTATGTTTAATTTGAAGTATAATAATCTTCCTATTAGGATTATACACTGGTCACATAAGTCACTCAAAAAGGAAGTGTCACTGTTAGTAATCTGATGTTTGTAGCTCTATTATATTTTTATTTGTTTCGTCTGTGGCCCCGTGTTTGCATATTTTTTACTCCATCTGGTCCCCAACAAGAAAAGTTTGGACACCCCTGTATTAAACCATAAGAAACAATCCACAATTGAGTGAGCTGCTTCAGAATTCACATCAAGCTTGGTGACAGTTTGTTGCTCATCACGTGGACATCGAGAAAACACAAGCATGAGGCGGTCTTTTTTTTTTTTTATCCTGGCAGCCTTTAAGCCCACGGTGATGTAAAGCCTGCTTGACTGTCAATATCTCTTCATCTGTGCTCCAGCAGGTTCTAATTCATCACAGACCTGTTATTAGTGGTTCTTGGATTATATCTGACCATCCAGACACATTTCCTCCCAGCATTAAATATCAGTTTGGGGTTTTCACCCATAATGAACTTTAAAAATCCATTGCGGCAGCTCTAATATAAAATACGCTAGCACACCAGAGCTGGGATTTGAATACATTGTATGGAATCTCAGCTCTGCCATCCGGCTGGGCTGGGTGGCTACATGAAAAACGATTGGCTTGTTCACACAGGGCGGGAAGCCGGATAGGGACCTCATAACTGATGCAATTACGACCTCTGCTGGCTGATTGATGGCGTCTGTACCGAGTTGAGGAATAACTTTGATCAGGGTGTGGCTCTCCGTACACAGAGCTGATCCGCATATGAACTCGCCTCATGCAGGTGAAAAGACGGCAGTCGGCTACTGCTCACGTGTCAGAGGGGGCGTGTTCGGCACCATTACAGAAGAAGCATAATGCAACTGGGTAAAAATTGGACACGCTAAAATTTGGGAGAAAATCCATTGCAATCGCCAATTCATTGCAAGGTATTCGACTGTTTCCAAACCCTCTTCCTTCTAGACAAAGCCAGTCATGTCTGTGTAGATGCTGGGCCGACTGATAGCACTGAAAATATTCCAACCCAGTTCCAGCAGTGGTGGGCAAAAGCCCAAATCAGTTGTAGCCTAGAGGTTAAGATACTGAACTAGTAATCAGAAGGTTGCTGGTTCAAGCCCCACCACTGCCAGGTTGCTGTTGTTGGGCTTTTGAGCAAGGCTCTTAACCCTCAATTGCTCAGACTGTATACTCTCACAGTACTGTAAGTCGCTTAGAATAAAAGCGTCTGCTAAATGCCGAAAATGTAAAAGTATACGTACGTATATCCTAAATGAAATGACGGATTCACTACAGTTACACACGCCCTAAATTTCCTGACCGAACCCGGTAGAAGAAAAAGTCATGACATACAAATTCATTCCAAGTGTATATGAATGCACTCCTGGATTTTCAATTCTGCAGTCTAATCCCAATTCTGAAGTCTCAATCCAATTCCCCATGGTATGCCAGTGCCGGCTCTGTTTTGCCCAGAAAAAGGCATCAAAACAGGGAGGTCTTTAATATTCGTAGAGCTCTTGCTCTTTTTACACACATTCCGAGAGCTGCTATGTTAAAATCCAAACGACACTTTAAAATTAAAGACCAATAAAGCAGCGGGGAGTGGAATGGTAACTAATACAGAAGGCAATACGGTAAAAATAATAATAAAAAAAGAAATAAACAGACATGAGACGGGCTGTCATTCTCGTTTCTATTTACTTGCCAAAGGAGCGAAGGGAGAGGTGAGCGAATGATAAAACAACAAAACAAAGGGCCACGCTAGTGCACCAGAGCTGGGATTTCGAATACATCTTATAGAATCTCAGCTCTGCCATCGGGCTGGGCTGGGCGGCCACATGAACAACGATTAGCTGTTGTTCAGGGATGGGATGAGCCGGACCCGGGTTCCTCATTATGACATCTGCTGGCTGATTGATGCGGCCTGCGCAGAGTCGAGGAATAATGCTGATCAGGGTGTGGCTCTCCGTGCACAAGGCTGATCCGCCTCACGCAGGTGAAAAGATGCAGTCAATACTGCTCATGTGTCGGAGGGTGTGTGTGTCAGTTTGCTCTACTCAACTGGAGCGGGGGTCAGCACCATTACAGAAGAAGCATAATGCAACTGGGTGAAAATTAGACCTGCTAAAAATCGGGAGAAAATCCACTGCGATCGCCAATCCACTGCAAGGTATTCGACTGTCCCCAAACCCTCTTCCCTCCAGACAAAGCCAGTCATGTCTGTGTAGATGCTGGGCCGACCGACAGCACTGATAAGTTTCCAACCCAGGTTCCAGCAAAGTCAAATCTCAGCTCTGGCACCCGGCTGGGCTAAACGGCTACATGAACAACGATTAGCTGTTGTTCAGGGATGAGATGAGCCATAACTGGTGCGATTATGACCTATGCTGGCTGGTTGATTGATGGCACCTGCGCAGAGTTGGGGAATAATGCTGATCAGGGTGTGGCTCTCACACTGATCCGCATATGAACTCGCCTCGTGCAGGTGAAAAGATGCAGTCGGTTACTGCACACGTGTCGGAGGGGGCGTGTGTCCGTTGCGAAGCTCCTCAGTCAGCAGTGGAGGGTAGTATCGATAGAGGTGAAGCGTAACGCAATCAGGGTAATTAAATACCCTAGATTAGGGTAGAAAATTGGAGAAAAAGAAACAAGAAGGAAACAAAGGGCCACAAATTTTTGGACAGAGACCAAAGCTCAGGAAGAATAGTCTTCTTCCTTTCTTAGCTCTTGTTTTAACTTACACTCTGAGGATTTATTAAAATAAGCCTTAATTTTCATTAGCACACACAAAAACAGATGTCTGATGGCTTATTTTCTTTCAGACAGAATCCATCTTTGTAAATTCTCGAGCCCTGAAGCTACTTCCCAACATCAGCGAGTGCCATTCCACAGGTGGGAATGATGGTCGAGCGTACGAAAGCCTCCCCATGTTTTTTTTTCTCGACAGAAACAGGCCTAGGCTGGCCGCGTTCCACTTTAATGATGACCCCTCTCCGATTCGGCAGGGACCCAGCCTGGGCTGACGTGTCGAATTCACCGGTGGCCAATTAGTGTAACATCAGGCGCTTGAGATGGCCTGCTCCGTGTCCCCGAGCTGATGCCACCACAGAGGGCCTGCGGCGTGCAGGTGGGGCCACCGTGCACTCGTCCTCCGGCGTGTGTACTGTGTGACAAAACAGCTGGAGCTCAGGGCTCAAGGCGCACGTGTCTACACATGAGACCTGGGGACGGCACCTTGGGGCCTCATAAAAAGAAACGCGGTTAAGAAACGTGGTGGGTCCGCTAAGATCCGCCCTTCAGTGTCGGTGCGCCCTGCGCTTTGCTCTGGCTGGCTGTGTGATGTTTTGAAATGCAACAACAGACAACGGGGAAGTGTTACAATAACAGAAATTGATCTCTGACGGTAATTGGTGCCGTCTCATCTCTAGATAAAACCCTCTCTAGAGGGGCTTGTGTGTGTGTGTGTGTGTGTGTGTGTTTGTTGGTGGGGTGTCTGAGCGAAACTACAAAATCCAAATCAAATCAAGCGGCATGGCTTATGAGATGCGTCTGAAAGAAACATGCATTCAAATTACCATAAATATCAAACGCTGGTAATTTCTCTGTGAGGCGGCACAGGCCAGCCAAAACAAAACGTAAACAATATGAACAGCTGAAATTACCCCTAAACAAACAATATGACCTACCCGGCCTGAAACGCCCGGCTGCCAAATGCGTAAGATTCTCGCTGCTGGTGTAATGGATATTAGAAAAGTAAATATTGCAGTTATTTTTTTTCCTGTTGGTCATAATGTTTTCACATGCAAGCTAGTACATGCAGACAATGTTTTTTAATCATCCATATTCCTCCATTTCTCTATATTTTTATTTAATTATTTATATTTTTATGTATTTATATTTTTATTTACTTATTTATTTATTTATTATCTGTATATTTATTGTTTATTTATCTATTTATATTTAATTTATTTATATTTTTGTTTATTTATTTATTTATCTATCTATATATTTTTTATTTATTTATTTATAGTTTTATTTATTTATTATCTATATATTTATTTTTTATTTATCTATTTATATTTTTATTTATTTATTTATCTATATATTTATTTTTTATTTTATATATATATATACTGTATATATATATATATATATATATTTATTTATGTATTTAATTTTATGTATTTATATTTTTATTTTTATTTTTTTATTCATATTTTTATTTATTTACATTTTTATTCATTTATTTGTATTTATTTATTTGTATTTGTTTATATTTGTATTTATTTTTAATTAATTAATTAATTTATTTATTTATATTTTTACAGAAGCCCTGCCAGCATCAAATGAAAAAGTATTTTTATCATAAGTGTTATTAAAATACATTTTAGAAATAGGTTTAAATATATGACATACATTCACATACACCTGGTGGCTCGGTGGGTAGCACTGTCGCCTCACAACAAGAAGGTCCTGGATTTGGCGCCCAGGTGGGGCAGTGGGACATTCCGCTAGCACACCAGCGCTGAGATACTGAACTCCTCTGTTTGAAACTCGACTGGGCGCCATCAGGCGGGCATAACTGGCAGTGCCTGCAGCAGATACTAATTGGCCACCGCATCTGCTAAGGCGGGATGACCGGACTATGTGCGGGTGGGATCTTCATACGCTGTGTAAGGACCCAGGTGTAGCGGTCCGGGTCCTTTCTGTGTAGAGTTTGTATGTTCTCCCCGTGTCTGCATGGGTTTCCTCCCACATTCCAAAGACGGTTCAAAGGGGGTCAAAACACAGACGAGAATTTCCGTATTTGAGACAGAACATGAAGCCTCGCACCGTTGCTGAATGTTGTAGGTTTACATTCAACCATTAAGGTGAGCTGTGTATTGTAGCTTCTTATTTTATTATTCAATGTAATGACTACTTGGAAATGTGGCACTTTTTCTTTATAAATCTGTGAAATCTGTGAATTTACACAAAACTAGGTCCGTGAAATTAAGCACATTTCCCAGTGAAGTTAGTAGAGCCCTAGTAATAACCTTAAGTATATATTTAAAAAAAAGAAACAATAAAAGCACAGATTAATAAACTCGGTACTGGTCATAAACACGCAGACAGATGCATGCACAATGCTTCCTGTGGTGTGACAGCCCCCCTTTGCCAAATTCTGTTTGTGCGCAACCTGCTCTCGCTGGGTTTCTCAACCCGCTGAAGATGAAAGTGTACGGGCTGAAACGTGAGCGCCAGCTTCCCGGTGCAGCAGCGTCCCATGGGCTCGGCAAAAAACGTCAATACACTGCACACGAGCAGATCTAACGCAGGAGGAGCTGCTTATGCACACGTACACACACACACACACACACACTGTATACAGACAGGGATGAGCCATATCTGAATGAATACTGAATACTGGTACTCAGTGTACAGACTAACAAAAAATGACTAATATTAGGATGAATTATTTAAAGCTATAAATACACACTGCTTATAATACACATAGACAGTTGAGCAGTCCCTTTTAGACATAGCCAATTATTCCTGTGCAGACGCTTGAGCGGCTGATAGAACAGAAGAGATTTGACCCCGGATCTCGGCGTGGTGGGCTACCTTATCAGACCGCCGTGCCACAGAGCACCTACTCATATTTTACTCATTGTTTTTTTTTATCGACTTTTTATTTATTTATTTGAATTAACTGTCATCTATCGTCAGTGACCTGATGGGTCTAAAAACCGTAGATGTACAGAACAGCAGGGTTTTTCAAATCTTTCAAGCAACCCACATTTTGTTCATGATTTTTACAGCAACCCAGAAAACACAAACGTTGCATCAAAACGAAACACAAAACAAAATATACTTAATTAAATAAAATGGAGGCAGCACGGTGGCTCGGTGGGTAGCACTGTCACCTCACAGCAAGAAGGTCCTTGGTTCGATCCCCAGGCAGGGCGGTCCGGGTCCTTTCTGTGCGGAGTTTGCATGTTCTCCCCGTGTCTGCGTGGGTTTCGTCCGGGAGCTCTGGTTTCCTCCCACAGTCCAAAAACATGTGATTAGGTTGATTGGAGACACTGAACTGCCCTATGTGTGAATGTGTGTGTGTGTGTGTGTGTGTGTCTGCCCTGCAATGGACTGGCGTCCCGTCCGGGGTGTTGCTGTGTGCCTTGCACCCATTGAGGGCCTGGGATAGGCTCCGGCACCCCTGCGTGACCCTAATTGGATAAGTGGTTAAGAAAATGAGTGAGTGGGTAATAAAAATGGTGGTAATCTGGTCCCACTGTGGCTTACATGATATATATACAGTATATATATATATATATATGTGTGTGTGTGTGTGTGTGTGTGTGTGTGTGTGTGTGTAAAAAAAAAATATATATATATACATACACACAAGTATGTACACAAACACACACACCCACACACATATATAATCTGGTCCCACTGTGGTTTACATGATGTAATGTAAAGCCTCCACATGGGGTGTTCATGTACAAGTTCATTTTGTTAGAATTTGTTTATTTAATTATTATTATTATTAAATAAATAATAATTACACATAATAATAATAATAAATACATACACACACACACATATATGGTACACACATACACCCAAGTATATACACAAACACACACACACGTATATATACCTGTATATATATATATATATATATATATATATGTGGTACACACACATTCATACAAGTACTTACACAAACACACACACACATATAAGTATATACACAAACACACACACACACAGACACACATATATATATATATATATATATATATATATATATATATATATATATATATATATATATATATATATATATATTAGGGCTGTCAAACGATTAAATTTTTTAATCGCGATTAATCTCAGAATTTCATGTAGTTAATCGCGATTAATCGCATTAAAAAAAATCTGTGTAAATGTTATAGAAAAGAAGGATTTTTAAGTGAAATGTTACAATTAAAATGGTGAACACATTTTGTGCTAAATGTACTGATGTTAAAAACTGCTGGGACAAGAGAAAACTGTAAGGGAGTTTTTGTAACAGACTTTTCTGTGGTTGTATCGTGACAATGGTTTGATAGATAGATAGATAGATAGATAGATAGATAGATAGATAGATAGATAGATAGATAGATAGATAGATAGATAGATAGATAGATAGATAGATAGATAGATAGATAGATAGATAGATAGATAGATAGATAGATAGACAGACAGACAGACAGACAGATAGATAGAACCGAGTCTTTCTTGTTATTTACATAAAATGAATAACTGTAATGATGCATAAAGTATATTGCTAGTGTAAAAATTGAATAGTAATTAAACTATCAGATTATTAAATAGTAAAGTGACGTGACAATATTGCACAATTAGGCCAATATAGCCACATATATACAGTACATGCACATATATACCCATATTCATACATATTCACACATGTAAATACCCATATACATATTCACATATGCAAATACATACACACATACTCAAGTACACATATGCAAATACATACATACTGTATATATACTGTAGTATGGACGTTTCTACACGAAGTGAGTGTGTTTTGACCCTTTGGGGCTTCCATAGTTCATGGACTAGCGTGCTTGACTCAGCTGTCCGGTATTCGGTACTCGGTACAATACCACGCTGGGTTATATTATTTTAACAAACCGCAAATAAACAACGGTGGCAAGTCCGACATTAAATCGTTTGTTCTACCAGTCAAGTCTCAACATGAAATACAATTTGCGTTAACGGCACTATTTTTTTTAATCGCGTTAAATTGAGATCACGTTAATGCGTTATTATCGCGTTAACTTCGACAGCCCTAATATATATATATACTGTATATATATATATATATATATATATATATATATACACACACAAACACACACACACACACACACACAGACACACATATATATATTATTTTTTCTGCAGTACGGTATAATTGAAGTACTGGTACAGCAGCCGGTCCAGATGTGGTCTACTGGAGCAGCCGTCTATTTCGCGAGCCCATTGATATCAGCTTGCCGGCATCTACACAGACATGATTGGCTATGTCCAAGAGAGGTGGCCCTGTGATTTTGCCCTGCCTGTTGCCCAGTGTTTCTTGATTGAACCAGCCCAGCAATGAGCGGTTATGGTTACATTCAAGACAGGACAGGTCCATCAGTTCAAGTCTTAAATATCAAACATAGTCATAAACAATTTAGTATCCCCAGTTCATCTCACCTGCACGTCTTTGGACTGTGGGAGGAAACCGGAGCTCCTGGAGGAAATCCACACAGACACGGGAAGAACATGCAAACTGTACACAGAAAGAACCCAGACCGCTGCCCCTGGAAATCGAACGCAGGAGCTTCTTGCTGTGAGGCGACAGTGCTACCCACCGAGCCACCGAGCCGCCCCCAAAAATGAAATTAAAATGAATAGAAAAATAAATTAGTCAGTACTAACATTTGTTGGAGTGACCGGAGAAACCACATAGACACAGCGTAAACATGGCAAACTGCTCACTGGCACCGAGGATCCGAGGATCAAACCTCTGATGGTTTTGATATTGTTTTCATATACATTTTCTATTTTACAAGTAAATAAAGAAACTCATGGAACAATGATGCGAGTGTTTTAAATGCTGAATGTGTTTAGTAACAGCCCAGTTCTGCACATAATGCCAATGCCATAATGCCTCTTAAGTGTATAAACTAAAAAATATATTAATGTGAGTCCAGCAGGGACGAGAACTTGGCCTAATTAATTATTTAGTGAGAAACATTGTGTTGGATAAATCACAGAGCCATCTGGTAATGTTGGACTGAACCAGCACTACTCGTTTCATTTATCTAAATAAAATTCTTATTTTTTCAATGTCTGTTTCTTTCCTCAGAATTTTACTATACACCCACCAGGCATAACATTATGACCACTGACAGGTGAAGTGGTCAGTATCTATCAAAAGTGGTCCAATGAAGGAACAGTGGTAAACCGGTGACGGTGGGGAGCAAAGGCCCGTGTGGTCCGATCCAACAGACGAGCTACTGTAGCTCAAATTGCTGAAGAAGTTAATGCTGGTTCTGATAGAAAGGTGTCAGAACACACAGTGCATCACAGTTTGTTGTGTATGGGACTGCATAGCCGCAGACCAGTCAGGGTGCCCATGCTGACCCCTGTCCACCGCCGAAAGCGCCAACAATGGGCACAAGAGCATCGGAATTGGATCACGGAGCAATGGAAGAAGGTGGCCTGGTCTGATAAATCATGTTTTCTTTTACATCACATGTACTGTATATACATACATACAGGGGGTAACAAGACCTCCTTATGAAATGAGCCTCACTGTAATATAATAATAAACCCTACCCCGCCCTTTATCTTATCTCTTCTCCTCCTCCATCTCTACCTCGTTCCATTTATCTGCTTCCTTCCACTCTTGACTCGTTGGCCGAAGTCGGCTCCTCAAAACCGCCGGCTCCTGGGAGTCCTGGCTGGAGTTTCCCTCATGAAAGCCCCATCTGCCTACTTCAGACTCCCACCACTCTTGTAACTGGCGCATCCTCAAGTGCCTGCTGCCTCCTGCCATCTGCCCCAGCTTGCCTGCCACAGACTTGCTGTTCAGCGGCTTCACCCACCCTCTCTGTGTGTGCGTGTGTATGGAGGAGTACAAGAATTACAAGTCCTAGTCTGACAGCTGTTTCAGTGGCTAACGGGAAGTCCTCGGTTCTTCGAGACAGCATGGACGGATCGCAGCGACCGTGTCATATGCGTAAAAGCCGTTCGCGGCCTCGTTAGCCCATAACAAACAGAGGCTGGATGTCTGATACGAAAGGAAAATCAGATCTTGACTGATTCTGAGAGGCACCAGTATGTTGGAATTCAGTCAGGACACTGACCACTGTTCCATCTACTTAGTACTCATTGGCTATTGTTTGTACATTTGAGACCAGGACCTACAGTTGTTTAGAAGTGACATTCCATGTAACAATCTACTATCCATAAGTGGAAAATCCGTTCAGAGCTTAATAAACTTTTCCACTGTAATGCTTGCAGCTCCGTCTTATAGGTGAAGTCAAACTAGGTCTGCTACATCACCTGCTACCTGAGAGCACGCCACAGTTCTACACCGTCAGGTTATTGTCGGCATTTTAACCAAGTAAATGTTATCATATTTAAAAAAGCACTATCAGCTTGAACTAGGTGGTCAACATTATGTGGACAGCTGATCATCATCTTGTTTGAGATCCTATTTTGAAAGCAAAATGAACAGTGAGTGTAAAAACAAGGACGTGGTTTTAATGTTAAGGCTGATGGCTGATAAGTGTACACACACATACACACCAGTATATATATATATACAGTATATATATACATACACACACCAATCAGCCATAACATTAAAACCACCTCCTTATCTCTACACTCACTGTCCATTTTATCAGCTCCACTTACCATGTAGAAGCACTTTGTAGTTTTACAATTACTGACTGTAGTCGATCTGTTTCTCTGCAAAAATATATCCAGCCAACAGCGCCCCGTGGGCAGCGTCCTGTGACCACTGATGAAGGTCTAGAAAATGACCAACTCAAACAGCAGCAATACATGAGCGATCGTCTCTGAGTTTGCATCTACAAGGTGGACAAACTAGGTAGGAGTGTCTAATAGAGTGGACAGTGAGTGGACACGGTATTTAAAAACTCCAGCAGCAATGCTGTGTCTGATCCACTCATACCAGCACAACACACACTAACACACCACCACCATGTCAGTATCACTGCAGTGCTGAGAATGATCCACAACCTAAATAATACCTGCTCTGTGGTGGTCCTGTGGGGTTCCTGACCATTAAAGAACAGCATGAAAGGGGGCTAACAAAGCATGCAGAGGAACAGATGGAGTACAGTCAGTAATTGTAGAACTACAGGAACTAAAGTGCTTCTATATGGTAAGTGGAGCTGATAAAATGGACAGTGAGTGTAGAAACAAGGAGGTGGTTTTAATGTTATGGCTGATCAGTGTATGTATGTATATATTTTTTATGTAAGGACAACAAAGTATAAAACAATATAAAAACCAACAGTTGCAGAAGTAATTTAAACTTCAATCCCACTTTCTTAATGTCAATAAGTTCCAAGAGGAACTGTCAAAAAATCATTAGCATGAAATCTACGTCAGAAAAAAAACGTGTTGCCCCTAACAGCCTCGTGATTTACAAGGTTACAGAGGAGTAAAGATCCACTGGGGTCCTGAAAGATCCAGGGCTCGCCTTTGTGTGCCTGGCGATCAATTATCCCGCTGCTAATGACGAAGCTTCACCTGCTGGGAGAGGACTCTCGGCTCTGACGACCACGGTAAAAAAGAGGTCGCTGACATTACAGATGTCAAATTGCAACCAGGGCAACAGGCCTCGCCTGCTAAGTCAAGCACAAGCAGCATCTGGGTCATCATGTTCCCCTGGATATTCACATCCAGATGTTTTGAACTGTACGGATACAGTACCAGCTTTATTCCGAAAAAAGGATCGGTCCTGTTTGAGGTCCCTGAGCTGATGACAGAGAACACATCAGCAAAGTCTCGCTAGGTTCGACATGGAGGTTTAATTCCTACTCGGTCCGACCTCCCTCTGCTGCACCTCTTGGACAGATACGATTTCATCCAGCGGTGGGTTTCGTAATACCCGTTCCTCTTGAAAGTGTACGCTCAATTGCTGGAAATTAAAAGCGTGTTGGTCGTGGATGATTTCGAGGCCAGGATGTATGGGGAACTGCTGGCAGGTTTTCCCAATTACGGCTCGGTGTCAAAGACGTCGTTGTGCGCCAAGTGAAGTGTGAGCAGACTGGATGATTTACTCCTTTCCTTGTCGCTTTGGATCACTTCACAATTAGGCCTTGTCTCGGCACACGGTTTAGTCGTTTTTGGGGTTTTTCCCCTCCACTTACCTCCCTCCTCTATTCCCGTTTTTTTTGTCCAAACCCATGCTTGTGAGAGCAGCTGCAAAACCTCAAATGTACCACTTCTCATTTCTTCTCACCACTTCATATTTTTTTTCTTCTCTTCTTTTAGGATGACGGCATGAATTGAGTTCAATATGGAAGCTAATTAGGTGTTGAAATAAGGTGTTCGTTGGTAGCCATGATGGATAATTAGGCAGCGTGGACGCCGTGCGCGTTTCTAACCTGAGGAATAATGTACCTAAAATCTAAAAATACCTTAAAACGACGTCAAACCGAGAGCGTTCTAATTCTGAAGGGAAGAATACTGCAGTACTGGGTCAACATCAGTTTTTTACTTCTTTTCAGGATGTTCATCCTGTCCAGTCCAGTCCAGTCCTGTCCATTCGGCTGCATACATTCCCACTTTCAGACCATGTAGAGCTTAGTACTGTATACAGTGCAAGTATTCCACACAAGGGTCCTAAATGGGCTAGTTTTTGACACGCGTGGACCCTGGGTACATCAAAAAATGATGGTTTTCTATTTTCTCTAAGGTACTTTATGAAAGGAAAGGGGGCAGAGTTATTTTAGTGGTTAGGGTACTGGACTTGTAATCAGAAGGTTGTCGGGTCAAAACCCACCGCTGCCAGGTTGCCACTGTTTGGCCCTTGAGCAAGACCCTTAACACTCGACTGCTTAGATTTTATACTGTCACAACTAAATAATTACAATGTAATGAATTGTCAATGGGCGACGGTGGTTTAGTGGGTAGCACTGTCGCCTCACAGCAAGAAGGTCCTGGGTTCGATCCCCAGGCGGGGCGGGGCGGTCCAGGTCCTTTTCCGTGCGGAATTTGCATGTTCTCCCCGTGTCTGCATGGGTTCCCTCCGGGAGCTCCGGTTTCCTCCAACAGTCCAAAAACATGCAGTCAGGTTAATTGGAGACACTGAATTGCCCTATAAGTGAATGGGTTTGTGTATGTGTGTATGTGTATGTGTGTCTGCCCTGCGATGGACTGGCGTCCTAAGATGCAGAGCGGCAGACACTCTACCAGCCGTGCCCTTGTTCCACCAGCTTCTATTTCTTTGAAAACATGAAGGCGACATCAAGCCCTTCATACAGTTTCCGCCTAACAAACCTTGACAGTATTTGCACAACAAGCCAAAGATCTTGCGTGTCATTAAACCGAATATTTTTCCCACATAGTGAAATTAGCGGCCCCACAGCACAATTATAAGCCACTGCCTAATTATGTTTTGTGTTTCTGCTCTACGCGGGCTGGGCACAAGAGACACCCATCGTTAGGTAAGCCAGATAGTCAATTAGCGATGTCACAAAGCAGGTCTCCGGATCCTTGGCACAAAAGAGGCGACGATCTTATTTCTGGGCTTTTTGGGGTGTTTCTGTGCTGAAGTTCTCACCGCAGTGTGAGAACGTTCAACCGGCCACCTTCATTCCGATGATTCACAGCCATCTGCCAGAAGGAAGGCGGGAGCATTTCGCTGCTGTTTAACCCGCGTGCACGGCCATGTCCAATCGATTGTGGGGGTCTTTCGGTCTCTCACAGAGGCAGGGTCGGAAAGGGTGGGGTCTGTGAGGGGGGACGGACCTTTCACTGGCGCAGTCAGAGGCATGCCGCCGGTCCTGTCTCGACCCCCACCGGGCTCGAGCCCTTCGCCTGGCTTTACTTCTGGTCTTCTTTTCATTTCTTCGTGGTGCCCTGGTTCACCCCCACCCCCTCCACCCCCTCCACCCTTCATTTGTTTGCATAAATAAAGCGAATGGTGACCGAGTCCAATGATCCGGCTTGCGTCCCGTTCTATTTTTCATTTTCGACAGTGAATAGCGAAGTGAAAAAAAAAGGGGTGGAATTCAGAAAGAATGATATTGGTTGAGTTTAAAGGTTTGAACCTTTAAGTGGTATCTTGTAACTCAACGTCCCCTAGACTCAAAATCTTTTAAACTCAATGACCTTCAACGAGAAATTTGTAGCCTTAAACTCAACGTGTTCAGTTTGTTTTCTAAAAAAGTATTTATTTAATTTTAAATTAACAATGAACAGTCGGTTCACAGTTCAGCACTCGGCTTGAGCGGTGCAGTAAGTTTGTTTAGCTGGATTTTCCTCACTGTTTCACTTTTAAACTTGTGTTACAGCTCGAGGTTCTGAGAAATTGAAAGAATCAGCTTTTTATTAAGTGTCAAAAACAACCTCATTATTTTACATAAGAAAAAAATACACTGATCAGCCATAACATTAAAACCACCTCCTTGTTTCTACACTCATTTTATCAGCTCCACTTACCATATAGGAGCACTTTGTAGTTCTACAATTACTGACTGTAGTCAATTTATTTATTTACATACTTTTTTAACCTTCTTTTACCTGTTCTTTAATGCTCAGGACCCCCACAGGACCACCACAGAGCAGGTATTATTTAGGTGGTGGATCACTCTCAGCACTGCAGTGACACTGACATGGTGGTGGTGTGGTGGTGTGTTAGTGTGTGTTGTGCTGGTATGAGTGGATCAGACACAGCAGCGCTGCTGGAATTTTTAAATACAGTGTCCACTCACTGTCCACTCTATTAGACACTCCTACCTAGTTGGTCCACCTTGTAGATGTAAAGTCAGAGACGATCCCTCATCTATTGCTGCTGTTTGAGTTGGTCATCTTCTAGACCTTCATCAGTGGTCACAGGACGCTGCCCTCGGGGCGCTCTTGGCTGGAAATATTTTTGGTTGGTGGACTATTCTCAATCCAGCAGTGACAGTGAGGTGTTTAAAAACTCCATCAGCGCTGCTGTTCTGATCCACTCATACCAGCACAACACACACTAACACACCACCACCATGTCAGTGTCACTGCAGTGCTGAGAATGATCCACCACCTAAATAATACCTGCTCTGTGGTGGTCCTGTGGGGGTCCTGACCATTACAGAACAGAACCAGAACCAGCTGACGTTGAGTTTCGAGGTACCACTGTAATTCCCATTGGTTTCCCTTTCCACGTACAGGCAGCATCTGTCAATTCCGAGGCGGAGAAAATCGATCCTCCAAAAAGAAAGGAACACATTAACAAAATGTCACTCAGTCCTGATTAAGGTGCATTCCACACCTAAACCCAGACACATGTTCCAGCAAGAAAAACAATCCTGAGAGAACTTTTTTTTCCCAGCAAGTCTGGAGAAATTTGGCTGCGAAAGCATTAAGCAAACCTCCTTCTGTTATTAATCGTGACGTTTAATTTCTTTAAAAGGCACCACACGCTCCTTGTTCATCTTGCTTTTTTAAACCCGTCGCCACTGACACGTGCTCTCGGCCTGAGTGTTTCACCAGCCGGCAAACTGAGCTCTGTGCGAGACAAATACAGTCTTCAGATGTTTTCCTTCTGAGGCGAGTACAGTAGAAACCAGACCGGAGAGTAGTGCAGGCTCGAATTCGGACAGCCCAAGGTTATGAATATTTTACTCGTTTCATGGGTGAGAGCATTCAAACTTTTACTTTTTTGGAAAGAAAGAGGGGGGGTAAAATCAATATTTTACCTTTCTACTGAAAAAGTTTAGCACAAAGGAAGAGCAAAGAGTAAAAAACCTCCCAATCAAGTAAAGGAGTTGGTTTTAAAAGCTTTTTGAATGGGGTACAGAGTAAAGAGAGTGTAGATATTTGTCACGTCTCAGGTGCTTGATCAAGAGAGACACTAAGTAAAGCCTTGTCCATCACTAAACCTCAGTGGGTTGTAAAAGTCATGGGTCAATGCCATTGATTTGTAGCACCTCAGAGGCTGAAATTCAATTCCTTGAACACCTCGCCAGCTTACGACGTACAAGAGGGTATTTAGCAGAAACTCAAACAGTGGGGCCATGCTTTTTTCGCGCGATGAATGCAGCAACTAGACCGAAAGCCTATCCCTTGCCAGCAAAAGTAAAAAAAAATACAAAAATACATAAAAAAAAATCCAGAGGAATATCTCAAGTAGTGCTACGATCGTTTTACATATAGACCAAATAATTTATCCATTCTGCAGCCTGGGCCCGAGTTGTGTTCCCTCATACAGTCGTGCATCAGTAATGCAAGGACATCAAATTGTAAAATATATGTTCTTCACAACAGGCTGACGATGTCCCCGTATGCACAGTCCCAGCTTTTTCGAACAGGTAGAGTCACTCATCTGTATGCGAGCGCTTTGCCACAGCTAGTCCGAATCCAGTGAGCATTTTATGATGTAGCATTTCGTAGTCTGGCCCCACATCTTAAATGAAATCGCCGTCTCAGAAAATACAACACAGCAGCATGGAGACCATGTGGAAAGCATGTAAATAAATATAGTGTATTTAATATTATTAATATGTACATGAAATTCTATAGCGATCGTATATAACATATTATTCAAAAAGTATTATTATTAAGAAGTATGTTACTGTTCACTATGAGTGACCATTCCCATTTATTTTACTTTTTCTAGTAAAAATACATTGTATATACTATAATAACTATAATTATAACAAAAACAAAAAATATACAACAAAAATATAATTATAATATAAATAATTATTCTATGCACAATGTTTTAAAAAAATTTAATAAATAGCCAAATACATAGTGTAATAAACAAAAATAAACAATGAACTGACGAAACTATTCAGGGTGTAACTCTTAGGCTCACTGTTTCCAGAACGTGCCGGATTCACTGTGACCTTGAGTGCAACCCGAACCAGCAAAGAGTAAAATTAAACAATGTAATAAATAACAAACAAATAAATAAAACTAATTCTCTTCATTGTTTCTCTGTTCTAAATTCATAAAATATTTAAATTATATAGAGTGATATAAACAAAAATAAATCTATATATTTCCACATGAAGAAATATATAATAACTACAACAATCAATATAAATAAATAAATAAAATAGATAAAGTGCAAACTGGTTCTGATAGAAAGGTGTCAGAATACACAGTGCATCACAGTTTGTGGCGTATGGGGCTGCATAGCCGGAGACCAGTCAGTTAGGAAGGTGGTCATAATGTTATGCTTAATCGGTATGTATATATGTATAACCTTGGCAAGTATTATTCTAACCCAACCACAGCCAAAAAGAAGAGGCATTTTCAATTGCAAAAAGATAATAGATGTTGATTTTGGTCATTTATTGACATTTTATTTTATATATATATATATATATATATATATATATATATATATATACTTCATTTCATTGTGTTACTTAATAAAGGTCATGTGCAGACATAAATATTTAAACTGCACAATTTAAAAATGTTTAAAAGTATAAATAAAAAATTACGAAACAACTAAAATGACAACTGTTTTCTTACTACATGCATAGCATCAGGGAAAGTGTTGGATTATGATCTAAACGTTTAAATATAATTCACAAGCCTAGCACCTAAACCACTAAGCCATCACTGTTCATCACCGTCCTGGTGTTTATTTACACAAAGACATAAAAAACTCAGAACTATAAGATGTTGTTTTTTATTTATGTTCTCATTAATGAACTTTCAGTCTCTGTGTGAAATGCTCTTGTGTATCACAAACCTTTTACTAGTTGTGATATTGCATGAAGCCTGAGCCTTTGCGACTGCTGTAATAACCTGTTCCTAGGCCTCTGTGAACACCAGCTTTATAAAGGACCTTCACAGAGGGGAGTCATTAAAGTAAAAAAAGAGGCCTAAACGTGGAAAGTGAACATGTAGTTGTGCCAGACTTCCACAAGTAACTCAATCTAATCTGGGCTTTACAGCGGAAAACACGAGGAAAGGAGAAAATGTCCTTCCATTCTCATGGAGCAGAACACATGCCGTGAGCATTATTCAATTTCAAATAATAACAGAGTC
Source organism: Trichomycterus rosablanca (assembly GCF_030014385.1). NCBI lineage: Eukaryota > Metazoa > Chordata > Actinopteri > Siluriformes > Trichomycteridae > Trichomycterus > Trichomycterus rosablanca. The sequence continues at coordinate 22,310,726 of NC_086004.1, forward strand.
GCATTTTATTTCTCTGCTAAAAGGTCATCCTGGTTCCCATCATGTTTCAAATCAAAAATAAAAGATTTAACAGTCACATGTACGTTTCTGAAAGCAAACCAGACTCATCAATAGCTATAAATGATTTGAAAGGAAATTAGATATCGAAGAAGGAGAAAGAAACACACTGGAAATGATTTTACATGCACAGCCTTTGTAGCCTTCAGAATGTGACTGTGTGGTAGGGGTAAGGTTACCTCCAAAGTGTCATGAACTACAATAGTTAGAGGGGGGAGAAGCCTCTCCAAACAGCAGGAGCAGGAGATTTGTTCTGCTTGGGCTGTTTTATTCACGTAACCCCTGAGGTGGTAGCCTGTCAGCGCTGGATACGGAAGGAAAATCAAAGTGGCCGGACAACAATAAAACTTCCCTGTGAGAAAGCTGATGATTTTCCCATGCACTCTGTCTATACTGTACTTTATTATTAAAGTCCAATCATGTCTGTGTGTGGACGCCTGACCGGCCGATAGCACTGCTGGGGATCTAAACCCTGGATCCCAGCGGTATTGTTATTATATTATATGTTATATTATTATAGTATATGTCATTATATTATATATTATATTATACATTATATTATTTTAAATACTGTTGATTTTTAAAATAATAATATTAATAATAATAATAATAATAATATGTTATTTTATGCGCTTTCAATTAGTATTTAATCATATATTAAATTAATATTATTTTAATATTATTTAAGGTATTTTGATGTTTCGAGAGAGGATTTGCCTTTTCATAATTTATAATACATTAACAAAAAATAGAGCATAGAGCTATTAATATAATAAATATTATTAATATTACTATAATAAATTATTAATATTTTTTCTTAAGTGGTTTCAATGAGCATTCAATATTATATTAAATTAATATTAATAGTATTTTGATGTTTGTAGAGGGAGGATTTGCCTTTTCATAATTTAGAGCATAGAGCTATTATTATTATTATTATTATTATTATTGTTATTTATAACAACATCAAAATCAGCAATAATAATAATAATAATAATAATAATAATAAAAAAAAAATAAAAAATTAATTGGTCTCAAATGGTTTCAGTGAGTATTCAATATTATATTCAATTCATATTATTTAAATAATGTATTAAAATAAGGTATTTTGATGTTTGTAGGGGGAGAATTTGCATTTTTAGAATTTATAATACATTAACAAAAAATAGAGCATATAGAGCTATTAATATTATTATTATTATTATTAGTATTGTTATTATTATTATCATTATTGATAACAACATCAGTAATAATAATAATAATAATAATAACAATAAATAAAAAAATTCAAGTGTGTTCAATGAGTATTTAAACATACATTAAATTGATATTATTTTAATATATTAAAATAAGGTATTTATGTTTGTGGGGGAGTTGATTTTTCTAAATGTATTAATACATTAACAAAAATACTTTAATTTTCAACATTCTTCTTTCCTTAATGTTTTCTTAACTACTTTCTCTTATCCAGTTTGTCAAGGTCCCTGTGTCAGACAAATAATAACAATAAGAACAAGGGGAAGCTGGGAAGAAAATCTAATTCAACTACATACTGGTTGAACTTCGACTAGAAGTAAATAGAAATGCTGTTACATACTAACTGTACTCATTCTCACTTGTTTTAGCAGGTCAGTAGGATATCAGACAAGCTGAGATTTGCCGTTCTAGGGTTTCCGAGTTGTTGCTTTTGGCCTTGTTGTGATCTGATCACACCGGGCGAGTGTGCAGACTTATCACTGGTCTGCCACTGCTGGGATTACACACCAGCGACTTTAGGGAGCAAAGCCCCGGCCTTGTTAATCCAATAGCTCATTAAATTTTCATGCAAATCCCTCAGCCAGACACAGCCACAGCCAGCAATTGGAGCGATTAACACAGCGACCAAAGAAACTGGGTGTTGCAAAGGGAAGCCCTGGAGATGCCATGAAAGGCGATCTGTGACCAGTTAAAGACTGGAGAACACGCCAACGCTCCCCAGTCACTCAAAGAACGTTTCAGGCTCACAAGCCCTACTGTTCCTGTATGTAACAAAGTGGTGCTGAAAGCAATAAAGCACATGGCTGCATTTCCCCGATCCTCTGGTATGCATGCGTAGCCCTTATATTAACTCCCTCCACCACAGTCCTGCTGTGTTTCACATCAAAACACTAGTTTCTAAAACTATTTCACAAGGGTGCACCGCTGTGGCAAGCCCAGGTCCTGCACTGAGAGTCAGGAGTGGATAAATACTGAAAAGCCTAGGCCACGTTTAAAGGATCAGCATTATGTTGCAGAGGGATTTCGAGTTTCTCTGGGCCTCAGAAAATTTGAGCTTGCATGCTTTTCTATTTCCAGTTTAGCACCAATGTTTACAGTTACAGCGGCGTAATTAAATCACAAACATTAAATAAACAGACAATGGGTCTGTCTGAAAACCTAGTGAGCTGAATAAATTAGGTAAAAGTTAGCAAATAAATGACACTTGTGCACCTTTATACAAATTAAGATGAAAGAGAATTTATTTCATTTGAAAAGAACTCCATTTGTTGCTCCGCATTCTCAGCCGTGTTTGTAATTTTTTGTTAGAAAAGTTGTGCCGCACTGAATGTTGCTAAAGAAGCATAGGATGCTCCATCGTTATTCAGTCAGATTATCGTTTAGAATTAAGGCACCTCAGTAAGTAGCATTTTAAGGCATCTAAGAATGTAGGCAGTCTTCTTGATGTAAAATGCATCTATGTAGAGAGCTCACTAGGTTTTCAGTGGTATCATTAAAAACATACCAGTACATTCAACGTCCTTATTAGCAGGGTAGCAACTGGTCGCAACAGTAGCACAAATGCATTCATATATAGGAATAATGGCATTTTAGCATAGAAGAGCCTTGTTTATCTTGTTTATGCATTTTCTCCCTTATTCTCCCGACTTGTATCATGCTTCCTCTCCACTGATACCGATCCCCGCTCTGATTGAGGAGAATGGAGCAAACACACGCCCCGTCCCCTCCGACATGTGTGCAGTAGCCGACTGCATCATTTCACCCACACTAGGCGAGTTCATATGCGGATCAGCTTTGTGAACAGAGAGCCACACTCTAATCAACACACTCTTTCCCCATCTCTGTGCAGGCGCCATCAATCAGCCAGCAGAGGTCGTAATTGCAGCAGCCATGAGAAATTCCCTATCCGGCTTTTTTCCCACCCTGTATGAACAACAGCCAATTGTTGTTCATGTAGCCACCCGATGAGTTTGAAATGTCAGCTCTGGTGTGTTGGCGTGTTTTATTTATTGCTGGCCAGTCAGATGGGAGCATTTTTTATCCTGAATAAAGTGTGAAAAAGTCATGAACTGCTGACATCACACCCGCTCCTCAGGCATGTATTTTTTTTCTTTTAATTACATATTACATATTACTTCATTAAAGCAGATTTAGTAAGAGGTAAACAGCTTAGCTTGCTATAAATATGAAAAAGGAATTTGAGTTGAACAGAAGTAGTAATGTTCTTCTGTGCATTACAAAGACATTATGCATTAGATTTAAAATTGTAAGCATAACATTGTGGTTTAATTATACAAAACCTAAGTCTTAGATATGAATTTACCAACAATCTGCTCCTGTGTAGCTGCTGACATGATTTTTAAGTGAGGATGTGTGACAAAACCTGCTAAATAGCCCCATGACAGCCGGCAAACCTGGTTAAACAATTAGCTCGGCCCTGACTCAACTTTGCACGGGGACGATGAGTTTCGGGAAAGGGGGTGCAAACTTCTCCAACAGCTGGGCACCTCGAAATGAAAAGCTATGAATGCCCTTCAGTAGGTCTGAAACCATTATGAATGGTATTTGTCTGAGCGCCTTTGGCATGGGAGACTTGGGAATGGATGGAAGCATCTGTTGAGTGCCGCCAGTTCCAGATGAGTGCCCGTGCAGCTTAGCAACCGGCCCACTCGCCCCCCGATATGACCAAAGGCCTGCCGGAGCCCGCCGGATTGGATCCTCAGACCCTGTTGCCAGCATTTGGGTAAAAGATGGGTGTCCCCTGTGGACCAGTAAATGAAAGTGGACCAACAGAAGAGGCAAAGCTTGGAGAGGGATAACAGGACTGTTGTCTGGGCGGTCAAAGGTCGAGCTGTTTACCAAAATTGACGAAGCCTCTCACATTTGCAGTGTGGCAGAGCGGCAGTGCTTCCTTACGATTATACTAGAAGGCCAGTCCACTTTTTTTTGCTAGATGTTCTTCCTCAAGGTCATAAAGTTAAACAAGTGGGGCCTTCCTGTCCTGATGCCGGACATGTTGAGGCAGAGCCCCTCTGGGGGTAATTACCTTCTCAGAGGCACTTAAGCAGATTTGGGATCTGGTTAAGCAGACCGACCTTTTATAGGCTCTTCCTTCTGTGCTGTCCCTGACCTGAACCGAGAGGGGATGAGTGAATCCCTCCTCGTAAAAAAAAAAAAAAAGGAGGTCTGAGAAACATAAGAGATACGGAGGAGCTATGAGAGACTCATGTGTTCATTCAGCTGAAAACTGCCTCAGTGAGTGAAGCTGATGACAGAAATCATGGTACCCTTCTGCCCTCCTATCACAGAGTGTAAACAGGAGTTTCTTTTACCCCCGGAATCCAGAGTGGGCAGTTTTTCTAGAGAAGAAGGATGGGGGTTTGTGGTTATGTAAAAATGAATGCCTGCATACTAAATAAATGATAAAGTCAGCGCTGCATGTTTGCTACAAGTATAACTAGCTGCCATAAGGTGTGTGTGTGTGTGTGTGTGTGTGTGTGTGTGTGTGTGTGAATGAGTCAGTGAAATGTGTTACTCCCTGCCATAGTCTGCCACCCTGTATCGATTTTTAACAGACTTGTGCCCAATGTTTCCAGTATATGCCACACTTCCATGACTATGATACACATACAGACATGTATACACACCGACCAGGCATAACATTATGACCACTGACAGGTGAAGTGAATAACACTGATTATCCTTCAACATCTGCCGGACTGTGCTCGAGATCTTCTATGAGTCTGTGGTAGCGAGTGCTATCCTCTCTGCTGTTGCATGCTGGGGAAGCAGGCTGAGGGTGGCAGATGCCAACAGACTCAACAAATTGATCCGCAAGGCCGGTGATGTCGTGGGTGTGGAGCTGGACTCTCTGACGGCAGTATCGGAGAGGAGGACGCTGTCTAAGCTGCAGGCTATTATGAACAATGGCTCCCACCCACTTTATGCCACAGTGATGAGTCAAAGGAGCACATTCAGTGCAAGACTCATCCTATCAAAATGCACCACAGAGCGCCACAGGAAGTCTTTTCTACCTGTGGCCATCAAACTCTATAACTCCTCCCTTAATATGTGACACTATGGTTCACCTGTGCATATGTATTCATATGTGCAATAATAATAATGCAAGCATTTCATTATTTAATTATGTGTAAATAACTTTTTAACTTCTTTTTGCAAAATTTTCTTCTTTTTTTCTTCTTAGTTTTTAGCTAGTAGAGTGTTTATTCTTTCTACATAAATGGGTGCTACTGTAAGAACTGCAATTTCCCTCTGGGATCAATAAAGTATTCTGATTCTGATTGATCACATCACCTGTTAGTGGGTGTGATATATTAGGCAGTAAGTGAACATTTTATCCTCAAAGTTGATGTTAGAAGCAGGAAAAATGAACAAGCGTAATGATTTGAGCGAGTTTGACAAGGGCCAAATTGTGATGGCTAGACGACTGGGTCAGAGCATCTCCAAAACTGCAGCTCTTGTGGGGTGTTCCCAGTCTGCAGTGGTCAGTATCTATCAAAAGTGGTCCAAGTAAGAAACAGTGGTAAACCGGCGACAGGGTCATGGGCGTCCAAGGCTCATGGATGCACGTGTGGTCTGATCCAACAGACGAGCTACTGTAGCTCAAATTGCTGAAGAAGGTAATGCTGGTTCTGATAGAAAGGTGTCAGAATACACAGTGCATCACAGTTTGTTGCGTATGGGGCTGCATAGCTGCAGACCAGACAGGGTGCCCAAAAGCATCGGAATTGGACCACAGAGCAATGGAAGAAGGTGGCCTGGTCTGATAAATCATGTGGATGGCCGGGTGCGTGTGCGTCGCTTACCTGGGGAACACATGGCACCAGGATGCACTATGGGAAGAAGGCAAGCCGACGGAGGCAGTGTGATGCTTTGGGCAATGTTCTGCTGGGAAACTTTGGGTCCTGCCATCCATGTGGATGTAACTTTGGCACGTACCGCCTACCTAAGCATTGTTGCAGACCATGTTCACCCTTTCATGGAATGTATTCCCTGATGGCTGTGGCCTCTTTCAGCAGGATGATGCGCCCTGCCACTAAGCAAACATGCTTCAGGAACGGTTTGTGGAGCACAACAACGAGTTTGAGGCCCCCAAATTCCCCAGATCTTAATCCAGTCGAGCACTTGTGGGATGTGCTGGACAAACAAGTCATCCATGGAGGCCTCACATCACAACTTACAGGAGTTAAAGGATCTGCTGCAGACATCTTGGTGCCAAATACCACAGCACTCGTTCAGGGGTCTAGTGGAGTCCATAAGTCAACGGGTCAGGGCTGTTTTGGCAGCAAAAGGGGGACCAAGACAATATTAGGAAGGTGGTCATAATGCTATGCCTGATCGGTGTATATACAATACATACATCATTGCTGTGCTGGTGTGCTGGTGTATATGCTGTGGGTGAATTTCTGGTACATGTTTCATTACAAATGTACTAATAGAGTGTCTAATCCTCTCAAATCACCTAGAAAATATCATTTCGGCTTTAACTGGAGACCTCGCTCTGGAGTGATACTGAGCTGAATTACATATGACGAAAGCAAAATAGTCCGAATCAGGGAGCAACGGGATTGAGCGGGAAAGTCATTCATCTTCATTTTATAGAGCAACAAAAAAAGAAGGAAAGGTAAATGGTGGAAGAAATGCCAATAAACGGTGTAGGAGGACTAGGTGAACTCCTAGCAGGTCACCCTTAGCTGTATTGGCTCATACAGGCACGTGATCATCCGGAGCTCCTACGTAAACACGCGTATTCCAGACGTATACATTGGACATATACAGTCTATCAGCTACTCAATCAGGATGAATCTCCTGATGCTGTGCTGGTGCCTAGAAAAGTCATGAGACTTCAGAGCTGAACATCCAAGTACAGAGCACTGAAAAATGATGGGTGTTTTTTTACACTTGCGCTTTTTGGTCGAGTTGAATCGGACGCGGGTTCGATTTCCCATACGAATCTCACCAAGGGGGGAAACGAAACCTGAGACTTTAATGAGAGTATAATTGTAGTACAATTTCATGGAGTTACCAAACACCTTGTCTAAATTAAAGTCTACATTTAAAGAGAATGAATAACACAAACTTAAAATGGTAAACAAGGTAAAAAAAAAAAAACACATTCTTACCTTTTTAGGTGATGACACAGCAAAAGGCCAAACATAAAGAGAGAGAGAGAAAAAAGTCAGACATTAGATGACAAGTAGAGATTTTGTAAACTTCTGCATTTCTGATTTGCATTTTTCCCCTGCAATACCACAGTTCCACCAGAGGGGTCTCCAAATCCCTCAACACTGCATGCTATATGTATGTATGGGTGTCATACATCAAGTGCACAGGGTAATTGAGTCTATTTCCTCGGCTGCTCCCGTGATCCGCATTATTGATTTGGCACAGATTTTACGCCGGATGCCCTTCCTGACACAACCCTCCCTATTTATCCGGGCTTGGTACTGGCACTACAATGCCCTGGTTTATGCATCCTAGCGACTAGGTACCAATGGGACAATTCAGTGTCTCCAATTAGCCTGGCTGCATGTCTTTGGACTGTGGGAAACCGGAGGGGGGGTGCTGGAGCCTATCCCAGCTTTTCAATGGGCGCAAGGCACCCAGTAACACCCAGTCCATCGCAGGGCAGACACACACACCCATTCACCTATAGGGCAATTTAGTGTCTCCAATTCACAATGGGTCCGAGTCCACTGGGAAACACAGGGCGCATGGCAGGAGAACCAATCCATCACGGTGCTTCACCCACCTCCAAACATGTCCATCATGTTCACAGACAGTCGGCTGGCTAATAGCACTACTGAGATTAAAACCTGGATCTCAGCAGTAGTGGGTTTCATAATAGACCTCTGCACCACCGAAGTGGCCATAAAATTATTATATTTAATATTGTTTGCTTTCAAAAGCAATGTGTGTGTTGATGTGATGGCCAGGGGTGTTTAAACTTTTGACACAGTTTGTTTCAATACACAGAACTTCTGCATCATTGAGGTCTTCTCTAGGAGGCCAGAAGTAGACTTCTCAACAAAGGCACCTACTTTTTTTTCTATTCCTATTTACCCAACAGCAATTTGCTCCTCGGGTCCTAATGAGGTTCGGACAAAAAAGTGAATGGAGGCATAAGAAGGTGCTGCAAGGGTAAGAGCGCAGATCCCCGGAGCAAAATCCTTAGAAGGCCACAGATTCTTGCTTTCGGCAAGGCGGACAGAACACTAATTGGTCACAGAGCTCGTCTCCGGTGAGACAAAGGGACGGGACCCGACCTAGACAGAGGGTCTTTAGTTCTCGGGGCATCTGCATTGTTCTACTGAAGCAGCCCGATAAGTTCGAGTGGAAGTTGTGGAAAAAGAGACAGGAATGGGAATGGAGGTTTAACAATGATAAAAAGCTTGTTGGAGGAAATGTTCTTCTTTGCCAAGCAGGAAAACCAACACTGAGAAGCATTTTGGCTTCCTCAATAACCTGCAGCATTTAGCTCGTGATCACATCAGTGTTTCCTTTATTAAAATCTGTCTTTTATTTCTATTGATTACGTCTGAAGTGTACAGCTGGAATGATTTGGAGGGAGTATTTCGTCAAGATCGGTGTGAGTTATGAGCGTTTAGCAGACGCAGATGAAGCTTTGCACTTGATCTTGAAGATTTAAAGAGAGGAATGACCAAGAAATACAACCAAATAGAGCAAGCTGAAATCTTGGAATCGGTATGCATCGTTTTTCCACTTACTATTGTGCAGAAACTGCTACATTTCTGACAAATCATCAGCTCATTACATCAGCTAGGTGCTTTATTTAATTGGGCGTGGAAATTTGGTAGAATTGTAACTACAGGCCTCTCGAGTTTCCCCGCGCCGCGCTCATGCGTGCGAGAGAAAAGTGCTGCTTGCATTATGTGCATTTGTGATCAGATATTATCACAAAAGCGCTGCTTGGACCCAGAGATAGGGACTCCAGTCTGCGACTCGGACGTAAATCGCACTCACAGCGACTTCAGACTCGACTCGGACTCGTTTCAAATGACTCGGACTCATGACTCGACTGATGACTTGCAAAAAATGACAACAAAAGTCAGCAACATTAGTTACGTGTGACAATTATACATATATATGATCAGACATCATTCTGATCGTGTCATTTTCTGCTCTCTAATAACGCTCCGGCCGTCTTAACCCGCAACGCACCAATGGGTAAATGTTCCAGCCAGCTTCCGCCGTAGTGATGAAGCGTCGCTCCCTACTTAAAATGGTGGAATGCCCTACGTAGTGCACTTCACAGTGACAGATAATGTGAATGGAACGCATCTATAGAATTGGCGCTAATGATTGTAAGAACCGCTTTCTGAACCAATCAGACCTTCTGATGGTATTTTTTTAGTAAAAAATGCTGTTACTTGTATGTATTTAGTTTGTATTTTGTTTTACTTCACAACCAGGAAAAGTTTGGAGGTTTTTAATTATAAGCACATTTACAAAATACCGGATTATATTCCTAATGGTTCTATTCCTAATTTATAACACACGGTGATAAATTCAATAGCATCTGGAAGAACATAAGCTAAGGTAAGCAGTATTATGGATTTTTTGCTGTTTGGGATTTTAGCCGCTGTGCCTGATTTGCAATGAAAACAAAACGTCAGTTTAAGCTTTTAACTGGTACCTAGGAAAGTAAAGGCACTAAGTAAAACGGCAAAATGCAGTCGCTAATCTGTTGTTGTTTTTATCTGAACTTACATATTATTTGTTTATTTCTTTGCTACATTTCCAATATATGTTTTGTGTATTTTATATTGACTCGTGACTTGACTCGGACTCTAGCCTAAAGACTCGTGACTTGACTCGGACTCGTATTTTGTGACTTGTGAACATCGCTGCTTGGAACCGACCGGCTGATAGCACTGCTAAGATTCAAACCCTGGATTTCATAGGTAGCTGTCATTCCAGACAACACACAAACTTTATTACTTACTTTATATGCCAAAATTTGTTTAGCAACCACTCCTAATTGCTAATTCATAAGGAGATCAGGGGTTTCAGCCAAACCCATTGTTAACATTGAGCACGACTGACCCAACATCAGAGCCTTAACTCTGAGCACAGACACACTCCAAAATTTAATGGAAAGCCTTCGTAAAACAGTGGAAGCTGTTAAAAAGAGAAACGTGTGTGTGTGTCCCTATTCATTCTACATTATTTTGACCATATAGTGCAGGAGTTAATAATATTTCAATAAGAGCAAGCTAAAATATTGGAATCGGTACACATCGTTAATCCACTTACTATTGTGCAGAAACTGCTACATTTCTGACAAATCATCAGCTCATCACGTCAGCTACAGGTGCTTTACACGACTGTAAAACGTGTTCGTCTAAAACGCCAAATAGAAAAAGCATCGTATTTAATTGGGCGTGGAAATTTGGTAGAATTGTAATTACAGGCGTCTCGAGTTTCCCCGCGCCGCGCTCATGCGTGCGAGAGAAAAGTGCTGCTTGCATTATGTGCATTTGTGATCAGATATTATTACAAAAGCGCTGCTTATGGTTTCGAATTGCACGGCAGCGCCTTTAATGTGACTATGAAAAATCACTTCTGAGCCGGAGCTCTTTAACAGGTATTCGTATAAAACACGTTCGCGATTCACAGCCGAATAAATCCACAGCTGTCCCGCATCTGTTATCTGGTGTACAGAATTTCACGCATCTTTCATCTTTTCCATTTCTCTTGCTGCTGCTTGGACTTCAGCGGGGCCGTGTGAGTCGACCCTGTACTTTAAGGTTGGTGAAAGGGTGGAGGAATAAAAAGACAAGAGGGGTCTGGCTTTTTCTCTGAGAGAAACAAGAGGCTAAAACTCATGTCTTGATGTATTGCGTGTCAGCTCTGGTTGAGCACAGTAGGGTCAGTAGGGTTGTTTGGTTTACCAATGCAATTTTATTATCTAACACAGACAGACCGACACAATTTGCGCTAATTTGCGCTCCTTGTGTTTTTGGGTTACAGCAGAGAGGGTGATTTGAGTCTGCGACCTGAGTCGTTTCAAATGAATTGGACTCGACCTGTGACTCGCAATTTTTTTTAAAAAAAGTCCCTAGTGTCAGCATGTGTTAACATTAGTTACATGTGACAAGCGCATGTGATAAAGCATCGCTCCCTACTCCCTACACAGTCTGAAGTTCCAGTGGATTGGAATCTCACTTAAAATGATGGAATACCCTACGTAGTACACTTCACAGGAACAACTCTGGTGAATGGAACGCTCCTACAGAATCGGCGCTTATGATTAAGAGAGCACTTTCTGAACCAATCAGACCTTCTGATTTTAATTTTTAGTAAGAAATGCTGTTATTTGCATTTATTCTTATTCAGTTTAGGTCACACAAATGAAACGCTTGATTGGCTTTCTAACAAGTTTGTGCTTTATTTCACAACCGGGAAACGTTTGGAGATTTTTAATCATAAGCAACATTTACAAAATAACAGATTCTATTCCTAATGGGACACGCCGTTATAAATATAATAGCATCTGGAAGAACAGAAGCTAAGGTAAGCAGTGGTTATGGATTTTTTTTGCTGTGTTTTGGATTTTGGCCGCTGTGAAAACAAAACGTATCAGTTTAAGCTTTTAACTGGTACCTTCTTGTTACAGAAATTACATTCATTTGCACAATGACTAGGAAAGTAAAGGCACCAAGTAAAACATTGTAAAACAACAAATATTATATTGACTTGTGACTTGATTTGGACTCTAGTCTAAAGACTTGTGACTTGACTCGGACTCGTATTTTGTGACTTGTGAACATCTCTGGGTTACAGAACTAATAAATGGTGTTATGTATAGAATAGAGAGGTTTTAATCCTATTTTGTATTTCAGAGAATGACAAAGAGCTCATGCCTTGGAAATTCTGACTTAGGCTTACTCCTGTACATCAGGGGTTTTCAACCTTTTTGGACATACGCCCCCTTTTGTGTGTCGATCTTATTTAGCACATTATAGAAATTCAACTAGTCGTAAATTGTAAGCATGACTTGCTTTTGATGTAGATTAGAGCAGAAAACATTACTTTACAGAGCCAAGTAGAGTGGTTCTGGTTCCCTGCTTATTTTATCCGGGCTTGGGACCGGCACTGAGAGCGCACTGATAAGTGTGCCACCCAATGGCTAGGCTGTTTAGCCCTTCAAACAAAGCCAATTATATCTGTTTAGAAGCCCGACAGGCTGATAGCACTGTTAAGATTGAAACCCTGGATTTTAGTATCAGCTGTCATTGTGGTTTAACCTAAGTCAGCCCAGACAAAAAAGCAGCTTTATTACTCACTTTACATGGCATCTGCTGCCTTTTGGAATAACCTTTATTTACAATCACATCATTAAGCAGATGCTTTAATCGAAAGTGACTTACAGTTCGACCAACTGAGTATTAAGGGCCTTGCTTAGGGGCCCAACAGTGGCAACTTGGCTGTGTCAGGGCTTAAACAAACAAATTTCTGATTACTAGTTCAGGACCTCAACCACTGACCCAGTATTTTTTTTATTTTTGTCTATGGTTTATATCTGGGCGCCATGCAGCCTTATGAACATTAGCTGTAAATAAATTGTTGCTACAGAAACAGTCAAACCAAACCCGAGCTGGCTTAAATGACAGAACTTCTCCAAACCTGCCTCTCATTCACAGTGAGGTATGGAAGAGCCCTAAATACACGTTCCTGCGTCCACTCTCCACTTTCACTCCTCTACGTTCCCTCTTAGACCCTCTCTGCACACCTTTCCCTTTTCTTTTCGTGGGGCAAATAAACCGAAACACGAAAGCTGCCGCCGCAGCCTGTGCTGAACGACGAGGAACCTAAGAGCCTAATTTGCCGTGATATATTGAGGTCTTTCCTTAGTGGAGCACAAAAGCTGGAGAATGAGGAACTCGGTGCCCCCCACCTTCCACCCCACTTACACTTTCTCCCAACACACAACTCAAGGGCTAATCAGATTGGGGAAGAAATGAAAAGGTTTCCTCACATAATCCTGACCCCCGCCCCTTCTCCCTCCCTCATTTAGCTTTTAGAAGAGGAAAAAAAAATCTAAAAACTAAAAAAAACACAGCATTGGGTTTTGGGCTGCTCTCCTCTCCGGCCTCTGATGACCTCATAATTGCTGGTTTTGTTAAGTTACCCCAGGCATTGTTGGCCTCACTGGATGAGTGGCAGCTGGCAGTGTTTTGAGATGACCCTCTTTCTGACAGGAACATGCCCCTCGGCCCCCTTCTAGAAGCCCTGAAGATACCACCCAATAGAGCAGTGTTGACCCTCCTAGATTTCTCCCAGGTAGTTTTTGGATTTTATTTTGACAAAATGGTGCCGCTCTCGTTAACAGAACCCTAAACTAAGCACAAGCTCTGTCTATCTATCTATCTATCTATCTATCTATCTATATAAATATATACATATATACACACACAAGGGTTCTTCAGAAAGTTTCCTCACTTTTTTAACTCTATTTATTAGGAATTTCCAAAACAAATGACATCACTTGTCTACATGTTCACCTTCTGATGCATTTTTACCAGCATCGGTATATATATACCACTATACAGTATATATATATACACACACACACACACACACACACACGCACACATATTTACTAGAATTACTAGGCAGAATGCAGTAACAAATATTATATGTAAGTATTACAAAAAATGAGGGTTTACATCCCAGCGCCGCCATAGGCCAAATCCAGCTTCTAAAAAGCCAGAATAGAAATTACTCTTGGTGACTTAAAGCTTGGGTGGCGTGGTGGTCTAACGTGCTAGCCCAACACCACAGTGTTCTAAGATTAATTCAGACATGATTGGCTGTGTCTGAGGGTGGAAGAGTCAAAGGGAATCCTCATTACACCTATAGGAGTGCATGATTCTCCATACGTGATACAGTCTGTGTGAATTCGTATCTGGCAGGTAAGTGTAAGCTGATGGAGACGGCGTGTGTTCGGTACGGGCCTTCTCGATCAAGGCAGAGGTCTGGAGATACAAGGAGATACATCTGGGTAATTAACTGACCAGAGTGACACAGTGGCACATCTGGAAGAAAGAGTGCCCATAGCAACATGGGTCCTAAAACCTGGATTCATTTCTTGCCTATTTGTAAAGATTTTGGCTATATAAGAATTCCTCTGGGTACTCAGGTGTCCTCCCATCACCCAGCACTATGCCAAACTGGCTGGAATGGCTTGTCTAAATTGCCCCTAGGTGTGAGCGAGTGAATGAGATTATGGGTAAGTGTGTGTTTGCCCCGATTATGTCCAGGGTTCCCTGGTAGCACCAGACCTGAGATGATTCCCAGACTATTAAAGCGTGTGTTAAACAGGTGATCATTGTTGCAGTTTTAATTAATGGTGTTTGATAAAAATGAGCCACTGCATTAACATCGGGCATATATTACTATACTGTCTCTGAGCAGGACATTTCTGCTTATTAAATCATCTGTTTTATAAATAAATATTGAGAGCAGTACAAGCCAGCTCCTCTGTTTCTTCCGCCTGCATTAGCTTAGCATATCCGTCACGGCTTTCACAACAGTTTGGGTTTTGTTCTTGTCCTCCAGGAGACAGAAGCACAACTCAGCTTTCAAACAATTTGCATGTGACTTTCAAATACAATTTGACAAGATTTCAAAGCAAACAGAAATGTCTGTCTTTACTCCTCAAGAGGGAGGTTGGAAAATTTAAATAACACAAATGCTTTCTTTATACATCCGGCACATCCTGTGTGAAGCGAAGACTCCTCACGAGTCTGATATCTGAACCAGCAGACTTCACATGTTTGTGAATGCAAAGCAGATTTCAAAGAAGCAAAATGTGTATAAAAACATCAGCATGTCATGATCCTGTTTAACCTCTGGTGTATTCTGATCAGGGTCGCAAACCAGCTGCCCAGGAGCAGTAACACACCACCAAAATATAGCCAATAACCAAAATAGCACAGACAGACAGGCAGATGGATGGATGGATGGATGGATGAATGGATGGATGGATGGATGGATGGATAGACAGACAGACAGACAGACAGACAGACAGAAAGACAGTCAGAGAGACAGGCCAATAGGCAGATAGATAAATACCAGACAGATGGACAGACAGACAGATAAGTAAATAGACAGACAGACAGATACCAAACAGACAGACAAACAGATAGATAACAGACAGATAGACAGACAGACAGATGGATAGATGGCAGACAGACAGACAGATACATAGATAAATAGGCAGATAAACAAACAGACAGACAGACATGCAGATTGATAGACAGACAGACAGATAGACAAGCAGACAAATAGATGACAGACAGACAGACAGACAGGCAGTTAGATAGACAGACAGGATGACAGACAGACAGATACATAGATACCAGACAGACAGACACACAGACAGACAAACAGGCAGACACACAGACAAAGAGAGAGATACCAGACAGACATACAGACACAGGCAGACATAGATAGACAGACACACACACATAGACAAACAGACAGACAGATAGATAACAAACAGACAGACAGACAGACAGACAGACAGACAGACAGACAGACAGACAGACAGATAGATCAATCCCAAAGGGAAAGTCAGTTATTACTGCAGCTTAATGTACATTGTAGTAAGAAGTATAAACAGGTACTACTGTACAACACTGTAGATGAATAACTGAAGATGAAGATATGTAATAGGTAATATAATACATTATTATGAAAGTGTATTTTGTAGTAAGTATTAACAGATGCAATGTAGGCTTCATGTGTAGGCTTCAGTAGTGAGCTAGCATAATTTCAAGCTGCACCACCCAAGTGCCACGCTTGTTTAATTTAGCTATTTAATTAAAAACAGCACAAACAAAAGAACGTTATGTTTTACTTTAGCAACCAGGACAAAACGCTGGTGAAACATGAAAATGGAAGGAAATGAAGTGAAAAGCAATAATGTTCAAATAATACAGTGGAGTGAGCACTGTAGTGGTACAGCTCGCCCACACTGAGCTTTAATTCTGCTACAAAAGATCCTGGGTTGCTTTAAAATCCTAGATATGACATTTTGTAATGGATGTAGACCAAGACAATCAAAACAATTAGCTATTACTACTAGGCTACATACTGTATAGCATACAATTTAATCTGCTACATTAGTGCACATTTTCTATCAGCTAGTTTTTAGGTTTACTTGTTGTGGCAAATTTTTATATTTTACATTTTTGGCATTTGGCAGACGCTCTTATCCAGAGCGACGTACAGAAGAGCTTTCACAGTAAACATTGCCGTACTGTAGTTTAAGTAAACAACAATCCAAGATTACAAATCCACTGAAACCCTGTTAGAACAAAGACTTTTTAATTAGATGCTATAGAAGGTTAGTAAATGCATGTTATTGTTCAGCCTAAGTGCTTAGTAAAGAGGTGGGTAAGTTCGCTCTACCACTTGGGTGCTAGTACAGAAAGTATGCTGATGCTTGTCTTCCTTGAGTTCTGGGTAGAGGATCAAGAACAGCGACCTCAGACTCGACTCGGACTCGTGACTCAAAAAATAACTCGTAAAAAACGAGTCGCTAGTGTCAGCATGTGTTAACATTAGTTACGTGTGACAATTTTATATATATCATTTCATATATATAATTTATATACATAATATATTATAATATAATAATATATAATAATATATATATATATATATATATTCTGCTTTCTAATAACGCTCCAGCCGTCTTAACCCGCAACGCACGCAATGGTTAAGTGTTACAGCCAGCTTCCAGCGTAGTGATGAAGCGTCGCTCCCTACTCCCTACACAGTTTGAAGTTCACTTCATTCGAAAATTTTTTTTTACCTCTGGATTGGAATAACGGATTATATTCCTAATGGGACACACGGTTATATATATAATAGCATCTGGAAGAACATAAGCTCAGGTAAGCAGTGGTTATGATTTTTTTTTTGATGATTGTTTTAGATTTTGGCCGCTGTGCCGTGATTTATCGCGCTCTTTTGTTTTGCAATGAAAACAAAACGTATCAGTTTAAGCTGGTACCTTCTTGTTACGAAAATTAGCACAATCTATAATTTGCACAATGACTAGAAAAGTAAAGGCACTAAGTAAAACGGCTAAATACAGTTGCTAATCTGTTGTTGTTTTTATCTGAACTTACATATTATTTGTTTATTTCTACGCTACATTTCCAATATATGTTTTGTGTATATTATATTGACTCGTGACTTGACTCGGACTCGTATTTTGTGACTTATGAACATCTCTGCCATAACCACAGGTAATTTCTATAACTTGAGCGATTCATCAGTCTAAATAGAAGCTGAAAATAAGTGAAAGGAGATTCGAGTAAAAGAGAAAACAGTTTTACCCAGCTGGGAAAGACATCCTACCAGACTTCATCATTTCACTTGTCAATACTTTCAAATATATTCTTTTGTAGCTTATTGACTGTCGCCTTGCGTAGCGGCGAGCGCGCTGGCGCTGCTAGCACCTCCACAGAGACCCACAGACACCCGCACGCAGGTGTGGAGGAGACAGGAAGAAGGAAATTCTGAAGCAGTGGATGCCATCCCACTTCATCAGAGCGTTTTTGTCGTTTAGGGCTTATCGATTGGAGAACCTCATTAGGGCCTCTTTTTCTGACGGGTCCTTGTGAATCAGCGAGCGTGACGTAGCTTAATAATTTGTTCCAAGCTGGCCATGCTCGGCTCTGCCTGTTTCAGCGCTTTCGATTCATTACGCAGGGGATTAGAGGAGAGGCAGGAATGATCCATCTCCATCGTTATAATACACAGGCAAGTTCTTGGTGTTATTGAGACACTGAGAGCAGTGAGGTTCAGTCTGGATAGAACAGAGAATGTAAAGTCTGTTTGAAAACCTGCTGCCTAAGTAGAGAGGATCCTAATAAGTTAACGACTTATAAGGCAGATTATTTAGACACACTACTTAGACAGTGAGTACGTCACCGCAGTTTTAGCTTACTAAAATTCCCTCCGTGTACTGAAAACTGTTAAATTATCACTGACAACCCAAATTTGCTAATATTTTATATTGATTAAACCCAGGTGGTGCAGTGGAATAGGGCTGTGCATGGGTCTGGGGAGGAGTGAGAATCAACATACTCTCCTCAAATGCCAGCAGGGATCCCCCAGCAGTCTAAGACAAATTGACTGCACTAAATCAGAACTGCTGGGATTGCCTTCACCGCTAAGGAAGCAGCGGATGCTTCCTCGTTATTCAGTCAGGTTATCGCTTCGAAATAAGGCACCTTAGTAGGCAGCATTTTAAGGCATCTAAGAATTTAGACAGACTTCTTCTTTGGAGAGCATAAGATGACCTAAAATGCAACTATGCACAGAGTTAACTAGTTTCCACTCTATTAGACACTCCTACCTAGTTGGTCCACCTTGTAGATGTAAAGTCAGAGACGATCTGTCATCTATTGCTGCTGTTTGAGTTGGTCATCTTCTAGACCTTCATCAGTGGTCACAGGACGCTGCCCATGGGGCACTGTTGGCTGGATGTTTTTGGTTGGTGGACTATTCTCAGTCCAGCAGTGACAGTGAGGTGTTTAAAAACTCCAGCAGTGCTGCTGTGTCTTATCCACTCATACCAGCACAACCCACACTAACACACCACCACCATGTCAGTGTCACTGCAGTGCTGAGAATCATCCACCACCTAAATAATACCTGCTCTGTGGTGGTCCTGTGGGGGTCCTGACCATTGAAGAACAGGGTGAAAGCAGGATAACAATGTATGTAGAGAAACAGATGGACTACAGTCAGTAATTGTAGACCTACAAAGTGCTTCTATAAGTGGAGCTGATAAAAAATCTCTCTCTGTATGTGGTTGTCAAGCAATGCAACCTGACAAAGAGTAGCTCTTTATTCCATACATATTACACTGTGACATATTTCCACCTTTGACTAAAATTTCTGAACCTATTGAACCTCCATCAGTCTTTTTCATAGATCCAAATGCAGACGCCACTTTGCTTATCATTCAAATTAATCAACCAGCTAAATTATCAGACTTTGTGATTTTATGCTCCAAAAATCAAGGTCAGCTGGACCTGCTTAGCTTTTATATGCATGCCACTGAGCATGGTGAGATGTTACTCACCTAATCTCACCTTTTTTCATTTCATTTAAAAGCCTCTTTGAATACCAGACCATGTGAATTAGAGGCATTACAAAAAGGACAGTGTATTTTTAAATGCAATGCTACTGCGGAAGTGGGGCTTTAATATGTCCACTGGCAGCCAGTCATCCATATCTGCGAGCGCCCATAAACTGTGCTAAAGCTACGCCTGAGACCGGGGGCCCCCTTTGTTAGAGCACTTTAACAGGCCTGGAAAATTCACAAAAGGTTAAAGAAGGCAGTTATTTTTTTCTTCTTGCCATTTGCTTCCTGAGCCCGCAAGAAGGAAAAAAATCAGCGGTCACAGTTAATCCGAAGAGACGTGCAGGCCACGGGAATGTACGAGATCCAAGAAGGAAAGTGCTTAAGTTTGGCTGAAACAATTTACAGCACCGGTGACTGATACGAAACAGAGAGAGACTCTGATCTGGGTTACTATGGGAATGTGCAGTTTTGACAGCAAACTCAAAACTTTAAAGCGCCCGTTTACACGACTGTTTAATAACCTGCGCCAGTCTTACAAAAGAAGATTGTGTGAGATTTAGGATGTTCTCACTCCCACTGTGAAGACTCTGGTCCTGATTAATAATACTTGGCTAAAAAGTGTGGAAAATCAGCATGATCTTTTGCACAATTGCATATTAATAAGGACGTATATGATCCAAATGGAATAGAGGGTGGAAGATGGTGCTACCGCCCATAGCTTTTCATTGTACCTAAATAGTCTAGTGCTCATTTCCAACACGTTTAGTCATAGTTTTACTCACTCACTCACTGTCTTAACTGCTTATCCAATCAGGGTCACGGGGGAGTGTGCTGGAGCCTATCCCAGCTTTTCAATGGGCGCAAGGCACACAGTAACAGTCCATCGCAGGGCAGACACACACACACACACACATACACACATCCATTTACCTATAGGGCAATTTGGCTTCTCCAATTAACCTGACTGCATGTTTTTGGACTGTGGGAGGAAACCGGAGACACGGGAAAAACATGCAAACTCCGCACAGAAAGGACCCGGACCGCCCCGCCTGGGGATCGAACCCAGGACCTTCTTGCTGTAAGGCGACAACGTATCCCACCGAGCCACCATGCCACCCGTCACAGTTTTAGTCATTTTTCAACTATATAGGAGATTTATTTATTTGGACGCTCGGGTGGTCATCCTAGCCCACTATTACAGGTTGCTCACAGCGGGTGGGATTCAAACAGCTTATCTTTTAGGTTATTTTTAGTTGTTTAATAAATGTCCAATAAATAAATACTACATTTATGCAAATATTAGGCAGTAAACACTAAATTCATTGTGAATTTGTAACATATTTAAGTGGAATTGAGAAGCCTGTATATGGCAAAGCAGTCTAATTTGCTAACCCACCACCACCAAAACCCAAGTTTCAAATCTTCAGATCTTCAGTTCTAGTTTAAGCAGTACAACAGGCCTAGTCAGATGCTATATATGAAGGGAGGGATGCTAGGCCTGATGGGAAACGATCACAACTCCTATTTTCTGGTTGCTCAATGGCCCAAAAGCAGAAACCTTGCAGTGGTGAGGCTTGAACCAGTATTCCTAGTCTAATTCCTATTCCAGTACCTTAACCAGTAGGCTACAACTGCCCTCATAATAACGTTTTCGGCATTTAGCAGAGACCTTTATTCAAAGCGACTTACAGTACAGTGACTGTGTATACAGTCTGAGCAATTGAGGCTTAAGGGTCTTGCTCAAGGGCCCAACAGCAGCAACCTGGCAGTAGTGGGGCTTGAACCACTGACTTTCTGATTACTAGTCCAGTATCTTAACCACTAGGCTACTACTGCCTACAATGATATAATTGTATGTGCTGTGTTCTATGTAATCAATGCAATCTGGTACCCCAATAATGAAAAACTAAGATTTAAGAACTGCCATAGAGCTAAACTGACCCTGGGCACAACCCTGTAGGACCCTTGGGCTAGACCCTTCACCTTGGGCTGCCTGTCTTTAAGCCTGTATTGTATCTTATCTCCATTGTATACAGTTTTGTAAAAAATCATCTGCCAAATGAGTAAAAGAAGCCTTTTCTTAGTCCGTGGCACTTTTCAGCCCGTCCAGATTAAATCCCTGGCATCTCATTGATGGCCGCGGGGTCACCTCGAGAACTAATCCGCAGAGGACCGTCAGCTTCTGGCTTCAGTCCGTGAGCGGCACTGACGTCTCAATGAAGATGTTTTGAACTCGGCGACGGACACAAATTCATTAATCACCCACCGATTCCCCCACTGTCTCGTCTGACGAGGCTGAGGGTGTCTGTTTGCCGGAGAAGCTGACGTATAAATCAGGCAACTTAACTCAGCAGGTTAGCGAAAAGAAGGCAATAAAGAGAAAGCAGGGAAGCTAGGGGTCGGGGTCCTGTTTCATGTCAGGAGCCCGTGCATATGAATTAATAAGAAACAGAACACGAGCATGGGTTTTAATGAAGAGCCCACAGGATGCAAGGCGATCAACGGCTCTGGGAGATGGAGACTGCGTTGCTCAGTAATTGAGCTCCTGAAATCAATACATGCTTCCTACGTCCCTTTTCTTCAAGGACCGAACAGTCCTTATTTAAATCTTCTCCTCTGCACTGATTGGTAATTTCTCTCCACAGTCTTCCTTCTGTGATCATCAGGAGGGACCTAATGGCATTAGTGAATTTACCTTAGAGGATTAAAGTGAAAACAAAGTGCAGTAATCCCCACTGAATCTTCTGCTCTGTTTAACAAGTACTGTGTCATATTTAAAATTTGACAGTTTTGTCAGAAGACAGCATAGTGCGCTAATCTAATGGACAAAAAGTTATGTTCATTTTGGATGGACATCCCTCTCTGCAGCACCTCATAACTTCATAAATCTGGCCTTCAGCTGAGTTGAGTAAAAGGTATTTGGGAGCCTGTTTGAAATTCGCTAAAAGAAATGTATAGAACTCTGGGAACAGCAGCTGCACATCACCTGGCTAATACCATTGCTACATGGTGGTGGCAGTGTCATGCTATGGAGTGCTTCTAACTGACAGGGACGTCAGACTGGTAAGAACTGGATGGATGGATGGATGGTTGGATGGATGGATGGATGGATGGATGGATGGATGGATGGATGGATGGATGGACTAATGAACTGATAGATGGATGGATGGATGGATGGATGGATAGACAGACGGATGGACTAATGAACTGATAGATGGATGGATGGATGGATGGATGGATAGACAGACGGATGGACTAATGAACTGATAGATGGATGGATGGACTAATGAACTGATAGATGGATGGATGGATGGAAGGTGGGATGGATGGATGGATGGATGGATGGATGGAAGGTTGGAAGTTTGGATGGATAGATTGATGGATGGATGGATGGAAGGATGGATGGATGGATGGATGGATGGATGGAAGGTTGGATGGATGGATAGATTGATGGATGGATGGATAGATTGATGGATGGATGGTTGGATGGAAGGTTGGATGGATGGATGGATGGATGGAAGGTTGGAAGTTTGGATGGATAGATTGATGGATGGATGGATGGAAGGATGGATGGATGGATGGATGGATGGAAGGTTGGATGGATGGATAGATTGATGGATGGATGGATAGATTGATGGATGGATGGATGGAAGGCTGGATGGATGGATGGAAGGTTGGAAGTTTGGATGGATAGATTGATGGATGGATGGATGGATGGATGGATGGAAGGTTGGATGGATGGATGGAAGGTTTCTGGGAGGTTGGATGGATGGATGGATGGATGGAAGGTTGGATGGATGGATGGATGGATGGAAGGTTGGAAGTTTGGATGGATAGATTGATGGATGGATGGATGGATGGATGGATGGAAGGATGGATGGAAGGATGGATAGATTGATGGATGGATGGATGGATGGAAGGATGGATAGATTGATGGATGGATGGATGGATGGAAGGTTGGATGGATGGATGGATGGAAGGTTGGATGGATAGATTGATGGATGGATGGATGGATGGAAGGTTGGATGGAAGGTTGGATGGATGGAAGGTTGGATGGATGGATGGATGGATCAGGGCTCTAGACTAACTTGTTGCACTGGTGCGCCTAACTTTTTTTTCTAAGGTGCACCAGGACAAAAGTTAGGTGCACCCAAATTTTCGACCGCATCGCATTCAACACAGGTTCACTTTTATTTTTATTTTTTTATTTTTTTTAAATCGTTGTCCATATAGGCAATATTGACTTGTAAATGATTAACTAACAATCTGGTCAACATGGCCTCGTCTGATGATCTGTTTGCTGCTGCCTGCCGCTGAAAGGCAGTGGGGAGAGGGGACACTCGGGCAGTGCATTTATCGTGGCATGTAATGTGTTTTATAGATGCATTGTGCTTTTTCAGCCTTTCAATTCGAAATGTATTAGAACCAGTCACATGCTCTTTACAGTTAATTATAGTATTATAGTCTAATTATAGTACACTATTATAAAAATAATAATAGAGTAAATGTGTGTATGTATGTGGGTATATTTAAAATGATATGTATATATATTTATGTGGGTTTGTGTGTGTGTGTGTGTATGGGGCTCTAGAGTGTTAGAGTGTAATCTTAAATGCAGTGCATTATATTATCGGCTTTACTGTATCTTTTACACAGAATCGCTTGCGGTGCACTCACTGTGTATTTTGATTACATGTATTCTAATATTTCATTGTCTTTTAGTTATTTTTATATTTTACTTAACGAAAAAATTGTCGTGTTTTTACTTTCGCTATCGCGGCACTTTACCGTTAGCATTAGCCACTTGCTACTAGAGGGTCGGCTCACCTAGTCACTGTCCGGGATGTTACGGGTCTTTTGCTGCGTGTGGTGGTGGAGGTGTGGGAATAAAGGCACACGACAAGGAAGAGTCACTTTAACTGTTTAATCAGGACTTAAGTGAGCGTTACAGCACTTTAGACTGCCTAGCTCCAGCACCCGAACTTCAGTTCTGGGGCCATCCGACGAGTCTCATATACAAAACTAACTGCAGAACGTCCGAACGCACATGTATACACCTGGTGCTGCATTCTGATTGGCTGAGCTGAATGTCGCTCACATATCGCCGCTACAATATTGTCCCGCCCCTCACTATCTCTGATTGGTTTAGACCATGATATTGGCCTGATGTGTGTCTGTTGTTGAACCTGAGACTCTTCAGAGTCGCGGAGACGGCTGGTCGCACCGGTGCGACCTCAGATTTTTTTTGGTCGCACCATTGAAAAATTAATTGGTCGCACTCTAGAGCCCTGTGGATGGATGGATGGAAGGTTGGATGGATGGATTATAGATGGATGGATGGAAGGATGGATGGTTGGACTGACAGATGGATGGACTAATGGACTGATGGATGGAAGGATGGATGGATAGAAGAACGGACGAACGAATAAACTATGGACTGATGGATGGATGGATGGATGGATGAATCCTCCTGCAGAGCATTTATAAACTCAGACTGGAGCCACAGGTTAAAAGATACAGACAAAACAACCCTGGAGTTGCTACTGGCCACGTCTCTAAATGTCCTTGAGAGTCCCAGCCAAAGCCCCAGAACAGTTTCTGAATCCACGGTCAATGCGGCTGCAATGCTTCTTAGTTACGACAGTCACTTGATATGTCTGTTATTTTTAACTTTAAAAATGATTTAATGTTCACAAAGAGGTTTATAATTCTTTTGATTTTATTACATGTTCACTGTCCTGCAGTGCAGATCTTTTAAATAATTAGGCTGACTCCATAGTTTTCCATTTTCAGAAAAGAATATATGAGTATCAGTGAGTGGATTCATTTAAACTGAAGACTAAAGCAATAACCACCGCCAAAAACAACCCCAAAAAGGCCAAGAAAATGTTTTAGTATATTTTTCCCTTCAGAGACTCGACAGGCACGGATGCTGGAAAACGGCGAGCAAATATGCATCAGTAAATCTTGAATGTCTGAGGACTGGCGAGAACACAATGTGAGATTGGTTTTTTTTGTAAGACGTAGCCCATACAATTCTGTTTCTAATTAACATAAAGCATGAGTTTACTACGAGGCTGAACCTTTGTGAACTGCAAACCAATAATTCCTGGACAATCAGATTTAAAGATGTGCAAACCTGCATTGTTTCAAAATCGTCCATTTGCCATGTTTGTTCCAAACAACTGATTAAAGAGTAGGTCTGGAGAACGATTGCGTAATTACGTCCACCTGACATTTGAACTGAGAGTTCCTTTTTCAATTCTACACAATTTAGCTATGACATGCTCCAACAGTTAATCCATGTCTGTCTTTTCCACATCCAATCGGCCAATCACACGTCCTCCTTTCCTCCCAGTTTTAGTCTGTTCACATGAGACGTGAGCAACATGAACATCAGCAGCCTTTCATCCACTAGTATGAAGACAAGGAATGTGGTACATTTATCTGGTCTACTGTGACCACAGGTGCCCTTTAGAAAGTGGTGTTCTGTGTTTGGGACAGAGCCTGTTCCTCTATTTTAGAGAGTGTTTTACACCCAGGTTCCAGAATCAGTGCTCTCACCTACAGCTTTTAAATTTAAGCTACACTATAAAGGAGTCACTGTTCCTCATCAAACATTACACACTACACATGGGGACGATGCTTTATAACAAGGGTGGAAAAACATTTTGGCACAAGGGCCACACTGGGTTTTAAAGATTTGACAGACGGGCTGGGCCAGTAGCAGATGGTGGGATGAACTAATATAAATTACATGTGAGAATCATTCAGTTTCATTGGGAACAGTGTTGTCCATTAAAATTTTGTAAATACTCAAAGCTCGGATTAACCAGCCTAATGTGGCCCACGGGCCGTAGTTTATAAGCATACTTTGGCCTCAGGTCTGGACTGAACACTCTTTTTGATTTCCTTGACTTACCCCCTCATATTCTGATTCTGTAGCTGTCACAAGCGTCCTTTGATTTAGGACTGATTGTCTGAGTTCCCGTCTGGTTCCTGTGCAATTGGGTTGTGCTCAGTGGTGGAATGAGTAGCTGGTCTTCTCGAGTCTGTACCTGTGTTTTCCATGTTTACTAGCAATCGTCTGAGCCACAGTGTCTGTCGCCTCAGGCCGTGACTTTGTTTTGGTTGCATTTTATTTGGACTTTTATGACTGTTCATTTAGCAATCACAGTTTTATTTATTTTGTTTGAGTGGCTTTTCACCCATAGTGTTGTTCTGTCTTGGCTTCACCATTCTCCAATATCTCGGCCGGCGTAATGGGGCGCTCAAAGCTTCTGCTGTAAAATTGGCACCTTAAGGATCAAATCAAGTTCAGTCAAGTTGAGTGGACAAAAATCATTTAAAGACAAGAACAGAGAAACAGAATTTAAAGAACTTGCATTTCATGTATGTAAACTTCTGACTTCAATAGATTGGATTACAAACACTCACTTGTTGAGCTTACAAATCAGCTCTTCGATTGGTAAAGGAGAAGTCGATCCTTCCAACAAGCCCCTAATCAGATGTAGATGTGAGTTTTCCCACATTCACTTTGTTGCTGCTTCAAAGTGCAAGAATTGCTTGGGATCCTGTTGCACTAGGTTTCTTAATCCATCCCTCCCCATTCAGCTCCAGTTTGCTGATTTAAGTCCTTTAGCTGTTTCAAGCTGTCAATAGTCCTTTCTCAAACGATCAGTGTGACGCTGGCGGATTGATTCTGTTTGTCTAGAGCTACAAAAGCCCTCTCTAAACAGGTTTTACAAAAAAAGAAAACCCTGCCAGATGAAGTTTGCTGATTGGGATCTTGCTAGCCAAAACGACTACTGTGAGTGTTTCAAGATTCACAAGACTAGTATCATAAAATTGTTGGCTAGCATGCCGAGCAAGAGCATGTCTTAGACCTACTGTACATTTGGCTGTCCAGAATGTTACTCCATTGGGAGTAACATTGATGGACAGAACTAGGATCAAGGTTATTCGAGGGGCAGTGAAGGCAGAGTGTTTTGGAGACCAAGTTAGAGAGGCTAGATTAAGATGATCTGGGCATGTGCAGAGGAAAAATGAGAGTTATATTAAGAGAAGGAGAAGAGGGAGGCCAAAGATGAGGATTATGGATGCGGTGAGAGAGGAAATGCTAGTGGTTGGGGTGACAGAGGAGGATGTTCAGGACAGGGCAAGATGAAGACAAATGATCCACTGTGGTGACCCCTAATGAGAGCAGCTTAAAAAAAGAAGAGGAACTCCCTGTCACAAGTTATGTTTCTGAAACTGTTTAGCAGCTATAATGTTTGCCTTCTATTTTCTGTCTTGTTCGCACTCTCACTTCATCATGCGAGCAGCTAATGGACAGCAGTCGCTCTGAATCAGGCAAATAACTAAATAAAAGCATCAACTGCCAATAAATCCCCCATTAATAAATAAAGAAGGACAAACCCTATCCAAACCCACAGTAATTACCAGTACCTCTCTGTCCTCCTTCGTGTTCTTCTCTACCTCCTCTCAGCCCGCTCTGACAGGACTTACTCATTAGCGTCATCTGAGGGCAGAGCGTGCAGACTCAGCTACTCGGTCCCCGCAATTACAGCTGGCATCCAGAAGAGTATAAAAAAAGAATTATAACCTTCTGTGCGTGGTGCCAAATGGGGCTGCGGAGACAAGTTACGAACCTACGTATCCCAGAGCCTAAGCTGAGGGACAGAGTATGCAAATGACTCCTGAATGACGAGAAGAGGAAACGTGTGCTTGGCAGCTCTGGTAATCATACAGTAATGAAAGCCATTACTTAAACGCTGTGTTTAATGGAGGGACGTGGGAAAACCGGGAGGGAGGGGCTGATTAATATTGAGCTCGTTTCTGTGACAGGGCAGGGACTCGCGAGCAAATGTTCCCTCGAGGGCGACGGTGAGATTCGGTAATGAATTCGATTTGTCCAATTTGTCCGATGGAGCTGGAGCAGAAGAGGCTTAAGGTGGGTGCATGACCAGGTGTTGATGTTTCTTGCCAGTGGGGCATGTCTTTATTAGGAATGAAATTAAGGAGTCTACAGG
Source organism: Trichomycterus rosablanca (assembly GCF_030014385.1). Taxonomy (NCBI): domain Eukaryota; kingdom Metazoa; phylum Chordata; class Actinopteri; order Siluriformes; family Trichomycteridae; genus Trichomycterus; species Trichomycterus rosablanca. The sequence continues at coordinate 22,339,229 of NC_086004.1, forward strand.
ACGTCTGAGAAACTCTGATTGGCTTTCTAAGGAGTTAGTTTGAGAGCAGTCTGAAACAAACCCTAAAATAAGGAGCTTTTATTGTTTATCTGAACTGTAGAGGGTTCTTTGCTGTATGAGTGTAGGAAGTTGTGAGACATTCTAAATATATGGTTTAGCTAAATGTGTAGGTCTTAAGCTATGGAATTACACCGATCAGCCATAACATTAAAACCACCTCCTTGTTTCTACACTCACTGTCCATTTTATCAGCTCCACTCACCATATACAAGCACTTTGTAGTTCTACAATTACTGACTGTAGTCAATCTGTTTCTCTACATATTTTGTTAGCCCCCTTTCATGCTGTTCTTCAATGGTCAGGACCCCCACAGGACCACTACAGAGCAGGTATTATTTGGGTGGTGGATCATTCTCAGCACTGCAGTGACACTGACATGGTGGTGGTGTGTTAGTGTGTGTTGTGCTGGTATGAGTGGATCAGATACAGCAATGCTGATGGAGTTTTTAAACACCTCACTGTCACTGCTGGACTGAGAATAGTCCACCAACCAAAAATATCCAGCCAACAGTGCCCCGTGGGCAGCGTCCTGTGACCACTGATGAAGGTCTACAAGATGACCAACTCAAACAGCAGCAATAGATGAGCGATCGTCTCTGACTTTACATCTACAAGGTGGACCAACTTGGTAGGAGTGTCTAATAGAGTGGACAGTGAGTGGACACGGTATTTAAAAACTCACTCATACAGCACAACACACACTAACACACCACCACCATGTCAGTGTCACTGCAGTGCTGAGAATGATCCACCACCTAAATAATACCTGCTCTGTTGTAGTCCTGTGGGGGTCCTGACCATTGAAGAACAGCATGAAAGCAGGGTAAAAAAGTATGTACAGAAATAGATGGACTACAGTCAGTAATTGTAGAACTACAAAGTGCTCCTATATGGTAAGCGGAGCTGATAAAATGAACAGTGAGTGTAGAAAACGGTGCCAAATCAAATAATCTAAAGAATGACCCGCTGTGGCGACCCTTGATGGGAACAGCCTAAGGGAATTATAGCCCCAGACTTTAAATCTAAGGTCTACCTATTGGCTAGATTAGCCTCTGTAAGCGTAACTTGCATTCTACTCACTCAGAACACACATTTGCTGCTGCTAATGCTAACCCCATATGCAGAAAGAAGCTTGGTGAAGGAAGTATTCATTATTTATGAAGGCCTGTCGTTACGCATGAAACCAAGCGAGCTGAAAGCTTCACGTTCAACCACCTTAAAGAGAGCCGGGTGCAGCCCAGGAGAGCAGCCGGAAATAGTGGTGGAGGGGCTGGGGGTGAAGACAGAAGCTGTTTGCGGGGTTAAAAAGTCCAGCACTTTCAGGACTGGTTCGAGCTTATCAGAATTGATCCTGGGAAGTGTGAAAACAAACGTCTAAAAGTAAAAACTGGTCTTTAACTGGTCATTTCCCTACTGGCAACAAAACCCAGAAGGTATCATGACTGACGGGTAGAGAAAATGAGAAAATGGGAATAAACAGCGCCCTTCAACCAGTCATCATCAACCAAACCTTTCAACCAATCATCTGGGGTCTTTCCTAGAGTCCAAGATACAAGGAGAGAAGACAACTGGACAGGCCACTAGTCGATCGCTGGGCATTAAACATTTACTAAGTAATGCTCAGTCTCCAGTAGGGTTAGCTTAGCAATTCCGTTTACTGCCATGTTTCGGGTTGTGGATCCAGATCTCTGAAGCTCTGCGGCACTGCAAGCACAGGCTGCATCCCAAACCACATACTGTGTACCAAATGGTATGTCAAATAATAACGGCACTACTGGTGGTGAACTAATTTGGCATACTATTTAGTACAGTGTGAGCTGGTGTGGCGTAATGATAAGTAAAAAATGGTAAAGGTAATACAGATGGGGTAAAAACTGTGCCAAAAAATCAGGTATTCTGAAGAATGACCCACTGTGGCGACCCCTGATGGGAGCAGCCTAGGGGAATTATAGCCCCAGACTTTAAATCTGCCTCAAATAAATGTCAAAAGTTAAAGCTTCCAACCACCTCGATCATCATCTTCAATGTAGAAGTGGTCTGCGTTTAGGCACCCAGGTGGCACAGCGGATATTCCGCTAGCGCACCAGCGCCGAGATTCTGAACTCCTCCGTTGTTGCCACCGGTCGGCTGGGCGGCGTCTAGCAGGCATTATTGGCAGCGGAAGACAAATTGACTACGCTAAATTGGGAGAAATGGGAGAAAATGCATAAATAAAATAGAAAAAAAAGAAGTGGTCCGAGTTTGGAAAGTTTTCGGAAATAATAATAATAAGTAAAAAAATAATAATAATAAGACATAAGTAATAAATAAGTAATAAATAACTTAAGTAATAAGTAATAAATAAATAAATAATAAGCCACAAGTGACTGGCCTGCGGAAATGTCTCTATGCCAAAAAAAAGAAATAAATAATACTAATCAGTAAAAATAATAATAATAATAAGTAAAAATAAATAAATAAATAATAAGTAAATAATAATAATAATAACAAGTAAAACTAAATAACAATAATAATAACAGATAAAAAAAATAATAAATAAATAATAAGCCACAAACAACTGGCCTGCGGAAATGTCTCCACTTCAAAATAAAATAAAATACAAATTAAATAATAATAATAAAAAATTAAAAAAATTAAAAATAGTAAGAGGATGGCCTGCTGAAATGGCTCCAGTCCAAAAAAAATAACAATAATAATAAGTAAAAATAATTAAATAAATAAATAAATAATAAGCCACAAGTGACTGGCCTGCGGAAATGTCTCCACACCAAAATTAAATAAAATAAAAATTAAATAATAATATTAAAAAGTTATTAAATAATAAGTGGATGGCCTGCGGAAATGTCTCCACACCAAAATTAAATAAAATTTAAATAATAATAATAATAATAAAAAGTTAATAAATAATAAGTGGATGGCCTGCTAAAATGTCTCCACTCCAAAAATAATAATAATAACAATAATAATAAAAAGTAAAAAAAAAAAACATAATACATTTTATTTTAATAATAAAATAAAATAAATAAATAAATAGAAGTAACAATACTGATAGCATATTAATTATGCATATGATTTAAAATGGAAATGGATTTGGAATAGTCATAAATTTGCTGAATAAAAAAATAATAAAATCATGTGTAAAAAATCATCTGTAAACTATATTATTTCTCTTGACAGATGCCTCGCAAAGATATGAGAATACGATCGCACTGCGATGTGTCTCTTCAGGTTCATTCACCTACTGTATTTGTACATTCTGTAAATGTAAGTGAGTGTATAATGTGCATTTGTCTTGGCACAGCGGTGTGTAAATAGGGAGCAGTGAGGTGAAAAGACAGACGGGAAGTCTGCTCATGTATGCATTAAATAAAAACCATTACCTCCACCGGTGTGTACAACGACTTAGCCACGAAATGCAAGGAATCACAGAGGGTAGAAAAAGATGGCTGAGACAAGCTAGGCTTTAAATAAACGTTGCCAGCTCGAAATGATTGACTGCAAAAAAAGAGGTCAGTCTGAGCCTTGTTGAGAAATGAATTATTACATGGCATGAACAAATGGTCTGTGGGAAAACCTAGTGATCTCTCTACAGTATATTGTGTAAGTAGTTGAGGATTAAAAGCCTTGCTCAAGGGTCGGACAGTGGCAACCTGGCAGTGGTGCCAGTACTTAACCCACTATGCTACATACTACGTTTGTTTGTTTGTCTATTAGGATTTTAACGTCATGTTTTACACTTTGGTTACATTCATGACAGGAACGGTAGTTACTCATTACACAAGATTAAGTTCGCAAGGTTATATCAAACACAGTCATGGACAATGCATGTCTTTGGACTGTGGGAGGAAACCGGAGCATGCAAACTCCACACAGAAAGGACCCGGACCGCCCCACCTAAGGATTGAACCCAGGACCTTTTTGCTGTGAGGAGACAGTGCTACCCACTTGTGCCACCATGCCGCCCTAACAACAAATGTAGCTAAAACAACTGAAGTAAATAATTTAAATGAGTCTAGTAACTAACAGGGTAACTGCTTGGGCTGGTCAGGGTCGTGGGAGGTCTCACACCAGCCAGAAATGCTCAGAGTGGGGCAGATTATCACTTCGAATTCTCAGGTGAAAATTCATTCATTCATTGTCTGTTTACCACTGCTGCATCCTGGTCAGGGTCACAGTGGGTGCGGTTCACTGTGAGACAGGTAGGAAACCTCCTGGACAGGTCGCAACACCATCACTGGGTTGAGTTATACACAATGACCTACCTGTCGCACAGTGAACGGCACACACTGTGATAGTGCGAGACCTCCCGTGACCCTGACCAGCCCTAGCAGTTACCCTGTTAGCTACACTAGACACATTCAAATTATTGACTTCAGTTGTTTTAGCTACATTAGTATGGTGGCACTTTTGTCTTTAATTTCAGTTAAAAAAATGGGGGAAAAAACGTATCGTGAACCCAGTATCGTGAATCGCATCATGGGTATAGTGTATCGTTACATCCCTAGTTAATGAAACACCAAAATTGCGTCCATCACGCCGGATGGATTTCGGCCTCCGTACACGCTCTCCGAGTGCAGCTGTGAGTGTAAATAAAAGCAGATCCACGCATGAGCAGATTCAATTAAAAAAAACGACTAGTCTTTTGTATAGGAGCAGAAGAAATGCATGAGAGCAGAGGGAATCCTGTTCAGAAAGAAACTATCGTGCTCTCGAGTCTGTCCAGTAAAATAACACCATATGTTTCTTCTATAATGGCTTTGGAATGCTAGTGCTGCTCCGGTCGCTCCCTCGTCGTGCTTCACTAACTTAGTATTTGCATCCAGTTCCATCCATTAAATAAACAGTGCTGAAGAGTTTGTGAGGAAACTCGAGTCTATAACAAACAATCTGCTGTCACACCATCCTGTCTGAGAGCCTCCCACAATATTCCAGTTATAAATAGGGTCATACTCATGAAATAATAAGAAGAGCACTTTTATTTGTCATATATACATACACACGTGTACAGTATAGTGATTGTTTTCCTCACATATACCAGCTTGTTTGGAAGCTTGTGTTAAAGCGCAGGGTCAGTCATTGTACAGCACCCCTGGAGCAGACAGGGTAAAGGGCCTTGCTCAAGGTCCCGACAGTGGCTCTACTCACTAGGCATCCACTGTCCGAAAATAAATACAACCCCAAATCAGAAAAAGTTGGGACAGTATGGAAAATGCAAATAAAATAAAAATGCAGTGTTCCTTACATTTCCTTTGACTTTTATTTGATTGCAGACAGTTTGAACCCGAGATATTTCATGTTTTATCTGCTCAACTTCATTCCATTTGTTAATGTACCTCCATTCCTGCATTTTAGGCCAGCAACACATTCCAAAAAAAGTTGGGACGGGTGCAATTTAGGGCTAGTAATGAGATGAAAAAAACTAAATAATGATGTGATTCCAAACAGGTGATTGTAATAATGGTTTGGTACAAAAGCAGCATCCAGGAAAGACTCAGTCTTTGATGAGGAAAGATGATCAGAGGATCTTCCGATTCTTTGGGCTCGGAGGCATCTGGGATGGACCATCACACAGTGGAAACGTGTATTGTGGTCACATGAATCAGCCTTCCAGGTCTTTTTTGGAAAAAATGGACACCGTGTGCTCTGGACTAATGACGAAAAGGACCATCCAGACTGTGGTATGGGGCATGATATGGGGTTGTGTCAGTGAAAAGTACATTGAGATCAACATGCGCTGCCTTCAAGACGTCATCTTTTCCAGGGACGTCCATGCATTTTTCAACAAGTCAGTGCAAAACCACCTGCTGCACATATTACACAGGCATGGGGGAGGCACGGTGGCTAAGTGGGTAGCACTGTCACCTCACAGCAAGAAGGTCCTGTGTTAGATTCCCAGGTAGAGCGGTCTGGGTCCTTTCTGTGTGGAGTTTGCATGTTCTCCCTGTATATATGTGGGTTTCCTCCAGGAGCTCCGGTTTCCTCCCATAGTCCAAAGACGTGCCAGTGAGGTGAATTAGAGATACAAAAATTGTCCATGACTGTGTTTGATATTAAAATTTGTGAACTAATGAATCTTGTGTAACGAGTAACTACCTGTTCGGTGAGGAATGTAACCAAAGTGTGTAAACCATGATGTTAAAATCCTAATAAATAATAAATAAATAAATAAACAAGCCAAGCGCTGAATTCAAATAGTATGAATCCCTGAGTCTAGAATAACTGCTATGGAACCATAAAGCGACCAGGACTGTTCACTGTGCCCCCCCCCCCCCCCCCCCCCCCCCCCACACACACACACAGAATCCAGCATTGAAGGACTTGGGTAAACACGTGGACATGCTCTGATTTAGTTAAGCTGAAATCGCTCTCTTTTTTCACCTCTCTATACCAGCAGAGCAAATCCATCTGGTCCAGAAGCCAATCTCATGTCACACGCCTCCACTCTGCTTGCTGAGGGCAGAGGTGGCTCCCAGACCTCGCACACTCTCCGAATGAGGGTTTGAGCATGTGAATTACTTTGTGATTTGGGCCCGAAAAGGTTAGAGCACATAAAAAAAGTAGCATTTGTGCAGAAGGGTTGCCAGTACTGAAATTGGTTCTTGCATGTTGATCTAAATGCTTATGTTGTGAGGAGTGGACGTGTCCCTGAGGAGGAGTGGATCTCTCTCAATTCTGTAGCGATGTAGGAGGGATGGAGCTCCCGTGATCTAGACTTTTGGTAAGCAGATACTCAGGATGGGCATTTGTACTAGTTTGTAATGTTGTTTTTATATTCCCGATTATATATAAATCAGTAAATCCTGCGTTCATTTTCACATTTTACCACCGCTTTACCCGGGTCAGGGTCATGGTCTCACCGGAATCACTGGGCGCAATGCAGTAACACACCCCAGATAGAAAGCTAATCAGTTGCGGGGCCTTAGTCACCCCCTCAGACATAGCCAATCATGTCTGTATGTAGACTCCCGACTGGCAGAGAGCAAAGCTAGGTATTTGAACCCTGAATCTCAATGGTAGTGGGCTAGCGTAATTTACTACTAGAAAAAATGATAATAAAATAAAAAAGGTGGACAACGTGGAGCTTTTATATATTATGCCGTACAGCTGGTGAAAGGTTTTCTGGTCCAGTACCATAATCACCAGGGCAACGTGCTTAACAAAAATAAATCAACAAACTTTTGAATATATGCAGCTTGTAAAAGTAGTTTAAATATCATTTTACGTCATTTTTACTTTTTACAACCTCTTTATCCTGGTCAGGGTCACGGCAAGGTCTGGTTGTACTGGAAACACTGGGTGCAGGGCAGGAATACACACCAAACAGGTCCTAAAGATATAGTCAGTCATGTCTGTGTGGAGGCAACAGAGCGCTAAGCCACCCGAGTGACACCCGAGTGTGGTGTAATGGTAAGAGCCACACATGTAACAGCAGAGATCAAGGGTTCGAATTCCAGGCTAGGCTTAACTTGAACCTGAACTTAGCCATTGAATAGACACCTAATAGCACATCCTTAGTGCTGGTCCCAAGCCCAGAACATTATGAGGGTTGAGTCAGGAAAGTCTTCAAGCTAGGGCTGGGTGGTATATCACAAATATCGATATACTGGATATTACTTTTTCCACGATACTGAAAATGACCTTAATTGTTATATCGAGTATGTCTAGGATACACAGATTACCATTTGAGAACATTTAGCACAAAAGCGTTGTGCTGCACGCTCTCTTTCACACATGAGCGGTAAAAACAAGTCAGAGAACGACTCTTTTCAAATGAATTATTCACTGGAATCGAATCAGGGAGCTGTGCTCTTATCTATGGTAAGGATTCATTCGTTTTGCTCACTCTGTTTCATTCTGGTGTCGTGTGTAAACAACTCCATGGATCAGTGCATCTGTTTCAGAGATTCAGTCGTGGTTCAAGTCTTGAAAAGCAGCTGTATAAACTAGAGATGCTTGAGTACGGATACTAGTATCGGGTATTAGCCCGATACCGCGCTCATTAACTCGTACTCGTACTCGCAAACGAGGCTCCGATACTAAACATCCGATACCTTGTGCTTAGTGCACGTTGCTGCGTTACCGCAGGGATTTTCAACCTGTGGGGCACGAGTGCCTGACCGGGGGGCGTGACATTACGAGATTTTTTTACTTCTAAAACAAAAAAAAACAAAACTTCAAAATAGAGCTAACAGCGAAGATAACCGGTTACAAAAGCAGCGACCGCTGTTATAGGACGTGTTTGTGTTCAATACTCTGTTCACAGTGTCGATACAAGTGATTCAGGAGTCGACTCATTTTAAGTTTCTTTTCTCAGTCATCTCTCCGTGTTTACTGTTATAATAAATGATGCGGTTGTAAATAAACACCAAATACTACAGAACATTCTGTGTGACTCGCTTACCTTATAAAGCTCAGGCTTAATTATACTGGTTATTACCACAGAGCAGGAGCCGACTCAGAGTCGTTTACGATTTACCGAGGTGAACCACGAATGTATGTGCTGATAGAATCTGCTCAGATGGGATCGGACTGTATTATCTTTTTAAAGTAAATATTTCAATCAGCAGAATCGCATCGCATGTATGATGTGCACAACGTTAATTACGTGCGTTTATTAATGAACGTTAACGTTAGCTTGTCAGAAGCTTTCTCAATGATGGCTGTGCGGTGTTTTTTTTTTTTTTTACAATTAGTGATGGCAACCCAAGCAACTGTTCCACTGCACTATTTTACACTAAAAACTACACTATTCCATAATGCTCCAGATTGCATCATTCTAAATAGGTATCGGTATCGGCGAGTACTAAAATACATGTACTTGTACTCGTACTCGGTTGGGAAAAAATGGTATCGATGCATCCCTAGTATAAACCAATCAGAGCTTCCGAATTCCTCTAATCCAAAGCAATATATGCTATTTCTTTTTTTCATTTCTCCAATGTGTGTTATTTAGATGAGCTGGTAATTAAAAACACTCTCTTTATTGGTTGTAGAGGTATAAGTGACAGCTTAGTTAACTAATTACTAGTTTCAGCCTTTTACTGCAAAAGCCGAGAGAATAAATTATCTGTTGGATATGGAATTATATATTCTGGAAATATTCCGGAAATATGAAGGAAAACATTTACAAAAAAGTGGATTATATCCTTAATGGAACAACACACGGATATAGATCTCAATTTGAAGAAGAGAAGCTCAGGTAAGCAGCGGTTTTGATTTTATGCTGCTGTGTGGTTGATCTGGGTCACGGTGCTGTTTTTAACTGTGCGCTTTCATTTTGCTATGATAGCAAAGCATTATCAAATATTGACATTAAAATTTTGCTCCAATCGAATATGTAGACAAATGATATACTGTGGTGTCCACCTGTTGCAATTTGGGCACACACCTGGGTCAGTAAGGACCCACAATTTACACTTGTTCTAAAATGTAAATCTGCTCCTGTGTAGCAAGTATCTCGCGACTTGTGCCGCCTGTTCTTTACTAATGTACCTACTGTAGGTATTATTTCTACGGTAAGAACTTTCACTAGTGTGAAGCTTGTTTCTGCTCTTTTCTTCTCTAAAATCGACAAGCAACATCCTACAACCAGAACTTAGTCTCATTTAATTTTCTTTCTTTTCTTTACTTTACTTTAAGTATACAGTCCAGGGAGGAAAGGAGGACCTACTTTCCTAGCGGTTCTGTTAGCCAATTAGCCTGAGCTGTGGCTGTAAGATTCAGGAGGTTCCAGTGTGATAAATTGAACAGAGTAGCCATCAGGGCACCTGAGACTCAGACCACACGGAAACTAAAGACCGCAGCAGGAAGAGACGACAAGCAGGAGCGCCGCTGGTTTGTCGACAAATTACAAGCGAAGTGGCACAAGACAGAGCATATTTCATCACCAGACCACACTGTACTGCTAGCCAAGAGGGCGAGTGACTCCTTAAATTACAGACAACGTGGCTGGGCGTATCATACCCATTAAGATATTGGTGTACGGCACTTAGGTGGCACAGAGGACTAATGTGCTAACACACCACTGAGGAGTGTTCGCATCTCAGGTCGGGCATCCACACAACGGTGGGAAAGTTAAAGTAAAGTTTAAGGGAATTTATCTTGTGATACAAGCTGATGCATGGGGTCCTGTACGTCCAGTGGTATTTCACTGGTCATACATTGTTACTCATGAACTAAATGGAAGCTACAATACACAGCACAGCCTACATTAATAGTTGAATGTAAACCTAGAACATCTAGCTACGGTCTCTGCTGCGCCCAGCTGACCCGTGTCAACGCCGAGTTTCGAACCGAGGAGTTCAGAATCTCAATGCTGGTGTGCTGGCGGAACATCCCGCTGCGCCACCTGGGCGCCCCGAGTCGTGTTTTTAGCTGCTTTAGACTTCGACATCTTGGACATTTTAACTAACCAATTGCTAACTCATAGTGAAGATTAACCAGAAAACGTGAGGCACTTACATCGCTAAACACAAAACTTGAAGTTTGATTCTGTATATTACACAGAAAACAGCCTAAATCACGGCCAGTGATGCGATTTTATAGAAGAATACAAAAGGAAAGTAGTTTGATGAAGCACACATCTGAAAAGAGGACTAACATCCTTCACTGTAGGGGAAGCCGTAGCCTAGTGGTTAGGGTACAGGACTAGTAATCAAAAGGTTGCTGGTTCAAGCCCCACCACTGCCGGGTTGCTGCTGCTGGGCCCTTGAGCAAGGCCCTTAACCATCAATTGCTCAGATTGTATACTGTACTGTAAGTTGCTTTGGATAAAGGCGTCTGCTAAATGCCGTAAATGTAAATGTAAACCTGCAATTTGTTTCTGTGCAAACAATTTGAGTAAATATTACTCAAAAAATCTATTTTTTATTGCATTACTTAAATACATGTAGTATGTTCCACTCTTTTGTGAGAATCACTGAGTACACCAATATTTTTCAGTTGAGTAAAAATAAAATAAGTTTTTTTTTTTGCATTGGCCACACTAGGGCTGCACGATATATCAGTTCAGCATCGTCATCGCGATGTGTGCATGCGCAATAGTCACATCGCAGGACGTGCAAATTAAATCAAATACATCATGCTAGGGCTGGGCGATTTTGCCCCCAAAAAAAATCTCGATTATTTTAAAATTATAACCGATTGTCGATTACGATTTTGATTTTTTTTGTTCTTGTATAATGCAATTGAAATAAGACTCAGATTACTTTTTTTTGCATTGTAAATTAAAATGACTGCAGAAGTGCAAAAATAGTACCACCACCACCTATAATTATCCTTTTAAGGATCTAAAAATTTATAACAATAACGATCACAATAATTAAAAACAAAATGGAAATCTGAATGATCTATATGCTGTATAAGAATAGCTCACAAACAACTCTTTTTTTTTTAAATAATGTGCAGCAAAACCTTACATTAGGAAAAGGACTAAAAAAAAGTTCTTTACAGGTTTCTTAAAAGAAACACGAGTCTGTGCTGTGCTGTTTCCACCACTGAGTGAGTCTGTATCAGTATCTATACTGGGGGAGGGGGGGTGAAGTAATCACTCAGCTCAGCTTTGATTTTGTCCTCTTGTGATTGGGGGGTGGATGGAGGGGGCACGTTCTGCTTCTAACTATATAGACTACAACTCCCATGTTTCCACGGACCGTCACATGTCCCCGGTCAGCCAATCCTGATCGCGCTCATCGGCGCCGGAGTTTTGATTCAGTTCAGCGGTGTTCGATTCAGTGAATCTTAATTAAACTCTTCTGTTTGTGTCTCGTTTTACCGATCGTGTTTACGCTCCTTATTTCTGAATCTAACCGTTACCGTGTATAACCCTTGTTGTCTTCCGTTTACTGTTTTAGTTTATCCTCTGGTTTTGGACTCTGACCTGGTTTTGTTTTGTACACTGTTTTTGCCTTTTTATATTAAACTTTCCCTGATTTATATTCCGCAAGCGTCTGGTCAGTTTCTGCCTCGTGTTGGTATTTTAGTAAAAATATAAAGTATGTAAACAATCGCGATTGTCACATTCTAACATCGGGTGAAAACGTTCATTCTGATTAACCGAATTAATCGTGAAAATCGCCCAGCCCTACGTCATGCTACAACTTTTTTGCTGCTCGACACAAAACGAAAATCCACACCGTTCTTATTTTCCATGACATATCTACCAGTGTGTTGGAAAACCTAGTGAGCTGCCTCGCTGTCTTACTGCCTACACAGGCAGCTGCCTCAGTGGAGAAGATTCTAAAAGGGTTATTTGAACGCGCTACTTAGCGATTCCATCGGGTTTCGTGTTTAGCATTTAGCATCTTGCCATTAAAACCAATGGAATGAGGTGAGACGGCGCTAACATATCGATATAACATCTCGAGTCGTGTACAGAAAACTGTTACATTTGCTGACAAGCTCGAACTTGCAAATAAAAACACTCGTTAAAAATCGATAATTATTTATTTACGTTTGAAAATAACTTTGTCCGCACCGTCAGTCATGTTTAATTTTCTGTGAGAGAAAATATGCCGCAATGAATTCTGGGATTGCCTTCATCACTATTCTCACTCGTTCTTGAGTCAAAATAACATTGAAATATTAAGATGCCTCAGTAGTGAGCTTAGTAAGGCATCTCGGATTTGGAACAGGTGTATAGCTGCTCTTTTGTTTGTATAGTTTTTTTTTAAATAATGTTTACTACTTGAAGAGGTTTTGATTGTGAAATAAAATATTAAATGACCCATTTTGTCAATCCTGTTAATTCCCTCATGTGATATTGAAGCTTTCTTAGTTTAATGCTCAGTTTCAACCGAGTACAAAGATGTAGCTTGTAATAATCTGTTGTATCCCTTGTAGGCACCACGCTTTTTCAGAGATGAGCCACTTATTTAGAGTAAGATACATGCATTATTAATATTATTAATAATGCAGTGAAAAATCCTGCATTTTTTTAATATCGCAATATATATGGCAGGAAAAAATTTCCGTTTTTTCCAATATCGTGCAGCCCTAGGCCACACCCTAGTAACGCTTTGCCAGATCCTGATTGGCCTGTTCAGTCAGGACAAGTCTGGGCTTGTTTTGTGGAAGGTGCTGAAAAATTCTGGACGTCTTTTTCGGGTTTTCACAAAGTAAGATTTTGATTAAAAAAATAATTAAATTAATTAAAAATATTTTTTTTTTATTTTAATGCATTACTTAAAAATTTTGAGGAAATCAGTTGCCTCAAATTTTTTAAGTACAATCAACTTATCTGGGTTTGACGCTCAGGTGGCGCAGCGGTAAAAACACACGCTGGAACCAGAGCCGGGATCTCTAATACATCGTATCGAATCTCAGCTCTGCCTACCGGCTAAGGCTGAGCGGCCACATAAACAACGATTGGCCTGTTGTTCAAATATGGGCGGGACTATGCCGGATGGGGTCTCTCTCCCATGACTGGTGCAATTACGACCTCTGCTGGCTAATTGATGGTGCCTGAACAGAGATGAGAAAAGAGTGCTCTCAGGGTGTGTCTCTCTGTACACAGTGCTGAGCTGCATTGCACTTGTCAAAGTGTAGGTGATAAGATGCATACGACTGCTGCCCACATGTCGGAGGGGGCGTGGGTTAGCTTCGTTCTCCTCAATCAGAGCGGGGATCGGCATTGGTGGAGAGGAAGCATGACGCAATCGGGCAATTGGATACGCTAAAAGGGAGAAAAAGGGGAAACAAAATTGAAAAACGTATCGGGGTTTACAGTGTTGTTTCTTACTACCTTGTGAGGGCAAAAGCCTGGATGTAGCTTTCGGTTTCTCTATGCAGCATTTTTTTCTTTGCTAATACTTTCTGGAGACGTTTATTCACGAGTATTCTTGTTATGAGATCACGTCTGGCCTCAGCAGGATGGAGTACGTATTGCTGAATCTCGGTTGTAAAATAAAGCAGTCGGCTAGGTAGCGTTTTGTTTATATACATCCGCCTCAGACTGAACACTGGACACTTGATCCTGTCTGGTATGAAATTTATGCACTGTGTATGTTGCTGTTTTGCAAATGTCCACAAAAAAATCCAGATTTATGGCCAGACCTTATGAAGCTAAACTGCACTTTAGAAACAAATCCAAATAGAGAAGAAAGCGAAGGAGGGCACGAGGCGGCACTCCATTCTGCCCCGAGCCCGTCGCCACGGCAGCTGAGGGGAAATCGCCATGGCAACTCCCACCTGGGAGCACTTGTTAACATGAAAGAGGAGGAGAGGAGCGCGTCTAAATGGAGCGGCTTCGGGCCTGCGCCGAACTCAACAGGTTGAAGAAGCGGAGGGAAGAAATACAACAGAATGGAAAGATGCTAGATATCAATCCATGTGTGATTTATCATCAGCGATTCTGATTTTCTTTTACATGCTGAACTCTCAAACGAGGTTCCTCAGTTCAGGCAAAGCAGGAACACAGGAAGTTAAAAAAAAAAAAAGATCAGCCATAACATTAAAACCACCTCCCTGTTTCTACACTCACTGTCCATTTTATCAGCTCCACTTACCATATAGAAGCACTTTGTAGTTCTACAATTACTGACTGTAGTTCATTTATTTATCTACACACCTTTTTAGCCTGCTTCCACCCTGTTCTTCAATGGTCAGGACCCCCACAGAGCAGGTATTATTTAGGTGGTGGATCATTCTCAGCACTGCAGTGACACTGACATGGTGGTGGTGTGTTAGTGTGTGTTGTGCTGGTATGAGTGGATCAGACACAGCAGCACTGCTGGAGTTTTTAAATACCGTGTCCACTCACTGTCCACTCTATTAGACACTCCTACCTAGTTGGTCCACCTTGTAGATGTAAAGTCAGAGACGATCGCTCATCTATTGCTGCTGTTTGAGTTGGTCATTTTCTAGACCTTCATCAGTGGACATAGGACGCTGCACATGGGGTGCTGTTGTCTGGATATTTTTGGTTGGTGGACTATTCTCAGTCCAGCAGTGACAGTGAGGTGTTTAAAAACTCCAGCAGCGCTGCTGTGTTTGATCCACTCATACCAGCACAACACACACTAACACACCACCACCATGTCAGGGTCACTGCAGTGCTGAGAAGGGGGCTAACAAAGCATGCAGAGAAACAGATGGACTACAGTCAGTAATTGTAGAACTACAAAGTGCTTCTATATGGTAAGTGAAGCTGATAAAATGGACAGTGAGTGTAGAAACAAGGAGGTGGTTTTAATGTTATGGCTGATCAGTGTAAAAACAAGAGCTGGGTAAAGCCCGAGTGGAACCGAAAGGTCCCTCATCCACGCTAAACTCAGCCCAGGAAAATAATTGCATGAAAAGTCTGAGGGTTCAGTACAAAATAGAGTGGTTTAAGTAATGACCGAGACGAGGGACATTTTCCATTTCCATCTAAAATCTGAAGGTCATTATTTTCTTTTAAAGATGCCATAATAGAGCGAGCTGAAAGGTATTTGCTGCGTTTTGGAGTAGAGCTACATTAAAGCTAAGATCCGTCCATCTCCTAAAATCTACCTCATTTGGCATCCCCAGAATAAAGCCAGAGAGAGACCAAGCCTCTCGTCCCTGCTGGCAATTCATCCACTTCACTTCTTTCCATATCAATTATACAAAATGAAATTTATCAGTCTTGAGTCTGGGAGGACTTTTTTAATATGGGGTTTTGTCTAATATTCCTAATTTTCCAGCTCCTTCCTGGTGGGTTAAAGACCGATACCTCTAAATCAAAACGGTTCATATCGGATACATTTCTTTAAAATACAATTACTTAAGATACACAAATCAAGCATAACATTAAAACCACCTCCTTGTTTCTACACACTGTCCATTTTATCAGCTCCACTTACCATATAGAAGCACTTTGTAGTTCTACAATTACTGACTGTAGTCCATCTGTTTCTCTGCATGCTTTGTTAGCCCCCTTTCATGCTGTTCTTCAGTGGTCAGGACCCCCCCCACAGGACCACCACAGAGCAGGTATTATTTAGGTGGTGGATCATTCTCAGCACTGCAGTGACACTGACATGGTGGTGGTGTGTTAGTGTGTGTTGTGCTGGTATGAGTGGATAAGACACAGCAGCGCTGATGGAGTTCTTAAACACCTCACTGTCACTGCTGGACTGAGAATAGTCCACCAACCAAAAATATATCCAGACAACAGCACCCCATGGGTAGCGTCCTGTGACCACTGATGAAGGTCTAGAAGATGACCAACTCAAACAGCAGCAATAGATGAGCGATCGTCTGTGACTTTACATCTACAAGGTGGACCAACTAGGTAGGAGTGTCTAATAGAGTGGACAGTGAGTGGACACGGTATTTAAAAACTCCAGCAGCACTGCTGTGTCTGATCCACTCATACCAGCACAACACACACTGCAGTGCTGAGAATCATCCACCACCTAAATAATACCTCCTCTGTGGTGGTCCTGTGGTGGTCCTGTGGGGAGTCCTGACCAGGGTGAAAGCTAAAAAAAAGTATGTAGAGAAACAGATGGACTACAGTCAGTAATTGTAGAACTACAAAGTGATTCTATATTGTAAGTGGAGCTGATAAAATGGACAGTAAGTGTAGAAACAATGAGGTGGTTTTAATGTTATGGCTGATCAGTGTATTAATAGCAATTATTACTCAACAACACTGGTCAGAATAGTCTAAAGATTATTCATATTCATTTGGGTTCATCACAAACCATCAGAATAAGCAGAACGCAAGGTTTGACGTGACTCCCTCTTTTATCCACCACACCTAGGTCGCAGAACCTTCCAAAACACGGAATAGGTCGTTCACCTTATTTGGAAGTTAAGGGTGCGAACAACATTAAAGAACGTCGGTTATAATTGGTTTCGACTGGTTTGTGAGAGGAAAGAGGAAAGAACGTCTGACCTTCACATTGACACATCTTGATCTGATGAAAGAAAATTCTGTACACATGTTGTGTCAGTACATTTCCACTGTGAGTATTATAGTTAAAGTTGTACCTAAAATAAAAATCGTGGCATGAACTGAAGGTTTGTGTTTAGTGATTTAAAGTTTTTTTTATTTACGTAGCGTTTATTGCTTAATCTGCACTATGAGGCATCCTAGCAATCCGACTTTTGTGATCATAGCAACTGTTTGGTAGAGGCTCATTAATAAAATACTTTATACCGGCCGCTCAGGTAAAACACACTAGCACACCAGAGCTTGGATTTCAAATACATCGTATCGAATCTCAGCTTTGCCGTTCGGCTGGGCTTGGCTGGGCGGCCACATGAACAACGATCGGCTGTTGTTCAGGGTGGGATGAGCCAGACCCGGGTTCCTCATAACTGGTGCAATTACAACCTCTGCTGCCTGCGCAGAGTCGAGGAATAACGCTGATCAGGGTATGGCTCTCTGTGCACAAGGCTGATCCGCATATGAACTCGCCTCATGCAGGTGAAAAGATGCAGTCCAGTACTGCTCAGTCAGCAGTGGAGGGTTGTATCGGTAGAGGTGAAGCGTAACGCAATCAGGGTAATTGGATACGACTAGATAAGGGAAAAAATTGGGGGGGGAATCAGAGAAAAAGAGAAAAAAATTACTTTAATTATTTGTTTTAGGTAAATTATTGTATTGTTTTTAATTTATAAGGTTTTTTTGTATGGTCCCAAAAAGAATTATTTTTTACACATTATTTTCTTGGTGAGTCCATTAAAGGTTTAATACGTCTGGCACCCTGAGATGGATTAACACTCTGTCCAGGGTATTCCTGCCTTGCGTCCGGACCCGTTTCTAAAACAACCAAATAATCAATTAATGTAGAGTAATTGTGCAAATTCTAATTTAAGCAATAATCCATACCAGCCAAGAAAAATAATCTGTAAAGCAACAACCAAAAGCACAACTGTGTCTGATTTATTACTGGATTTCGGGAGGAACAGAACTAACTATGTCGATCTGTGCCTCAGTTATTGATAGCTCTGCATTTAATACAGTGTACAATATCCAGTTGCTAATAAAACAGCACTAGTCCTCTCCTATAACGTCTTAACGGGTTGTGAAATACAGAGCAGGGAATTTGAGACCGTTCCTCTTTACAGAATCTCTCCAGATCATCCAGGTGCAGAGGCCATGCACCCCTACAGGGTTAGCCGGGCCCCTGGAGGAAAAACAGTCCCACCACATTACAGCATCAGGTTCTTTTCAGTGTAGTCGTTCTTCTTCTTTGTTGCCAGAATTTTATTTCTCTCTGACCATATCTGACCATAGACGGGTTCCAGTCAAAGTGTGTTTTTGTTTTGTTTTGTTTTGTTTGGGTGCTCAGGTGGTGCCATGGTAAACAGACCAGTAACACTGGAACCAACGGTTCAAATCCAGAGTGGTGCTATTGGTCAGTCAAGCTTTTACATACAGACATGACTGGCTACGTCTAACCCAGGGGATGGCCGGTGATGCTGGGACCAAGGGTTCTAATCCAGAATGCTGCTATTGGTCAGTCGAGCTTCTACATACAGACATGATTGACTACGTATGAGCCAGGGAATGGCCAGTAACTCTGGGATCAAGGGTTCAAATCCATAGTGGTGCTATTGGTCAGTAGAGCTTCTACATACAGACATGAGAACCCGGATTAGAACCCTTGATCCCAGCAATACTGGCCATCCCCCGGCTTAGACGTAGCCAATCATGTCTGTATGTAGATGAAGGGTTCTAATCCAGAGCGCTGCTATTGATCATTCAGTGGAGCTTCTACATGCAGACATGATTGGCTACGTCTAACCCAGGGGATGGCCAGTAACGCTGAGATGAAGTGTTCTAATCCAAAATGCTGCTATTGGTCAGTGGAGCTTCTACATACAGACATGATTGGTTACGTCTAACCCAGGGGATGGCCAGTAACGCTGGGATCAAGGGTTCAAATCCAGAGCGGTGCTACTGGCCAGCACTACATTAAGAGACAAAAATATTCTACCATCCCTGCTGGTTATGATGTCGGACTTTCATCCTGTGATTAAGCGTATTTGGACTATAAGTAGGACTTTGGCGATTCTTATTACACACCATGCCTGAGTGGTAATGACATCTGCTCACATAATGTTCTTCACAGATGCAACCAGACTCAAACTGCTTGGCTGCTCATGCAATATTACACGACATTATGTTTTACAATACTAGGAGAAAAAAATGGGAAAAAAAGCAAAAGCTCATTTGCAGGAGACGTGTGGTTTACTCTGTCGAGAGAGCGTATTTATGTTTCTTTATAATATAATATTACGAAGGCCATAAAACAGATGGAGCACTGGAAATCGTTTCAATTGCCTTTCCTTTTACTCCACTAAGAAAACAAGCTAATCTGTTTAAGGTGCAGTTTGGCAAAGCGAGATTCCTGTGAGACTGACTGTCACAAACATCAGGAGCCTCCTTCTAAACACAACCAATTCAAAAAGTTTTGATTAGACAGATGCCTTCGATGCCTGAAAGGTCATTGATTGTCTGTTTGGAGGAGCCGATACCGCCGGCTTTCTCTGTGCCAACGTCTCCTCCAAAGTCTGTTTTAATGGCCTGTTTAATCTGTAGCTAAAAGTGCCAGGCCATGCAGGGTCTGCAAATGGCTTTAATTAAGGGGAAGAAACGGCTTTCTGAGCGTGCAGCCGGCTGAACTGTTTGCGCTCACTCAGCCCAACGAGTAATCGACTGGTGTAATCAGGTAAGCTTGTTGCTGAGATTTGATTCCCTCCCTGAGCAGCGTGAGCACCAAAGTGGACTGAGGAACTCCCAGATAGGTTTAGGAAATGCAAAGCTTTGAGGCTGTGCTCTTTTTGCTGTGAATTCACTCACATCATGTTTATTCACTGAAGTATTAATTTCCCCTTGTACAAGGTGAACATCCATGTGGCGGATGTTTATAGCATCTCGAGACCCAAGCATAAAGACCCTGGGTCTGTCTGAAAACCTAGTGCTCTCTCTACATAGACGCATTTTACGTCAGCCTACGCTTCCCAGAATAAGGTTGTCTAATTTCTTAGGTGCCTTAAAATGCTCCTACTGAGGTGCCTTAGTTCTAAGCAATAATCTGACTGAATAACGTGGGAGCGTCCGATGCTTCCTTAGCAGTGAGGGCAATCCCAGCATTCAGTGCCCAACTTTTCTCACCAAAAATGACAAGCTTCCATATTGAACAGTACGCGAAAGCAGTCTGTAAGAGCGGGTAGTGTGTCCGAATACGTAGTAAACAATAAGCAGTATGTGAAAAGTACCCGGGTGACCTACTGCATGAGCACCCTGAAATTTTTTTTTTTTATATTATACAATTTTGGCAAATGGGGCAGACTCTCTGACTCTAGGTAACCAGCGGTACAAGCCCTAGCACAGCCACAACACGACCAAATGATGAAAAAGAAATGTATTCATTCTCCATATACAACAGTGCAAGTAAATATACTGAATACACTGATCAGCCATAACATTAAAACCACCTCCTTGTTTCTACTCACTGTTCATTTTATCAGCTCCACTTACCATATAGAAGCACTTTGTAGTTCTACAATTACTGACTGTAGTCCATCTGTTTCTCTGCATGCTTTGTTAGCCCCCTTTCATGCTGTTCTTCAATGGTCAGGACTCTCCCAGGACCCCCACAGAGCAGGTATTATTTAGGTGGTGGATCATTCTCAGCACTGCAGTGACACTGACATGGTGGTGGTGTGTTAGTGTGTGTTGTGCTGGTATGAGTGGATCAGACACAGCAGCACTGCTGGAGTTTTTAAACACCTCACTGTCACTGCTGGACTGAGAATAGTCCACCAACCAAAATATACAACAACAGATGAGCGATCGTCTCCGACTTTACATCTACAAGGTGGAACAATTAGGTAGGAGTGTCTAATAGAGTGGACAGTGAGTGGACACAGTATTTAAAAACTCCAGCAGCGCTGCTGTGTCTGATCCACTCATACCAGCACAACACACACTAACACACCACCACCATGTCAGTGTCACTGCAGTGCTGAGAATGATCCACCATCTAAATAATACCTGCTCTGTTGTGGTCCTGTGGGGGTCCTGACCATTGAAGAACAGAGTAAAAGGACTGTCACTGCTGGACTGAGAATAGTCCACCAACCAAAATATACAACAACAGATGAGCGATCGTCTCCGACTTTACATCTACAAGGTGGAACAATTAGGTAGGAGTGTCTAATAGAGTGGACAGTGAGTGGACACAGTATTTAAAAACTCCAGCAGCGCTGCTGTGTCTGATCCACTCATACCAGCACAACACACACTAACACACCACCACCATGTCAGTGTCACTGCAGTGCTGAGAATGATCCACCATCTAAATAATACCTGCTCTGTTGTGGTCCTGTGGGGGTCCTGACCATTGAAGAACAGAGTAAAAGAAGTTAAAAAGTATGCAGAGAAACAGATGGTCAGTAATTGTAAAACTACAAAGTGCTTCTATATGGTAAATGGAGCTGATAAAATGGACAGTGGGTGTAGAAACAAGGAGGTGGTTTTAATGTTATGGCTGATCAGTGTAGGTTTCTGAATGACATAATAATGATTATTAGAGATAAATGATGGGTTTCCTCTCGACTAGCCCTTAAAGTAAACATGATGAATTGCTGAAGCAGGGCGCCAGTTCCAATTCCTTATAAAAACCAGAAGAAAGAATGAGGAACATCAGCAGAGCCAAAAAATTCCCCGACGTCGACTCTCCGCTTTCCAGTGAGCGATTTCCCGTCCTGATCCTGATTTCTATTGTTGCCCAACTCAACTCAACTGTAACCGGGGGGTTAGCAACATATTGGCCGAAACTCGGTGCGATACGACCCCAGTATCCCTCCTCAATTCTGCATCTCCCCCGTCTGTCCACCTATTTGCTGCTGCTCAGCCCCAATCCTGGTGAAAAGGTGCAGTGGATTGAATTATTTATTTAATTTTGTGTACAGACCTCTTCCCGAAACCTTCCGACGGCCTTTTCATTTTCACATCAAGCGCCTTAGCTTGTGGAGCGTTTTCATAATCTCCATTAACCACTTCAAATAGGCCTTTTAAGAGCACTCTGATTTACATAATCCCATCAAGTCTCCGGTTATTGTGCTGCTTTTACAGTGTCCTTAGCAGCATTTAAACAGCGGTTTCTATGAAAAGTACTATGTACTAGGTCCAAGGTAAAAGATAAACAGACCGGTATTAAATAGAACTCTTGCTGGTTATGATGCATAATTGACTTTTCTAGCTGTCATGGTCATAAAACTAGGGATGCACCGATCCAACTTTTTTAGTTCCGATACCGATCCGATACATATACTTTGCATATCGGCCGATACCCGATACCGATCCGATACCATTGTTGAATTCATAAACCGTATCCTTTATTATGTGGGAAAGACTTAAGGCATCAGGATCGACTTAAACATTACTAAGTTTGCAAAACAAAATATAATTAACACAGATATAAATGTACTGAACTGCTATTTATTTGTCAATAAAATAATAAACAGGCATCTTAATATTTCAGTGTTATTTTCAATCGACGAGTAAGCATCCGACGCTGCCTTGGTGACCAAATCAATCCCAGCATTCATTGCAGAAAAATAAACATAGCTGAAAGGGGTGGAGAAACGAATGGAGTTATTATCAAACGTAAATAAAATATTACAGATTTTTAACTTGTATAAACTTGTACCGAGTGTTTTTATTTGCAAGTTCGAGCTTGTCAGGAAATGTAACCGTTATCGGTACATGAAGGGAAATGTTATATTGACGTTAGCATTAGCGTTAGCGCTGTGCTACCTCAGTTCATTGTTTTTAATGGCAAGATGCTAAATCCTAAGCCCGATGGAATCGCTGTGTAAGTAGCGCGTTCGAATAACCTGATTTATGAGTTGATGACTTATTAGAATCCTCTCTACTGAGGCAGCCGCTTATGTAGACAGTAAGACAGCGAGGCAGCTTAGGTTTTCGAACACACCCAAAATGTGGCTGCTGACAATGAGAAAAACAGTAGTAGCTTAAATAACTTTTTCAAATAAACTTATCTGTAAATATTTAGTGCAAACAGTAATTCAAAATAAAATATAGCAGCTAAACATGAGTAATAAACATGTTGCCATCGAACTTGTTAGTATAGCAAGCGTGAAATACCTCCATGCAGCTGAATCTTTGGCTCGCTCCATGTTGCTCTTTTTGTTTGTGTTATACGCCATACGTCAGCAGTGCGTCCTGTATGGGCTTAGCATGCGTCGCAAACGAACTAAAGTGAACGTATCGGACCCATGGATCGGCCTGATTATTCGATATCCGATACATCTCATTTTGGTAATATCGGGACCGATATCCGATCTTAATATCGGATCGGTGCATCCCTACATAAAACAATAATAGAATTACAGAAATTGGCTTCTAGAGCTAGGGGTCAGATTTGTAACAGATGCAACATTCAGTGTTGGAAAACATTTATTCATTTAAAGGCCCTACCTGGGCAGCACGGTGGCTAAGTGGGTAGCACTGTCGCCTCACAGCTAGAAGGTCCTGGGTTTGATCCCCAGGTGGAGTGGTCCAGGTCCTTTCTGTGTGGAGTTTGCATGTTCTCCCTGCATCCATGTGGGTTTCCTCCCACAGTCCAAAGACATGCAGTGAGGTGAATTTGTTTGTTTATTAGGATTTTAACATCATCAGTTCACAAGGTTATGGACACAGTCATGGACAATTTAGTATCTCCAATTCACCTCACTTGCATGTCTTTGGACTGTGGGAGGAAACCGGAGCACCCGGAGGAAACCCACACGGACACAGGGAGAACATGCAAACTCCACATAGAAAGGCCCCAGGACCTTCCGTTACCCGTGTAATACGCAATTTGCGTTCAAGTGCCTCACGTTTACTGGTTAATCTACATTATGAGGCGGACCTAACAATCATACGCCAATTCAGTTAGCAATCTGTTAGACAGAATGTCCAAGATGTCGACGTCAAAAGCAGCTAAAAACACGATTTGTGTAACTGAGTTTGGAAAACTCCCAACCAATTCTGTGGACACAGAAGGGGGGTCAAAACACGGATGAGAATTTTCATATTTGAGACGGAGCCTCACATCGTTGGTGGATGTTCTAGGTTTACATTCAACTATTAAGGTAGCTATGCTGCACTTTTCTTTAAAAACAAGGTCCATATAATTTTACCGTGACTTTAGAAGGGCCCTAGTAATTATGTTTGCGGAGGGACCGGCTTCAGAGAAATTACTAAGCACAATGCAGTAACGCCCCCGCCCAACCGCAAAGGATGCCAATCCTACCCAACAATCCCAGACATTAGACCTGTATGTTAAAGACGCCTGACAGGTTGATAGCACCGCTGGCGATACGAACCCTGGATCCCAACGATACTGGGTTGTTGTAATTAATCATCTATAAATTAGGGTTTAAATCATAGCTGTGGTATCAACTGCCCGTGCATCTACACAGACTTGATTGGCTATGTCTAAACGATGGATTGGCTCCCTGCCTCGTGCCCAGTGTAAAACCTGCCACGACTAAAGCAGTTAATAAAAATGAAATGAAATCTTCATGTTCATGTTTTCCCTTTTATAACAGCTTATTTAGCTCAGCAGCTAATCACAAACCTCACAAATCCTTCTAGGATTGTACAACTGGCTGTGCAGAATTGTGGAACTATAGACGCCCCTGCTGTAGCACATTATAATTCAGGCCCAATTATGCCGCACTTAATGAACTATAAATCGAATTGTTGTGCCTTCTGGTGCTGTGTGTGAAAGCTGCGTTAAACACATTAAAAAGTAACAAAATTCATCAAAACTCTGACCTGTGCAATATTTTCCAAAGGCCAAGATTATTAAAACAGCTGGGATCATCCAAAATCCTTTATTTTATTCATTTATCTTCATTTATAGCTTTATCCTAAACAGGCTCACAGTGAGCACAGAGTCTTCTCTAGAACACTGGACACCGGAATACACATCATCACAAAACGTCTACTGAAAATGACAAATAGTCAATCCACCTACATGCAGATGAAAGTGTGTGACATAAATCCACACAGACATCAAAAAGAAAATCTTAAACTACTCCCAGACAGAAACTCGAGAACCCTGGTGCAGAGCAGCACCTTCCTTTCTGTGTCACTGTTGTCCTCCAAAATTCATCTACAATAACTACTTAATTCCAAACAAAGTGGTGCAGAGTTTAGAACCGATCCAGGAGGCACTGTGACTACGACTAGGATGAAGTGGTCAGTGAAGCTGCTTACTTTATAGTCCACATATAATCACCGCACACTGTGAAATATGGGATTGGCAGCTCCATGTCAGTGTTAAAACAGGAATAGATAGATAGATAGATAGATAGATAGATAGATAGATAGATAGATAGATAGATAGATAGATAGATAGATAATAGATAGATAGATAGACAGACAGACAGACAGACAGACAGATAGACAGACAGACAGATAGTCAGGCAGGCAGACAGACAGACAGACAGACAGACAGACAGACAGACAGACAGACAGACAGACAGACAAAAAGATAGATAGACAGACAGATAGATACAAAGATAAACTGAGAGACAGCTCGACAAACAGACAGACAGACAGACAGACAGACAGACAGATAGACAAAAAGATAAACAGAGAGCTAAATAGACAGACAGGCAGACAGACAGACAGGTAGGTAGGTAGGCAGGTAGACAGACAGACAGACAGACAGACAGACAGACAGACAGACAGACAGACAGACAGACAGACAGACAGGCAGGCAGACAGGCAGATAAAAAGAGCGATAGACAGATAAACAGATAAACTGAGAGACAGACAAATAGACAGATAGATAGATAGATAGATAGAGAGAGAGAGAGAGAGAGAGAGAGAGAGAGAGAGAGAGAGAGAGAGAGATAGATAGATAGATAGATAGATAGATAGATAGATAGATAGATAGATAGATAGATAGATAGATAGATAGACATGAAAAGATAAACTGAGCAATAGATAGACAAATAGACAGATACACAGATAGACAGACAGATAGACAGACAGACAGATAAAAAGAGAGATAGACAGATACACAGATAGACAGACAGATAGACAGACAGACAGATAAAAAGAGAGATAGACAGATAGATAAACAGATAAACTGAGAGACAGATAGACAAATAGACAGATAGATAGATAGACAGATAAACAGATAGACAGACAGACAGACAGACAGACAGACAGACAGACAGACAGATAGACAAAAAGATAAACAGAGAGCTAAATAGACAGACAGGCAGACAGACAGACAGGCAGACAGACAGACAGACAGGTAGGTAGGTAGGCAGGTAGACAGACAGACAGACAGACAGACAGACAGACAGACAGGCAGGCAGACAGGCAGATAAAAAGAGCGATAGACAGATAAACAGATAAACTGAGAGACAGACAAATAGACAGATAGATAGATAGATAGAGAGAGAGAGAGAGAGAGAGAGAGAGAGAGAGAGAGAGAGAGAGAGAGAGAGAGAGAGAGATAGATAGATAGATAGATAGATAGATAGATAGATAGATAGATAGATAGATAGATAGATAGACATGAAAAGATAAACTGAGCAATAGATAGACAAATAGACAGATACACAGATAGACAGACAGATAGACAGACAGACAGATAAAAAGAGAGATAGACAGATAGATAAACAGATAAACTGAGAGACAGATAGACAAATAGACAGATAGATAGATAGATAGATAGACAGATAAACAGATAGACAGACAGACAGACATAAAAAGATATACTGAGCAATAGATAGACAAATAGACAGATACACAGATAGACAGACAGACAGATAAAAAGATAAACGGAGAGATAGACAGACAGAAAGATGGATAGATGGATGGATCATAGAAGTTCTTCATCCACAAAGGGGGTAAGTGTGGGCCTGGTCTCCTACCGTAGGTATTATCGGGGAGTTTGGTGTGTCCTGTGCGGTATCTTGTGTAGATAATTTGTTCCCATCGTTTTTTGGAGTATTGAGCTCTATTCGTTTTTATGGTAGGGTGGATCTTGTAGAGTTTGTTGGTGCAGAGTAGTGCGGTAGACAGTTGTATGTAAAGTGCAGGTGCAAATAATAATAAATGATAATAAATAATAAATAATAGGTCCAGGGTGTTAGTGGTGAAGTGATGAAGTGTATTACAGGCTGGATATTGCAGTGCTGTAAAAGATAAAATGTTGCACAGAGAACTGGTAAAAACGGCAGATTTTTTTTGTCCGGCTTTTACTTCTTTTTTTACCGCTTGGCTCTAGAGCAGATCAATAAGCAATCTGTTAAGGTTTTGCCTGGAGAAAATGCTCTTAATAAAGACTCCCCTTGGGCGCCACTGTGAGCAACACAGAAACTCAGAGAACAACAGAGGCTCGGCACTGGCCCTGGTCTGACAGTTACCTGTGTCACACATGCCCACCGAAATCCGTCCTGGCTGAGGGTTACCGGGACCGTAATTCACACCATTGTGTCCCTGACTAATTCCTGCCCAAGCCCGAGAGCCACACTGATGAAATGTTCCTGGCTCATGGATCTTATTCCAGATTCCCGATACCCATGAATCCCTCTTTTTACTCAGCCTGCCACCCTTCCCCCATATCAACACCACCACCACCAAAACCATCAAGAACATGTGGCCCATTTCCTAGGAGAAAGCATGGTACATGAGAACCTTGACTGTGCCAGCCGGGACGGATCTGAGCGACAGACTGTACACGGTGCACGTGTTTGCTGTAAATCGATGCTTGTTAATCACTCACATGTGCGTCTGACTGTGAAAGCCAAATGGAGGTAAAGTGTCAGGCACAGAAGCATGCTGAAAGAGGAGATCCAGTCTGTCCACAAGCGAGGTCAAAAGTTTCCATACACTTGGAAAGCCACATGTCGTCGTACTCTTCAGCTTATAATGATTCTTTCCAACTGTTGTGTATAGTTTTTTACTTCGGTTAATAAATGATTAGATCACAGACATCTTTGTCAAAATAAACGTTCATGAAATGTAATTCTTTTAGAAATTTACTGTGGGTTTTCTGGAAACATTACAATGATTGCTGGGTCAAGAATATTTTAACAGCAACTTTTATATGATTATTTACGTGGTGGAGCTGACAGTTCTATCATTTACAAGCAACAGTAAACTAAGAAGGCTAAAAATTGGGAATACTAGGTATGTATAATAATAATAATAATAATAATAATAATAATAATAATAATAATAATAATAATAGTAATGATAATAGTAATGATAAGACTAAAAATGGTAATACTTGGTATATATAATAGTAATAATAATAATAATAATAACTACAAATAATGGTAGTATTAATTATAATAACAATAACATTAATAATAATAGTAATAATAGTAATAATAATAGTAATAATTGTAATAATAATAGTAATAATAATAACAATAATAGTAATAATTGTAATGTTAACGATAATAACAATAATAGTAATAATAATTAACAAAATAGTAATAATAGTAATAATAAAAATAAAAAAATAATAAAAATAATAATAATTAAAATAATAATAGTAATAATAATAATAACAGTAATAATAATAATAATAATAAATAATAATAATAGTAATAATTATTATAGTAATAATAATAGTAATAATCATAATCATAATAATAATAATAATTAAAATAATAACAGTAATAATAATAATAGTAATAGTAATAGAATTGTAATAATACTGATAATAATAATAATAGTAATAGTAATAATAATAATAATAATAATAATGACAATAATAATCGGAAAAAAAATTGTAATCATCATAAAAATAATAATAATAGTAATAATAATAATAATAATAATAATAATAATGAAAAAAATAATCGGAAAAAAAAAAATAATTATCATCATAAAAATAATAATAATAGTAATAGTAATAATAATAATAATAATAATAATAATAATAATAATAAATAATAAGCATAAGATGCAAAAGAATGTAAAAGGACCCGGACTGCCCCACCTGGGGATCTAACCCAGGACCTTCTTGCTGTGAGGCGACAGTGCTACCCACTGAGCCACCGTAAAGCCCAGGGTGGATTTTTAGGGTGGGGGGATGTCTATGGGTATCTGGCCAAACAGCCTAGTCATTGAAAGGTGACTTGTCCGTGTGATCCCAGTGCCAGTCTCAAGAAGGGTTGCATCAGGAAAGAAAATCTGAAAACTGTTCCCAATCAGTAGGCGGACCAGAATGATCCGCTATGGCGACACCTAAATACAAGGAAAAAAAAAATATATATGTTGTCATGGGTGCTTCGCATCGCTAGACGTATCAATGCTCTATCGCGTACTGTGCTACAGAATTAATATGAGCTAAAGACCTCTGGTGGTTCTAATTCTTTCCACCTTTCCTGTCTAAGCAGGCTGAGTGGTTCTTTAAAGAATGCTGTGAGAGCACTTTTTTTCCAAACAGGCAGAAGAGAGCGGGCACGGTGCCCTCCTGAGAGCAGAGATTAAGGGCAGCATTAAGTAGCCCGATGCTCTGTGCCAGTGTGAGCCACCCTTACGATGGAAGGGCCAGGACTATTTAACAACGCTCTACAATGTGAAATTGAACGCGCAGAGCTACGGAATGAGCTGAGGAAGCTACATGTACTAAATGTACTAAAGCAACTAAAGACGATGTTTGCTTCTGCTTCTTATAGAACTGGTTTTCTCATCTCCTTTCAGCCCATCAAACACAATTAAATGGATCTTATGCCCGCGTGGTTGTTGTTATTGACCTTGCTAAGCAGTTTAATAATAAACGCCATTTCAAATAACAAGGTTTCAGTGACATATGATCCATATTATGGATGAACGGATCTGCCTTGTTTGTGATATCTAATGTTCTTTCAAACTGTTAGTTAAAATGAACCAGTCCAGACCTCAACCAAATCAGTATTAGTAACTAATATATATATATATACCGATCTGCCATAACATTAAATAACATTACAACATTAAAACCACCTTCTTGTTTCTACACACACTGTCCATTTTATCAGCTCCACTTACCATATAGAAGCACTTCGTAGTTCTACAATTACTGACTGTAGTCCATCTGTTTCTCTGCATGCTTTGTTAGCCCCCTTTCATGCTGTTCCTCAATGGTCAGGACTCTCCCAGGACCACTACAGAGCAGGTTGCTGGTATGAGTGGATCAGACACAGCAGCGCTGATGGAGTTTTTAAACACCTCACTGTCACTGCTGGACTGAGAATAGTCCACCATCCAAAAACATCCAGCCAACAGCGCCCCGTGGGTAGCGTCCTGTGACCACTGATGAAGGTCTAGAAGATGACCAGCTCAAACAGCAACAATAGATCTACAAGGTGGACCAGCTAGGTAGGAGTGTCTAATAGAGTGGACAGTGAGTGAAGTATTTAAAAACTGCAGCAGCTGATCACAGGAAGCTGTTGGCTTTATTTTTGGTTGGAGCACTACTGTACTCCCAGTGCTAACACCAAGATATTTAAAGATCCCAACAACCACGCTTGCAGTACGTATACTGTACTAGTACAACACATACTACCATGTTATTAGTCCAACAGTGGCAACATAGCAGAGGTGGGGATTGAATCAGCAACCTTCTGATTACTAGTCCAGTACTTTAACCACTGTGCTACCACTATTTCTGTCACATCTATTGCTAACAGGTGTAAAAAATTGTATAAGGTAAATGATATGCTTTTAACATTGTGGCAACAGTTTGGGGAATTCCCCTTACTCCTTTAGCATGATTATACCCCTGAACACAAAGCAAGGCCTATAAAGATGTGGTTTGACTAATTATGTGCAAAGTAGCTCCAAAGAGCCAGAGTCTCAATCCAACTTAACACATTTGGTATGAATTAAAAATTTCAACATCGTGCTTGACCTCAGTGAATCTATTGACTGAATGGGCACAAATTCCCACATATACACTCCAAAGCCTTGTAGAAAGGCTTCTCAGAACAGACAATTCAAGCTTCAAAGGAAAGAAAAAGAAATTCAATATAACTGCAAATGGTTTTGAAATTGGATTTCCAACAAGCTCATTGGTTAGGTGTCCCAATACTTTTGTCCATATAGTGTATGCTGTATCAATGCTATGAACAGAAAAATAAACAAACTGAAATTGTGTTTTCGGTGCCTAGACATTCCCAAAAAAATGGCTCAAACCTTACTGACAAGGCTTTAAGTTCCTATCACACAAGACTGGTTACCCAAGAGTTACACCCAGCAACATCTGAATACATCTGAAGTCCATTCATATCGTCCAGTCTGTTCAAGCTGGTCAGTCATGCAGACGGGTTTCCATGAGAGAGATCATGAACAACTTTTAGCTCCCTTTAAAGTCGTTCTAACTGCTTTAATCATACCTCTGAACAGCGTGTGTGCGGACCTAGCTATCCATATGCTGACCGTCTGAACAAGAACTGGAAACTCCAGTTAATTACAACTGCCAAAATCTGTCAAGGATGAAAAAAGCAGGATCGCCAAGGGTGGCCACTGTTCCAGAACCACTGTGATCCTTTTTGCTGAAGCTAATGTGGTAGAAAATACTCTTTCACTGGAGTCTCTCTTAGCCTCTTTAATCCCTGTGTGTGAAGTGAGCTCAGGGACAAAGGGGTCCGGTCGCCTCATGCGTCTCAGGATTTCCTAATTGCCCATTCCAGGGATAAATTAGAATGCTCACGGCTACTGCTGACTTTTACCTGTAGACTGCACTAGCACACTTCTGATGCTCCTCGGGTGAATGTATGGAGAATCCAAATTATGGGCAAAGTATTTTAAAGCCCCATATACAATCTGTCATACAATCACTAGTTTATCCTAATTAGGCTAATAGTGGGTCCAGCACAACCCAGAGTCATACAGGCATGTCATAGGGCAGTTGTAGCCTAGTGGTTAGGAAACTGGACTAGTAATCAAAAAGACGCTGGTTCAAGCCTTACCACTAGCAGGTTGTCACTGTTGGGCCCCTGAGCAAGGCCCTTAACCCTCAATTGCTTAGACAGTGTACTGTCACAGTACTGCAAGTCGCTTTGAATAAAAGTGTCTGCTAAATGAAGAAAATGTCAAATGTATTTGTAACAGGCCCACCTGATGTGGAGATTGGCAGCTGGGCACGGTTACAGAATGATGTCCCTCTGTCTTGCCATTTTTGGTCGGCAGATGGGACACACAGGCGCAGACAACTGCCATGTCGATTCCTCTTAACTGACAGTCACCTGTACCCTGTTGTGCGGTAATTCGCTCCAGGTGAAAGTGTTTCTATTGATCACGGTTTCTCCCACACTTTCTCAGTTTCTTGGATCTGTAATGCTGGGTTTGATCCGGTCAGGTTTTCATGACAGAACTATCCTGGATGTGCCCTTTCTGGAGCTGAGTACAAGCTGTGTCAGTTAGTCAGGTGTAGCTTGTGCATCGTCATCGCCGGCTTGTTTAGTTTTTCCTTTCTTTACTCTTTTTCAAAGAAATGAGGTGTCGCAGATGCCCTGAACAGGTTTCTACGCTTTCTCCACTGTGGGCTGTGGATGTTTATGTGTTTTATATCTTTTACTTTTACTTTCTATCTGTTAATTTGGCCACTGCTTTTTGTTTGTGGATTTTTAGCCACAGTTTTGTTTATTCTGGTTAAGCATCTTTTATTTTGGGTTCATTTGAGGGGCGACACCACATTACAATATTACTTGACTCATAGCCTAAAATATTAGTTGGATCCATATGTCCCAGAGGAAGCACACGTTTGGCCATTACACTCTCATAATGGTGACTGTCATTTCATAGAAGAGACTCAGTTAGTGGATTAAAAGAAGTTATATATATATTGTATTTGTGCATTTTCTCCCCTTTTTCTCCCTTTTAGTGTGTCCAATTGCCCGATTGCGTCACGTTCCTCTCCACCAATGCCGATCCCCACTGTGACTGAGGAGAACGAAGCTAACCCACGCCCCACTCTGACACGTGGGCAGCGTGCCGTATGCATCTTATTACCTACACTTTTACGAGTGCAGTGCAGTTCAGCACTGTGTACGGAGAGGACACACCCTGAGAGCACTCTTTTCTCATCTCTGTGCATGCGACATCAATCAGCCATCAATTAGTTATGAGAGAGAGACCATATCCGGCTTAATCCCACCCATATCTGAACAACAGGCCAATCGTTGTTCATGTGGCCGCTCAGCCTAGCCGGCAGGCAGAGCTGAGATTCGATACGATGTATTCGAGATCCCAGCTCTGGTTTCAGCGTGTGTTTTTAGATTAAAAGAATTTTTAACCATCAAAGCAATAACAGTCAAGGAAAGGAATTGGCAATGACTAAATGAGGAGAAATACAAGTTAAAGGAAGTCTCCAAAATTGCATTTGCCGCCTTCTGTGTGAACTTCCAAAACAAACACCTTAGATTTTCTGAGCCAGTCATAAAAGAAGTTTTAGCTGTGAAAACATGAGATTTTTTGGAGTTCAGGGGCACTTTTAAACAAGCCCGAATGGCTAATCATCCAATTTAAGGCTTTTCCAATCTTCCAACATGCCTTTCATAAGCAGTCTTGCATTTCAGCATGGCTGCCTTCCAGTGAAGCTAAAGCCTCTAATATACACAGTTCTGGGTGTGGTGGGTGCTCTTGCTTCGGATAGTTCATTACAGGAAAGCCATAAAGAGCAGCACATCTTGAAAAGGCCTTTGCTTCAAATGCAGTTATGAATGCTGCTTATGACCCATGAAATTCCTCCCTGACCTGGGGAGATGCAGAGATACCAGAAAGAGACTCTTCAAAAGTACTAAGTGCTCGGGCACCTGGTGAGCAAAGCGTTTAGCTAGACAGCTGCCAAAAGCGTTTGGGTCGTCCGACTATTAAACAGCATACCAGACAGAGAGGCTATTTTCTAGGGATGCTGCTAGTAGCGTGTAATGATCTGTATAAACAGTTCTGAACAGACTAGGGATGTGCAAATGCCGTGCATGTATTGTACGTCTAGGAATGAAACGTTTATGGGTCTGTCTGAAAACCTAGTGAGCTCTCTAGATAGTCTGACTGAATAAAGAGGGAGCATTCGATGTGTCTAAATAATCTGCCTTATACACTGATCAGCCATAACATTAAAACCACCTCCTTGTTTCTACACTCACTGTCCATTTTATCAGCTCCACTTACCATATAGAAGCACTTCGTAGTTCTACAATTACTGACTGTAGTCCATCTGTTTCTCTGCATGCTTTGTTAGCCCCCTTTCACGCTGTTCCTCAATGGTCAGGACCACTACAGAGCAGGTATTATTTAGGTGGTGGATCATTCTCAGCACTGCAGTGACCCTGACATGGTGGTGGTGTGTTAGTGTGTGTTGTGCTGGTATGAGTGGATCAGAACAGCAGCACTGATAGAGTTTTTAAACACCTCACTGTCACTGCTGGACTGAGAATAGTCCACCAACCAAAATATCCAGCCAACAGCGCCCCGTGGGCAGCGTACTGTGACCACTGATGAAGGTCTAGAAGATGACCAACTCAAACAGCAGCAATAGATGAGCGATCGTCTCTGACTTTACATCTACAAGGTGGACCAATTAGGTAGGAGTGTCTAATAGAGTGGACAGTGAGTGGACACGGTATTTAAAAACTCCAGCAGCGCTGCTGTGTCTGATCCACTCATACTAGTACGACACACACTAACACACCACCACTATGTCATTGTCACTGCAGTGCTGAGAATCATCCTCCACCTAAATAATACCTGCTCTGTGGTGGTCCTGTAGGGGTCCTGACCATTGAAGAACAGAGTGAAAGCAGGTTAAAAAAGTAAAATGGACAGTGAGTGTAGAAACAAGGATCAGTGTAAGTTTGATGTCTTATTAGAATCCTCTCCACTTAGGCAGCTGCCCAGTTAAGCAGTAGGCAGCAAGGCTCACTAGGTTTTCAGACAGACCCTGATGAAAGATTGCATGAATGAAGAATATTGGAGCAGAATGGGTATCATCTTATAATATGAATGATATGAATGCTGCATCGACAAACAAAAGTTATCATGAAATGTATGGATGTTTCTAATTTACAATTCACCACTGGTGTCAAAGCTCTGAGCGTGGGCTGAAATAAATCTCACTCTCTTATTGGAACTGTCACAGTAATCAATCACTCGGTATCAGATGGGTGAAACCCTACTTCAATACACTTTCGAGCGTGTCCCTAAATACAGCATGGGTTCGAATCCTCAGCAGTGCTATCAGCCGGTCGGGTCTCTACATTAAGGCATTGGCTATGTCTTGAGGGGTAGGAGTGAATGGCCAGAAAGAAACAGAAGCAGTTCACCACACACTAATGACGTTCACTCAGGGCCGGCGCTGAGCCTGTAACAGGCTTAGGGCGAAACTAAAGTAACACAAGCAGGGCCGGCGCTATGAGGCCGCTGGGGTGGGCATTGCCCCCCGAGATTTTCTCACTGCTTCCCCAGGCAAAGCAGTCCAGAACCAGGGCTGCTTTCACCTATTGGTTAAAAGAAATTAGTAGAGTTCATATCTGTGGTTCTTTGGTGATACACAGTATACTATTTTATTTTCATCCACCGTTTTATCCTCTTCAGGATCACGGCGGGTCCAGTTTTACCAGAACTCACTGGGTGAAAGGCAGGAATGCCCTAATCAGGATGTCAATTCATCACAGAGCTTCAGCCACGCCCCTTTCAGAGATAACTAATCATGTCTGTTTAGATGCCCGGCCAGCCGATCGCACAGCTAAGATTCAGACCCGGATCTCGGTGAACCTGGGCAAGCGTACTAGAAAATACGAGGGATCTTCAAAAAGTGTCTGCACTTTTATATTTTTGTTGGAAACGTGAGGGCAGGAGGAGTAGTAATTTGTCCGGATTTAGCGCCATCTGATTTCCACTCAAAGAAGCTTTAAGGGGAAGAAGATTTTCATGTGATAATGATGTGAAAGCAGTGGTGCATCAGTGGCTACAAGCTTAACCAAAAAATTTTTTTGCTGATGGCATTAAACAGTTGGTACAACGCTGGGAAAAATGCACGGGAAGGTGACTATGTACAAAACTGATGTCATTTGTTTTTAATATTCATTTACATTTACATTTTCGGCATTTAGCAGATGGACGAGCATCAGTGTTTTAAACTGAATGCGTGCAGCTACAGGAAGCCAGTGAGGAGAACGCAGCAGTTGGGTGATGTGGCAGTGTTTAGGTTGGGTAAAACCAGGCGAGCAGCTGCATTTTGAATGAGCTGCAAGGGTTTAGTATTAGACATGGAAGCTCCTGCCAGGAGGGAGTTGCAATAGTCCAGCCGTGAGATTACAAGTGACTGGACCAGAATCTGGGTAGCTTCCATGGAGAGAAATGGCTTTGTATGGATGTTG
Organism: Trichomycterus rosablanca; assembly: GCF_030014385.1. Classification (NCBI taxonomy): domain Eukaryota; kingdom Metazoa; phylum Chordata; class Actinopteri; order Siluriformes; family Trichomycteridae; genus Trichomycterus; species Trichomycterus rosablanca. Next base: position 22,375,625 of record NC_086004.1, read on the forward strand.
TACAGGAGGAACCGACACGATCTTGTCATGTTGGCTACACACGGAGAGAAGGTCAGCTGGTTATCCAGGACAACACCAAGGCTTCTTACATTATCAGATGTACTGATCTGGGAGTCATCAAGAGAGATGACTAGGTCCTGGGTTGGAGATTGATCTTCAGGAATGAGTAACAGCTCTGTCTTGCTGGGATTGAGTTTTAGATGATGAGCTGATTCTTAATAAATAGAGTTTTTAAAGTGCGGAAACTTTTTGAAGAACCCTTGTATTTTAATGGTCTGATAATGCAATGGTCAGATGTCACCCAAGAACCACCAAAACCAGGCCTGTTTTAAATAAAAAGCTAACGCTAAGTGATGGCAGACCTGATTTTAGGTGGTTCTTAGACTATATGAATTTGGACACAAGAAACCACTGTTATAAAAAGATGTAATTGTGAAGGGCCACCATGTAAGGGCAAATTAAAAACACCAGTTTACCTACTGCTACGTTTTTTGTAACTGACAAGCTCTAATGCAGGAGTGCTGCCCTCTTTCCAAAATATATGTATTTCCCATTTTGTACTTGTGACTAAAGTGTTTAAAGAGTTGTACAACAGCACGAGTGTTTGTGTAAGACTTTGGTGGTATGGCGAAACACCCAGGCATTAAGAGGTTGATGGGCAGGACAGGATATTTGACGTGAAGTGTGCGGAAAAGTAAGTGAAAGCTCCCAGATTTCGAGTGGCAAAAAATGCTGTAAGGCACATGTATTTTCACTGCGAGGCAATTGTGCAGGAAGCCTCAGAGTTTGTTTATATTCCGGCACATTGAAAATACACGGCAAGCTCACTTTCCTCCCAATGCAAGGCCGATACTCATCTACGCTGTACGTACGTGTACTTGAGGATCGGGTTGTGGGAATGGTGCGCTGTGAATTATGAAAGGAAACGTACTGAACTGTGGTTAAACCATATTGTTAGGTGGCTGTTTTTGGTTTGTTTGGGAAAGGGGGGAGCGACTCCTACTAAAGCAATTACTGAGCAAATGATTGATTTTGGGTTTGGGGGTAACAGGTTTGGGAGACTAAATAGTAAAAGTAACCTCCCTGCTTGTCCTAACTATCTCTATTGTAAAACCATCTAGAGACCAGAGAGCTCATCTAGCAACCTTAAAGCCTCTGAAGAGCCTGGTATTTAAAGGCAAAATCCTGGAATTAAGCGTGTACGTCTATGGGGATTTTCTGTTTAGTCCTTGAAAGACCACCACTTTCCATTTACCTTATTCGCTCAGAATGTAAAACGCAGCGCTAGCATGGAAAGCGTAGACCAGCGCAGATGTTTGTTTTTACGGTCATTAAAGACCGTAGGTATACAGGGGAGCTGTCACAGAGTTTGTATGATTGAAATCTCAAAAACGACATAGAGATCTACTGTGGTATTTCAGCACTACAGTAGTGGAGGAGGGGGACGTTTGGGCAGGCAGTTGATCTGGCAGTCACAACAACTTAATGGCATAACAATCAAGTTAAACGGTTGAGACACATTTTTCCTCCTGTGCTCCAACTGGCTAGTCATTCTTACAAGCACGTGGAGATTAAGGACGTTTAATGAGTTAAAAGAAAGAACTCTGGGGTTACACAAAAAAGTGAATCATTTTCTCATTTTATTTGCTCTTTACAAGCAGAGAAGCATTTAGTAAAGGTGGTTGAGGGTATGTGATGAAAAAGAAGAAGAAAAAAAGCCTTTATTTGTCCTATATACATTTACACATGTACAGTACAATTAAATTCTGTTTAGAAGTTGGGGTCAGAGTGCAGGGTCAGCCATTGTACAGCACCCCTGGAGCAGACAAGGGTTAAGGGCCTCACTCAAGGGCCCAACAAAGTCTGGATTTGAACCAGCAATCTTCCGACTGATTGCCCAGCCATGACACCAAACCATTAGCTTGTTGGACCCTGTTCTAAAACTGTGAACAAAATATAATTGGTCTTTCTTGGTTTATTATTTGTAATGAAATACGTACAATGTATTTAATTCAAGTAAAATAAAAAATAGAAATGTTTTTGCCTGTGGTCTCAGACTTTGGAGGGTTTTCCACAAGATTATGGAGTGTATTTGTAAGAACTGTGCAAAGTTCATCAAAAATGCAACAAGAGAGGATCAGAAGTTGGTGCTAAAGGGTGCTAATTGCTCAGTTCTGCGCTATCATTTTTCTATCCGCTTTCTCCGTTGCAGGCTGCGAAAGTTTTGTTTGTTTCTGTTATTTTGGCCACCTCTTTTAGGTGTGATTGTCCCCTTTTTTGTTACTGGCTTTATGTTCTTGCTTTACCTCACGCTTCAGTAGCAAGGTGTGACCCGCCCTGTTATAATACTATTGTTGAGAACGGTGGAAACACTGAATGGCACTCGAGTGCTTGGCAGCTCCCCAATGTCCTTGTCCAGAACTGAACCGCACTTTTGTTTTTATCACCTATAATTTGTCTTAGCGGTGGGATGAACAAGAAAAACAGATTCCTTAATCCTATTAGCACAGCACCTGAGCTAGAATGGCTAATCCTGTCAAAAAGCCCTACACAGGCTCTGTAATCTCCTCATCTCCAGATGTTCAACTTGATTCATCAGTGCCCAGAGGTGAGAGTGCAGTTCATGATCAGTTGTGGTGAGGTGCATTCGGTCTGCTTCATAGAGTTTCTCTGACTGGATTAGCCCAAGACAAAGTTACAGTTTTAATACGACTTTAGTGGCTAGAAGAAAGGAAAGAATTACTAGGGTTCTTCAAAAAGTTTCCGCACTTTTTTAAACTCCATGTATAAACAAATGACATCACGTTTCTACATGTTCACCTTCTGATGCATTTTTTCCAGCGTCGAACCAACTTTTTAATGCCATCAGTAAAAATGTTTTTGGTTGAGCGTGTAGCCACTGATGCAGTGCTGCTTTCACATCATCATCACATGAAAATCTTCTTCCCCTTAAAGCTTCTTTGAGTGATACAAAAAGGTGGAAATCAGATGGCGCTAAATCTGGACTATAAGCTCTCTCTCAGTCTCTCAGACACGACCGCTTACTACTCCACCCTCCCTCACCGTTTCCAATAAAAATATAAAGGTGCGGAAACTTTTACACACTTCGGTTACATTCATGACAGAAACGGTAGTTACTCATTACACAAGATTCATCAGTTCACAAGTTTAACGTCAAACACAGTCATGGACAATTTTGTATCTCCAATTCGCCTCACGAATTCGAGCTCCAGGAGGAAACCCACACAGACGCGGGGAGAACATGCACAGAGAACTCCACACAGAAAGGACCTGGACCGCCCCATCTGGGGATCGAACCCAGGACCCTCTTGCTGTGAGGAGACAGTGCTATCTACTGAGCCACCATGCCGCCCCAGGGAATTCATAAGCAGCACAGTACTGGTCTAAACTGAGGTTAACAGACTGTCCACTTATAAACTGCTGTTAATTCAATTTCATATAAGCCAGGATGGTGTAACTCTTATCAAACAATATTTACTTCTCAAACTATTTATCTTATCAGCAATATTTAACAGAAATATTATAGACCACATATAAACCACAGCAAAGCCCAATTTCTTACATTTTGTATCATTAGCCAGCAGAGTGAATCAAAATCATGTATACTGTCTTCTGCTAGAGTAGCTGATTATGGGTTGATCTGGTGCCAGCTTATTATGCCTGATGTGATTTGTGGTGCTTTAGCTGATTAAGCTGCTGTGGTGCTGGATAGGGCTGGTTTGTGCTGGTTTAGCTAATCTGGCACTGGCACTGGCACACATAGCCAATCATGCCTCTGTGTAGACCTGACGCGGTATGTCAGCGGTGGTGGGCTAGAAAAATGGGTCACAGAGAAAAATAATCATAATTAAATAAACAAATAAATAAACTCATTTCAACTGCCACATAAGGACAAAAAGAACTTGTGGAGGCTTTACATTACCTCTTGTACACTACAGTGGGACCAGATTGCCACCATTTGTATTAATTAAGTATATTTTGTTTTGTTTCATTTGATGCATTGTTTGTGTTGCCTGGGTCTCAGGAAAAATCATGGACAGAATGCTGGTGTAACACACCACTTAACTTATATAAAATAGCAAAACCCATGATGTGTATGATTTCTCCAAGCAATACCAGCCCTCCTTTTTCTTCCTTGGTTTGGCGTTTTCTATTGGTTTGCATCAATAGTCTAGTGATAATACGATATATACAGTGAGTGATTTAGATCACATAGAAAGTTCCTAATCAGGACTCATGATTTGCATAGATCTTATGCCAAGTTCACACTACACGACTTTCCAAGTCGTCAGGTCGCTGTACAGTTCACACTATACGACTGAATCTCTTGCACTCGGGAGTCTTTCAGTCGGTGTATATTTCACACTACACGACTGATCGGCGATAGGGGGTTTCACACTACACGATCCATCACCAACTGGAATCGCAGGCGAGCTTCTCTGGTCTCCCTTTTTTTCTTTCTTTCTTTTTTTCTTTTTTTTTTTTTTACAAAAACACACGTGAGAAGTGACGAGAAGTTTAATGATACCACGTCCAAAAAAATGAACGTCAACAAGTAGCGAGAGATCAAAGGGTTTGTGCGCTGATGTGCAGCGTAATATCAAGGAGGAAAAATAAATGAATCTGAGTGGATTTGGCAACACGAACAGTATATTGTTTTGTAGTAAGTTTTGCAATGCAGCGTGGGTATTATGTTTTGTAGAGGACGATCAAATCAGAAATACTGTAAAAAATGTGTGTGTGTCGGTGTATCCTGATATAAACTATATTAATTAAGCCCCTGTCCCCTGTCCTCTTCTGCATTTCCCCTCATGCTGTATCCTGTGTTCTCATTGGCTGTTCGACATGTCACTCATTCCCAGTTGCCCGTCTGAGATCAGATATCTGGCATGCTAGAAAACTCAATCCAGTCGCCGAGCGCTCGGCGAGCCGGTCGGGTCGAGTTGTTGGATAGTTCACACTTAGCGACTGAGAGCCGAGTTTTGATCGCCGAGCAAACGCTGAGTTGCTCCCGACCCGGAAAATCAATCGCCGAGCGAAAATCAGGGCAAAAATCGTGTAGTGTGAACTAGGCATTAGCAGTTTCCCAGCCATATGGCCAAAAAAGTACCACAGGGTCTAACAAGAAAAGGTCAGTGAAATAAAATTAATTACCGCATGTTGTTCTTCAAATCATTTTAACTTATCTTTATGGCCTGTTCCAAGAACAAAAGCAGTCTAATGTGTTCGACCAGGCACTGGGTCCTCTAGCTTTTTTTTTATTTTAATCTGTAGTTTCAGACTGTAGTCCTTCAGATGTCCAGTTGCCTACTGTAGCCACAGAATACGTTTCTTGGCTGTCGGAGGAGGGCGTGTGTTAGTCACGGCTCTCCTCAGTCAGGGTAAAGATTAACATCAGTAGAGAGCAAGTGTAATGCAATCAGGTAATTGGATATGACTAGATTGGGAGGAAAATTGGGGGAAAATGCAAAAAAAAAAAGGCTGCTACATACAGTATTCATATGAGTATGAATCGCATAACGATGCTTTACTTATAGTTCTCAAGAGCTAAAAATATGCCAATACACAACTAGCATTAAGAATCAGTGCTAACACCTATTACATATTGAGAAATGCAACTCTAAGGTTCCTCAGTCATGTTGTTTGTATTTGAAACCACCAGAGAAAAGCTGAATTTATCAAACTGAGAACTGTGTGGGTTTTGCAATGGTGCACCAGTCGAGCTCTACTGTAAATCAAAGGTGAACAGCCTTGTCCAGCCAAGTCCATGGCTGATTTAATAGTCAGTATTGACAAAAGAGCCTGACCATTTCTGTTAAGCCTTTGGATAACCCCAGATCCCCCATCTCACATCAAACCTTTTTCCTTTGGCTTTGAGAGAATGACATGTTTGACTACATGTCTAAAATTCGGTGAACTGGGCTGCACTGCTACACTTTACACAGGCTTTCCGTTCTCGGCCTTTATTCATTTTTCCTTTCTCAAACTTGCCTCTAAATGTTTGAAGGTCAAAGCTCACTGTGCTCTGTGGTGTTCCCAAAGCCTGTATAAAGAAAGAAGCATGTGCTCTGTGACACGGTGGTCACCACTCCAGTGCCAAAAATGGAAGAAAAATAGCGGTTTTGGTGGCATACTAAGGTGAGAGTTTGCTAAATAAACCCCCATTGACCAACATCTGAGACCTAACATAAATCTGAGCGCAAGACATTCATCTTGACAGTGTCAAAAAGGTTTTGACCTTGATTCTTATGCAAGTTGTAGAAAAACTTAGGATACCTAGGATATGCTATATAGCCTACAGTACATAAGTATATGGACACTTGATTATGAGCTTGATGTACAACTTATACCAAAACCATGTGCAATGATATGAAGGTCAACGTCCTTTGTGACTAAAACATCCTGCACTCTTTTTTTCAGTCACATTTTATGATCTTTATGAACCTCACAGAAGCATAAGCCTCACTCTCACACACACACATTTACACAATCATAACTGTAAACATTCGCATGTGCAATTCACATAAATCAAAGGTGTACATACATTTATACATCTGTTAGAAGGTGTGTGGCTAAAAAAAACTCACTCACTCACTTTCTTAACCGCTTATCCAATCAGGGTCGCAGGGGGTGCTGGAGCCTATCCCAGCTTTTCAATGGGTGCAAGGCACACAGTAACACCCTAGACGGGGCGTCAGTCCATCGAAGGGCAGACACACACACATACACACACCCATTCACCTATAGGGCAATTCAGTGCCTCCAATTAACCTGACTGCATGTTTTGTGGGAGAAAACCAGAGCACCCGGAGTAAACCCACGCAGACACGGGGAGAACATGCAAACTCCGCACAGAAAGGACCTGGGCTTCAAACCCAGGACCTTCTTGCTGTGAGGTGACAGTGCCACGCACCGAGCCACCGTGCCACCCGATAAAAAAATGGAACCTAATAATGAGGGGTCTACATACTTTCGGCCATGTAGTGTATGTTAATGAATGTTATATGATGTTTTTTGAAGACCTTAAAATATTGTAATATCAATATATTACTGAAAAAATACAAACATTTTGGGATTAAAAACTACATTTATAAATGTACTTTTAATAACAATGACTGTACGTTGGAATGTGTTGCATTTTATTTAAACCGAGTGTAGTTCTTACACTGAGTACCATTATTATTCCTGTTTTCAGAGGGAATTAATGCAGTATTTAGGATAAACTCCAATGAATAATTTTTTGTTTTGCGGAAAACTAATTTTTGCAGAATAAAAAGAACAAATTAAATTAAATAAAAAAAGCAAATTACATTTAAACTAATCTGCAGACAACTCTCATTTTAAAGAATGTTTTCCCATATTTATGTCCACTTTATTATGATTATATCCTGTCGGTCAGATTATGTATAAATTAAAAAAAAAAATTATTTGCTGTCTGTATTTCTACATGTAATCATATAATAATATTTTATCTCATTAGTTCATATTAAAATATTTCACTTGATCAGAAGCGTTAGTATTTTGTCGGCTTATCAGCACGCCGATATATTTTTTGCTGGAATATATTTTAGCTTGACATGAACAGGGCTGTAACAATCCAGTAGAATATTATATAGAATATATATGACAATGCAGCTCTTTCAAATGACTAAAACACGGTCATTTACCAATCCCAGTTTCCCACTGTAGTCACACAAGAATGTAGTTCTCCAGATCACAGGATAATTTAAATTAAACACAATTTTTGGTGCAATATAAATATATGCCTGTATTTCCAGTTCCTCATATATCGTAGGGCAACGTTTTGTAAGACGTTTTGCCATTATTATTTTAAAAAATCTCTGTTTTCTATCTCAAGAATTTAGTAAAATCATTAAATGTTATTTTATAGTAATTATATAAATGACACACGGTCATGAAAACAAAAGAAAATTTTAACCAATCAAAATTAAATATAACATAATAACATATATATAACAGACTCATTACTCGGTTACTAAAGCTTCAAGTGAATAAATGAATGAGTGGATGTGTGGTGCCCTGCTATAGACTGACACTCTATCCGAACAGTATTCCTGCCCTGCGCCCAGTATGGAACTAAACCCACTGTGACTCTTACCAGGATGAAGAGCTTGATAAGGTGGTAAAACCACGCAAGATGCAGCGGTCTATTATGCTAGCCCAACGCGGCTGAATTCCGTCTGCCTTGTCCAGGGTATTTCTGCCTTGTGTTCAATGTTTTCCAGTGGAACCGGACCTGCTGCAACCCTGACCAGGATAAAATGGTTGATGAAAATGAAATAAAATGAAACACTCGGGTAGTAAAATGACTAGCAATATTTCTTTTTTCATTTTCATTTTTTACCACAACTTTATCCTGGTCTGGGTCACAGTGGGTTCAGGTTCCCCGGATAGGACGCCAATTTATTGCATTAACAATAATACAGGGTGAGTCAAAATTATGGTAACACTTGAATGGCGGAAACCATTTATTCACAAAACATACTTCATATGTGTGATATGATTTACAGGACAGTCTCAACCTGTTCGCCATCATGTTCAACACACAAAAACAACGAGCAACAGTACACACATTTCGCAGGGAACAGATCCATTAGTGTTAACATCATTTTGACTCACTCAGTATAGTAGTTAAAATTATTTACAGCTTAAAATATTTTAACTTTATTAAAACTTGAAAATGTGTGTTTACACTACATAAGTCATCGAGTACCCTATAATATTTATATTAAAAAAAATTTGGAATTTTGAACATTTTTAATTTAAAATGAATTATCTTGGTCAGATTTTTTGTCTCTGAAGACTGACTTGTACTTCTTTTAAATCATACAATGCAGCTCAGGGAGACTCTGTTCCACTTTTCCTCTGTAAACAGGGTAGACTGAATAGACAGTGGTAGAGAGACAAAAAAAAAAGGAAAGCTCCCACCCCACCAGCCTCCTTGAAAAGTCGTGGCGCTTCAGGAACTGATACCTCCAAAAAAAATCCCAATAAAAGTGACCTTAAGCTCAAAGGTGCGATGCTTAGCTGGGACTTCCTGTCAGACATCAAGAGTTCAGAAATCACCCTTCTCTTTCCTCTTCCTGGTGTGTGAATTCTCGAAGCACCTCGCTTCCAGTTTGGAGTCCTGGAGGTGCACGTGACTGCCGAAATGAATGTGGGTCATGCATTAAAATGTATGAGAAGTGCAGAAGGCATGATGATGTGCTGATGGGGGCTGTTGCTGGGTATAAAACAGGATGATACGAACGCCAGGAACGTTTCAAATAAATGTGTATTTAGTGTCAAAATAAAGATGTGAATGTTGAGTGATTATATTAATCCTGGTCAGGGTTGTGGTGGGTCCGGCTTCTCCGGAATCACTGGGCGCAATGCAGAAACACACACCGAACAGAATGTCAATCCAACACGGGGCCTCAGTTAACCCCCCTTCTTCGTCTGCAGGCAAAGCCAATAATGTCTGTACACAGATGCTTGACTGGCTGATAGCACCAGTGGGGATTCAAACCCTGGATTCCTGAAGTAACATGCTAGCACCACCAGAACACCACTAATATTAATAAAGAAGCAAACACTACTATGTTTTTTCTGGAATTTTGCTAATTGTAGTGAATTTGTCGCTGCTGCCACCTCCACCCCTGATCGAGGACAGCCGACACGTGTGCCACCGATCCCTTTCTTTTCACCTGCTAGGGACGGGGTCTCACAAAGAGCAGTATCACCTGTATGTGTGTGTCGAATACACAATATTTTAATGTACTTTGTTCTATGTTCTATTTGTTTAGCAACCCCTTTGCATGTCTGACTAACGCATCTGTGTTTTATGCTTGTGTCACATCTTTCTTTGGCACTGTTTATCAAATCTGGAAAGCAGAATGCTAAGATTGTATTTATTCCTAGGGTCAAAGTGATTGTGCTTTTCAGCGTGATATAACTGACAAAAGTCAATAAGAAAAATGGTTACATTGTTCATCGCAATTTATTTGAGAAATAAATTTGTTTCTTTCCGTATTTTAGGGGTTGCCACAGCGGATCTGGTACTCATACCATGGATTTTACACCTTCCTGATGTAACCCTCCTATTTTTATCCAGGCTAGGAACTGACAAGTGCACCTCTGTTTGTTTGGGAAATAATAATAAGCTGAATTTGGATTCATGAGACAGATCCACAGTCATGAACTGTAACGCATATAAGTATATGTAAGAACAGTGACAAAGGGAATAAGATGCATGATTAAACTGATTCCAGGTAAATACACAGATCGAATACAAAGAAACTACCTCTTAGCTACTGCTGGGCGGTGTGACGGTACATTCAGTAAACTGGTTTTGATTCCTTGTACGCTATGTTTTTTTTATATACCGCCATACCGTAGCATAGCTAACACAACAGCTGTAGGCTTCAATAGGACGCAAATTATATAATACTGTTCGCCGCTAAAAGTGCTATAGAGCGCTGTGTAGATCAGGTACATCTCACTAGTTAGTCAGGTAGCGTTAGCATAACAGTATTAACGGATTAGAGAGGCTTTTTTGATATGTTGCAAAAAATAAACAAAACAGAAAACCGAAGGATGAAGGATGAAGAGAGAAAGACCAAATACACACCAGAAGAACCGGCCAAAGAAATGAGCCGTGTCGGCAGTTTAGAACAGACTAAAACACTATAAATATATACTGCACGGTCTGTCGAGCCACGGCTGATCCAAAAAACAAACAGTGGAGCGACATTACTAACGCAGTACCAATCCACCTATGCAAGGTGAGAAATAAGCTTTTAGAGCGATAATTAAAATCTGGATTCTAGGCTTGTCTTACCGGGGTTATACCAACGGTATACCTACAACTCCGATGCAAACTGGAAGCAGAGATATTTAAAGTCGTCCACTTTTCTTTAACAGACCTGTGGTCAAGTTGTACAGAGTTTGCAAACGTGGTTTTATTTGTTAAAGGTAGAGCTAAGGGTAATTGTATAATACTTAAATATTACATAAACAATACAAATCGTATATACAGTACTGCAACTGTTTCACGCATACTGATTCATTCATCATATACTGACTGTGTCTACTGTATTTTGCGGGGCCGAGCAAACCTTACAGTACTCAAAACCTTAATTATATACATGTACTTATGATAGTAGAATCAGCCACAGAAATATAAAATGTCGCAGTTATACAAAAAATACCATGATAGAAATGTTTGGTCGTACCGCCCAGCCCTACTCTCAGGCTAAAGAACATCAGTTAACCTGCATTGCAGAGGCTGTCGAATTTTGGCATCTGCATAGGTATGTTTCGCAACATGACCTTGCATTACTTCTGCATCTGCACCATCTTTTTCAATAAAAAAGGATCTATATTAAATATTATAATTATATTTTGGGGAGCAGAGGATTGGCGCTGTGTGTCCGGGGTATTCTTGCCTTGTGCCCAGTGTTTCCCAGTGGAACCGGGGAAACACTAAGACTACCATACGGACATAATAATAGTTTCATATTTTTATATTAATTTTATCTTTTGAACTGTATACTTTAATAACGTGTTTAAATCTTATTGAATGGAAAATAAAGCCATTCACATGTTGTCTTGAAAGTAACTGATTTTTTAAGATTTGCTACAAAAAGTACCGCACCAGCACCAATAATGCATGAGCACCATGAAGCACCCTGAACCTAAAACACAGGGTCTCATTTCTCATCCATAGTCTACATTTAACTCTAATTATTTAACCCATCGTTCTCAATAAACTGCCATTCTTCACTAATATGTATTTATTTCATAGCATTCAATAATAGTGACGTAATACAGACAAGAAATGCAATTAAATTCTTCATCGCAATTATTTACACTACCCTGTGATGGACTGGCGACCTGTCCGGGGTGTTTTGCCCAATGAATCGGACCCACTGTGACACTGATCAGAGTAAAGCAGTGCTAAAACAGACAATGAATAAATAAATGAATGAATTATTTATACGGCAATTGATGAACTGGTATTGAATTGACATTGCGTATTAAAATAGAACCATGTATCAGCGTGTATCAGGTTCACGACCCAAAAGAAAGTAATGTACCCCGGCTCAAAAGTAATGTGCATTTTTTTTTTATATTGTCAAAAAGTAAAATTTTAAACAGTGTGTTGCAAAAATATGTCTGTAAGTTTAAACATCAGTGAATCGTGGTAAACTGAACAAGTCTAAACCGCATTTTTCAAAAAATCCTGTTTTTTAGGTCACCACTAATGTAAATACACTCTCCTAACTTTATCCTCAAAGCTTACCAAAATAAAAGCCTTTCGGACAAATATACCAAACATTGAAGGCTTTTTTTCAAATAATTTGAACATTTCAAACTTTTATATGGTTAAGAGTTCAGGTGTGAAATCAGTGCAGACGGAATTGCTCTTTTTAATCGTTAACTTGCAGGGCCGAATTTTCCCGACTAAAACTGTTCATTCAACAGAATCCGGTTACATCATGACTAGATTCTTCCTTCGTTCTTCATTATTCCTCCACAAAAAGTCTCGATTTTCAGTTGATTTGAAAGCCGAGCACGTTCTACTCCAATGATCTTGCATAGCTCATCATTCTGTGTCTTGAGTGGGACGCACAATACGAGCCCGACATCGGGCCAACGAGATAATATTACATCCCTAACACAAAAAACCTGCGATTCCCAATCATTTCTGAGGGTTCAGCTATTGGACCGGGATGGAGGGGGGTAGAAAAGGGACAGGAGACTGCGAGCCATTTATTCCATTGCATTACCATAAGCTTGATTAACATTGGAAATGAAGTGCTGTGTCCTGCTATATGAAACCGGCTCGGGGGCTTGTGCGCACTCCGGGTCATTTTATTTAATAAAGCTTTGAACTCCTGATTAGCGATTAGCAAACTTCTCTTCTCTATGCTGATTGCTTTTGCAGAAATCAAGAAGCACCTTTAATCCTTAATGACATGTTAGCCAAGCTTTTTAATGTAACGGTGAGCCGGGCTATTCAAAGAATATTCACTAGTGGAGAACATTTATCTGTTCGTTCTTCTTTTTTTAGAGTCAAAGAAATGTCATCCAGTTGAAACACATCTGTACAAGTTAAGTGAATGAAGCTGAACGACACTGACTAGGCTTCTAGTTATTGCTAAATAAGTTTAATTCTCATTTCAGCACGTTTAGCATCATTTCCTATTGATAGGATTGCTGTACGTATTAAACAAAGCAGCATTTATTACATATTGTTGATGACTTTTTGCACATTATAAAGAAAATAAAGAGGCAACGACTATAAAACTTTAAATATTAGAACTCAAATAAAAAAGCTGCCGACAAGCATAATTATAATTTGACATTTAAACCCCTGTAAATCTTTTATCCAGTCTAAAGTCTCACACAAATGAAGTCAACGTGGCTCCACATTACAGCCAACAAAAAGACTGCAGTGTCTCTTCTTAAAAACGGACCCTGCTGACCACTAGGCCCACCTAATCGGATTTCCAGCGTAATGACTATTCTGCGCTCGTTGCTATTTCTGTTTTAGTGCACCACAGCTGCTTATTAATGGACAAAGGTCATTTAAGGGAGAAAAAACAATTATTATACTTTTATAGGTTTAAAACCTCGTGTCACTCAATTTAACTGCTGAAAAGTCACAGTATTTAGTAAAGCGATCTTAAAAATGTTATCGCACTGAGTGCTTTTTAAAAAGCAACACGCTTTCGTGGGGGGGGGGGGGGGGGGGTTTGACCTTCAGGGTGGCAGGTCATGTGCCAAGCAGATGGAACCCTCATTAGTGCTCAGTGGGTAATTTCAAGGGAGATAGGTTTCATACACAATGAGGAAAAAAATTGAACAGTAAATCACCGGCCCCTTGATGCCATAAATTAATTATGAAGACAGTACACTCGTGTAGTTCATTTGTGCAACATGGGCAGGATGACCGCTAAGTGAGTTCAAATTGATATTGGAAAAACAATATTAGAGCCGTGGCTGGAAAAAAAAACAGATCTACACACTAATTACTTTCAAAAGTTTCACTCCATGATGGAAATATTACAGTGTGTTTTATATGAACTTTAATTTTTTATGTGGTTTATACCAGTTAAATACTAAACCGTGATCATTTAATATCATAGTCTTGTTTTAATAAGTCACATTTATCTGGATATTTTCATATACAATATTTCTATTGCCCTACACAGTTCGAAGTAATTTCTTAGTGATATTTACAGTCATAGAAATGTGCGACTTTCCTTCACTGAATAATGTTTAAATCTGTCCCGCTATATGGACCAGTACAACCGTGCACTCCATTTCTTGTCTTCAGCAAGCGTGTCTCTCAGACCGTTCAGAAAATGGCGGACCATAGTGTTTGCTAAAGCAAAATACAGCACAACGCCACCTAGAGGACCGTAAAAACACAACTGAAAACTCTAACTCTGCAGTATTTCCCAGCTGTAATATGATGTTCTTACAAGTATCAAGAAAACGAAGATAGTCGTGTTAAGACAACGAACCTCAAATCCTAAAAAATGCTGAGGTGTATTTCAAATATTAGCGATGAAACAAAACCGAACAGTACAGTATTTAAAAACGACAAAAAAAGTTGAGACTGCAAAGTACAAGCCACTGTTTTAACCCGAGATGATAAAACTAAACTATTCCCAACACAACACAGTTCAGTTCTACAGTAGTAAAGTCTATTTTAATACATACAAGACTAAAAACACATTTGCGCCTGCATTTTTTCATAACGTTCTTATAATGATTTAGAAATATGAACATAAACCTATGTACTGAATATTCATATCACAAAAAAAATCTTCCTAAAAAAACATAAAGTATAAAAAGCTTTAGTGTAAATGATCACCTAATGTAAAATATACAAAGCAAAAAACAAACATAACATTAAAATGCTGGAAATATAGTGGACCAACGCTAAAGGACTATAAAATGATCACTTTACTTAAAAAGAAAATAAGACATTTTAATTTTTGGATGAATCCGGTATATTATGCCAGATAGATGAACACACATCTGGATTCGATCAGTGTAAATTCTATTACCCTGCATATTCAAAAAAGCACAGATTATACAAATATGTAACATTAATTCCATCAAATCTGACCGTACACTAAAAAACAGGCTGTTGTGCAGAGTCATTAGATTGTTTAGTTAAATAGCGTCGCCTGCATATAAGAAGTTGATCGGACTTCATGAAGCTGACATCAAGTAAAAGCATTTTGCCGTACAGTAGTAAGAAAACGTTTAAGCCTCCTCTACAGGGAGCAAACTTCTGCACGTTTCATGCGTAATGACTCTTTATTTGCTGAATTCAGCATAATCGGGGGGAAAAATTAAGCGTAAAATGTGGCACACTGAATATATATTATTTTTCAACATGTTAAATTAGGCCAAACATGGCTTAACTTAACTTATATGCACTTATTCAATAAACAAAACATGAAATGTGACCCCGGGTGTCCAAACTTTCGCACAAGACTGTATGTGAGTACTTGCAGCTGTGACCTGTCCAAGCGCCTAAGTGTTCGCCTACTTAACTTCAGCCGGCCACAAGTTCCCATCTGCTTTATTCCCCTTTAACACATAATTGACTTTTTTTTGTACCTTTACAAATATGCATTTATGTCTATCTATCTATCTATCTATCTATCTATCTATCTATCTATCTATATATATATACGGTTCTTAGAATGACTCTTGAACCAACCTAAAGTGAACTAGTGGACCCTCTTCAGTACAGTTGTCTACGTATTTTTAAAAAAGCAAATACAGCGTTTTAAACACAAATCTACCCAATGACGAGTCAAATTAGCACGATCAAAACTGCAAAACTTCTGCATTATGGTGGAAAAAACTCTACTGAGCATCACTTTAGCCTCTCTAGATGGGATTTCATCAGAAAACTAGGATAAAATAAAATACAGACTGTGAGTAGCTACATAAGCATTCTTCTGGCAGATTTCCTTTCAGATATGTGGAACAGCTGCAGCTTCGCCATACTTTTCCTCAGTGGATGATCAAAAAAGCTGTTTGCTGCTCCACAACTATGATTTAACGTTATGAGATGCGTTCAATGTGTAATTAAAGTGTGTATAAAAATCTAAAGAAATACAAAGAAGATACCAATAAAAATTTAGAGATTTGTGCGGAACTGGCTATATCCGCTACTCTTTTCAGGTCATAGCCTTTATTTAACAAAATAACTTTTTTATAAAGCCAAAAAATGCCACCCTAGGGTCAGGCATCATGTCCAAATGACTGCCATTAATTAATTATTAATGCCACAATTAATGCAAAGTTCTGCACAAAGCTCTATGTCCAGTAGTCAGCAAAGGCTTTTTTTAACTTCTTAATGTGACTATTGATCTTTTGTGCTTGTGGACCTTCAACACACTCTAAACTGGACAAAATTCCAACTAAGTTTGATTCTGCCTGCAAAACAAAGCTCAGCCTGCAAAGCCTGCAAACAAAGCTCAGCCTTCTGCCACACTGGAACTTTGCCCATGACTTAGTACGGTACGAGTGCATATGGAGGGGGTGGTTTTGAGATTTCATGTCACAATGTGAACCATAAGGTAGAATTCACGTTAATAAGTTTTGGTTGAAAATAAATGCAATTTAAAAAAAAAAACTGGGGTAAACAGTCAGCTCAAAATGCACCATTGTTTTGTATGGTTGTGATTTGCACATATAATGTTCTAGAAATTGCACTGGATCTATGCACATGTTATATCCAGCAAACAGATGGATGCACTTGTAATAAGTACCTGAGAGCAGCAGAGAGATCAATATTACTGAATGAGTCATATGAAACAAATGGGGCTCAACCCAACCTGACGTACAGCGCCACAGAACATATGGGCCCTTCAATACGCCAATACTGGGTTTAACTTGGGGGAAAAATATTGAATTTTAACTTCACAGCTGGAAGAATTTAACATCAGTGACACAGCAGGTAAAGTTAATGAAAATTTAGGCCAGGCTTTATTAAACTGTACACGTAAAGCATGATTTATCAGGACTTTGACGTGATTATGTTTTGAATATGATAGTCTCACTCAAATTTAAAAAAACAGAAAAAAAGAAAAATTTAATAAATAAAAGAAACCAGTGTTTTTACTAGCATTTGGAAACTATATGCTTGGGAAGCTTCACAGCTGAAGCATCAGGTTTGAATTGACACTTGCAGTGTTTTTCTGTACCCCGACTGGTTTGAATAAACACTGTAGCTGTTTAACTATAGGCGTCCAATCAACACCTCAATACCAGTGGTGCTCAGTTAACACTATAGCTGCTTAATCAGCACTGTGAATATTCAGCCTTTTAGGTCTTTCTCAGTGTCCTGTAATAATAAATTAAAGCTCATGGAGTTGTATTTAATACGCTACAAAACCTAAAGCTAATTACATTAACTTCAGTATAAAGTATATTATTATACGCCAAAGTTCAAAGATTTTTTATTATTGCAAAAACATCCTAATTTTTTTGTATACTGTGTTTTATACAAATTCTCAAGTTCAATTATATTACAGAATATAAATCTTATATAATATTATATTAAGAGGTCAACTTTTGATTAGTGTAGGCCTAATCAAATTATAATGTTTCAATATTAAAACATTATAAAGTTTAACAATCTGTGTGAATAATACACTATGTACAGTAATACACAATAGTACAGTATGTTTTGCACACTAAAAATAAAAATAAAGTTTCTCAAAATGCACATGAAGTTCAACGTAAACGGTCACAAAACTTTTTCATGTATAGGGATTTTATTATATATATATAGGCTACAGTATCTGCCTCATTTTTTATAAACCTGATTTTTTGTCATTTTTTACATTTAAGTTTAATGTTTAAGTTTTAAGTCTTAAACTATAAAGTTTTATATACACACACACACTTCTGGACAGCACGTGATTTTACTCAACAATAATGATAAATAAGCCTATAAGGTTGTTATTGATTTATTGAATATATGTAGGTCTATATTAGTGTACAGCCGTATTAAATGAACCAAAACGTTTTATTCAATTAGATTTGATTAGACTACATTTTAATGGTATCTTTTAAAAATGAAATTTGTTTATCAGCTATTAGGTATTAGTTTGTTTATTGTTCATTAAGTATTAGGTACGAGGTTTGTATTCTTTATGGATTGTCTGTAGGAAATTAGTACGATTATTAAGTTTAAAAGTTTTGTAATACGTTTAAAAAGCGTCAGTATTTATGCAACTTAGTAAAGTATATTGTAGTAAATATGAAATTTAGACATTCACAAATTAAGTTCAAAATATAAAGTTAATATTTATAGAGAAATTTAAAGTGTTATGATACGAAGTACAGAATTGATATATATATATATGTATGTGTATATTAAAATTAGTGTTAAAGTGGTGGTATAGGGATTTTAGTGTTAAAGTGGTGGTATAGGATCTATAAAGTAGAAGTATATTAAGTAATTAAAGTATTAAATAAATTAAATATATATAATATATATATTATATATATATAATAAAGTAGTAAATAAATTATAGATTTTTTAAGTTTTGTAGGACATTAAGTTTTTTTAAGTATTAAGGTTTCACTATTTAGATATGTAGTGAATTATTAGATTAAAAAGTTTTGATAAAACTTTAAAGTAAGTCTATATATATATTACGTTAAATAGAATAGTTACTATTTTACATAAGACTGTATTTTAATATTATTGTTATTAATACATATAAGTAGAAAGTTTGGAGTTGTTGGTTTTCATTTTTAAATATTTGTTTATATACAGCTCATAAGGTGTAATATCACTAACACAAGTCCAGCTGATGAATGTTATACCTGTTGTTGTAGTGAGTGGTTAGTCATACTCTCTCTCTCTCTCTCTCTCTCTCTCTCTTGGTGGTCACTTTAAAAGTGTAAAAGACCTTCTGGACGTTTTAAAGAAAGAGGTTTTAAACTTCTTACCTTGGATTCGTGCTGTTCCAGTACACAGCATATCTGTCCGAAATGATCTTGCTGTCGTCCGCCCAAACTGTGACCCAAACCAGGACGGCGAGCATCAAAAGTGCCAACTCCATCTGATACACAACACAGTGTCTGTCCATGCTGCTCGACTGCACCCCAAACGAATCAGATACAAACAATAATGATGTATATGGTGTATATATTTATATAAATGTTCCTGCTGTGACTCTTTACAAGAGCTTGTTTGTGTTCAGTTCTGTAGTCATTAAAGTTTAATCGCGATCATCACATTCTCCGGTCATCAAGATATAAATCGGGTATGGATAAAAAGAACCCGGCTGGATGATGAACGGTCAGTACGGAGCTACAGAGATCATCAGTTCCCATTAAAGCACAGACAGGATTAACTTCAGTTTTGCACAACTTCGCACATGCGGTGTGCTGGCGCGTCCATGTCCATGCGATATAATCCGTTTCAATAGGAAAAATAAAGCGATGTTAAAGATATCGCGGATTAAATGGTATGTCAGCCTTTGTGAGCCGAACGTGCAGCCGGTTGAGCTCCATTCTACTCCTTGGTTGATTTATTGCAAAAGCAAACTTTCCTCAGAGGAGAAAACTGAAAAAGTCAAAGCTCGGTCTGTTCACAACTCAATGCTCAGAGCAACTGTACAATCCTGTAAACATTACTCTGTTTTAACGTTACTCCACATGCCTGTGAGTGAAGACTGTACTGAGTAAACTCCTGCACATCACATGGAGCCGCTGACCGCTTAGCTGAGCAGTAGAACAAGTCCAGGATTAAGAGCTCCTCAGGTAGGCAGCATCCTCGTCCTCCTCGTGCCTTGTGAAAGTTGACTTGTTGTTAGCGCGCTACCTCTCCGACCCGGAGCTCGAACCGGTCAGCGGGACACCGGCGCCGCATCACTCGCTGAGTAAACACGTTGTCCGCGTTTTTTAACCCGGGTTTTCGTCAGCTACGGTCACTAGCTCGGGTTATCTCTCAGACTCGACTCGGTAGACCGCGAGTAAAATGGAGAATATATTTGATGGTTGTTTGTTCTCCCTCAGCGTCTCTTTCTCTCACTCGGGCTCGCGCTGACTGAACGAGCTAGCGAGCGACTCTCCATTCACGCGCTCACCAAGAGGCGGGGCCGCACGAGCGCTGCTCTAAAGTTTACATGACTGAGTGTTACTAACATTTACCTACAGTTGTTTAAAAGTTTGCTTAATTTATATTATTTCCTTCAAACATATAATAAAACTATGAATAAAACGTAAACACAACATTTAAAGCCATTTAAATTCACTTAAATTTAAAGCCATGTATTTGATTCACTTAAAACTAGCATTTGGGACGTATAAAAACCTGAGCAACTTACTGAATCAGCTAATGGTAATGACTAATTATTAGAAATAAGTAAATATTACCTCTTTTGGTAGATTTCACTGCTTCTAAACACTTTTATAGCCATCTAGGAGTCTTTTTGTCCTTGTTTAACCAATGTTTACCCACTCTTTCTTCCAAAACACTGCTAGTTCTGACATTCTTTATGTTGACTTGCATATTATCCACAGAATTTAGACGTAAACAATGATATTCAGGTCAGGGGATCATGAGGGCCATTCCAAAAGCTTCACCCTGTATTATCTAAAGTAGTTTATGATGTTTTTAAATCATTATCTTTTTGGCCATCTTCTTTTCAGCCTCATGGGTTTTTCATTGTTTGTTTCTTTGTTTTTCTGCAATGTTTCCTGTGCCACTGACTGCCACACAACCACAAAGCATAACAGATTGACACCATGACAGTTTGCAAAGTGTTCCTATTTATTATATGCTTCCTCTTTTGTTCCCTAAGCGTAACTTGATTTAATTTAATTAGTCCACTAACTTGTTTTCAGAATATATATGACTTATTTAATTTTTGCCTACTTCAGGCATTGACTTTATGATGAGGCTACATGTGAAGTTATCTTCTAATGACTATTTTATGCATTTAATGTTTTTGCAAGCAACAAAGGTTTTTTTGCATTTCAATCAACATACAAGTAGTTGTATGACAAAGAGTTTTTTAATGTCTATATTTTTTTATGACATTTTGAAAAACCCTTTAATATTTTTATTTCTTTTCACTACTTTGTAGACAATAATTTGCTGTATTTTCTAATCCTCAGTCAGTTGTTTCAATGGTACACAGGGTAACAAGACAAGAGTCAGAAAATGTATTTTGTTCAGACAACTTCTGACCTGCCTAACCAGTCCCAGTAATTTGCACATGACACAAACATGTGTAAATGATTTATAGTTGTAAATACATGAAGATAACAATAGTTATAGTGTGAATAAATATATGGCGGTCCATTTACCGGCATAGAACCTTAAGTCAAAAGTTTAATCCTTTCATAACAGTTCATAACAGCACAAAGTATTAGCAATTTTACTAGTGGTGTCAGACTTTTGGCCCCCACTGTAGCTTCTACTATTCTTATTTTATTATTTTATATATTCTTTTAAATGTTTGTTGTGATTGTTATTATTAAGCATTCAAAATATAACTACAATACTAACATAATAATATAATATTTATCATTTTTGTCAGAAAAGATAGATATTACTAAGAATATGTTCGATCCAACTAACAGACATCCTGCCAGGTATCTGTTAGTTATACTTTACAGTCAGTTCCAAAATTATTAAAGATGGCTTTAAAAAAATAATAATAATTGTGATAAATGAGTTTGAAAATGTCAAAATATATACAAATTAAAATTAAAAAAATATATTAAAGCATTGATATAAAAAAAAAACACACGCTGGCATATTCAGCACCTCTGCATTAAAAAGTATGCTAACATAAAACCAAGTCTTCTCGCTTAATGACGTTGAAAAAGAGAAAGCAACATTTCTCTCTCTTCAATACAGAATCTTAGGAAGTAAACCACTGCCTAGCTGTAGCTCTGGAAAACTCTATCCTGGTAGTCCGTGGTACCATTAAGTTTCTTTGTGTAAAACATTATACAACTGTACAGCACAGCGTTCAAGCAAAACTAGAACATTTGAAGTACAGTAGAACCCATTATAAATTATTATCCAGTATAACTAGGTAGTTACGAATAAGCTAAAAGACTTCGAGGCACAGTTGTTGTCTATTCTATTTATCTAACCCTGTAAAACCTTTTCTTTAAGCATAGCTGTACTATTTCATTTACTTCATTTACTGGACTGACCTATATAGAATATCAATGACCATTTGCAGTGTTGAATTACCACCTGTAATATTGCAAACAATATATTAAAAATGTAAACATTATGTCTAAGATTATGGGAGCTATTATGTGAAATATTATGTCTAAGACGTTACGTAAACTATGATAAAGTGACAATGGGAAACTGTCCGAGCATGTAAGCCTTGATTTAGGGTCCGTGTGCAGTGAATATATGTACTTCATATATCAAAATGAATCTATGTACTGTAATGGATTTTACCTAGCAGCAAACCTGCTTGCATTGCTGACTGTGTGTAAGTCCTTCTACCTCCACAACTGCACACTACCGTAACAATTAATCTATAAAATGTATTTCACCACTTTTAAGCCGATCTGCAGTGGCGTATTTTTGGCCTTACTGTTTATTTTGGTATGTGAGACTAGGAGCTGCTAGGAGCGAGTCCGAGAGCAGAGGCAGAAACGGTGCACAATGTGAGATTCAACAGTGATAAATATTTTAAACTTCAGGGTATGCAGACAGGGAGAGGGTGGGGAGAAAGAAAAATACAAATGAAACTTTAATTTCCTGCCTTTAAAAGTGGCACAGAGATTAATGGTAGACATTTATAAAAGTTTCATTGAAAGTTATGCATTTATGCATGGAGCGGTGGGGCTTGTCGACAACTTGTGGCAGAGCAGCAGAAGAGACTACGCTCTTGGCAAGAGCATGGACCTGAGAATAGTGTCTAATAATGTCCAAGCTTTAAAATAATAAAACGTATAAATATATATGCTAGCCTACATTCAGAGGATCCAGGGTCCGAATGGTAGTGCTGCTATCGGTTGGTCGGGTGTCTGCATAGATAGACTACTGGTTGAGATTTAAAAGATTATAAATAATAAATGATTTAAAACAAAGCAACATGGTGTGCATAGGTTATCAGAGTAAAAAAATTACTTTCGTGGTTTTGTTATTTTCTTTTATATTGTTGCTGGAGGCAGAGTTAGCTTTTGGTTGCTAACAATAACTCAGACAAATGGGCTTAGATTGCCTACTGACATGAAGGTTCAAATTAGGTCCCAAAATCATTTTAGAACTTTAAAAAAAGAAACAAGGTTATGACTCTGAATGAATTCCTAAATTACAAATTAAATGTAGTAGTTAAAATGGTACTTTAAAAAGTCATGGCTAAAGCGCTAATTGAACTCCAATGTCAGACCATTTTTACTGAAAAATAAAAATAATCTTCCAGTCTCAGCTTGTGAGATTTATCTGAAACTATTACAGTGGTACCTTGTAACTCAACGTCCACTAAACTCAAAATCTTTGAAACTCAACGACCTTCGTCGAGAAATTTGTACCCCTAAACTCAATGTTTCCCTTAAACTCAACGTGTGTGCAACTGCTGCTTTGCTCAGAGCTCGGCTTGAGCGGTGCGGTAAAACGTCATGCGAACATGAGACGAATCTGCATTTGTGTGTTCAGCTGTGCTTTTCTCCTGTTTCACTTTTAAACTTGTGTTACAGCTCGGGGTTCTGAGAAATTGTAAAAATCAGCTTTTCCGAGACAGTCTAAAACGCTTATCAATAAAAAGAATAATGTAACAACGTATTAAAAAGACGACACAGAAACACTAAACCTCTCTTAATTATTATTGCTTATTTGTTTTCTTCACTAATTAAGAAGCATAAGGAAACAATAAAGAAGTAAAGGTAAAGAGCAGGTTTTATTGTATTTGTATTGATTTGTAACTGTTTTTAATTGTATTTAAGTGTTTTATATTATATTTGTGTTATTTTCAGTGTATAAGTGTCAAAAGCAACCCCATTATTTTACATTAGCCAAAAATATATGCAGTTCCATGGGACCATGGAATGCATTAACAGGTTTCCCATACATCCTTATGGGAAAAAATTCCTTTTAAACTCAACGCCACTCCCAGAACCAATTGATGTTGAGTTTCAAGGTACCACTGTACAGGCCATCTGATAAATCGGTTAACAGCCACATATATTATGTGTAATTCTGTTTTATATATACAGTTAAAGTCAAAAGTTTATATGCACTTGTACAACACATGCATGTCTTGGAATTTCAACTTCTCATTTTTTTTGACCAAATGATTAATGGGCTGCAAAATATTTCTGAAAATAGTCAAATATATACATTTAGCAAATTAAAATACTATTTTAATGGTACAGTTAGTTCTGTAATTGAACTTTCTAGCATAGCCACTAATTCCTCACTTTTGACCAGTTCAACCAGCCTTTTAAAAGTAAATAGAACACCAGTCTCTTGTCAAGGTTTGATTAAAAAAAAAACACCAAACTGTCACCTAATGCTAGAAGAAATGAGATTCAAAAACTAAAAAATAAATAACAAAAAAGCTGCGTCATCATGGTGACACTGTCCACAGTTAAGCAAGCTTCATATTGCTATTTAACTAAAATTGCTCCTGCAATTCCCATGTCCATGTGATCATGTAAAGCTTGCTTGACTGTGGACATAGTCACTCATTTTCCAGCAGTCTGTATTTTTATAATTACATCTGAATATTTGGACATACAGTATGTCTGCTTAACACAATGTTTGAGTTTTGCTTCCAAACTTTGGGCCACTGGTGGATTTATTCTTTAATATGTACAATTAAACTAGCCCTAATTATATGGACACAGAAAACTCACCAAATGAATCAGTGAAAAGGAAAAAACATTACAACTTTCCTTCTACACTACATAGTTATTATTCTAAACTGCTGTATGTTTATTTCTGGCCGCATATTTATAAAAACTATTTTATTAAACGATAATCTGATAAAGAACCTACATTTTGGGGGGAATTATTCACTTGCTGTAAATAGAACAGTTGTACAAATCACTGAAAGCCCAGGACTGCCATGACACATGTCCACTAGCAGTGTATATAAACGTCACTGTATATATACTGTATATCCAATCCCCTCAGTGCAAAGGCTCAGATTTTGAAACATAACTCACTCTAGTGGCTGATGGGGGCAGCACATAGATAAATAACTATAGGAAACACTGACAGTCATGTGCAATCAATAAGACTACTGCACAACTTACCAAGACTTACTTCTCCATTACCGCAAAGCTAAAGGGCAGACGTCTGAGTCACAGGTCGTATTTCTCCCTCCCACCCCGTCTCTTACTCTTATGAGGCCAATTACACTATTTCTGAGGTTAGAGGAGTGGGTGGGCACAGTGGCGTAACTAGGAGCTCATGGGCCCCAGTGCAAAAAAAAAAAGTTGGGGCACCCTCAACAAATTTATATTATATTATATGTCTAGTAACGTTAAGCAGGTTACACAGATTCCCAAAATCCCTTGCTGTGCACTCACTGTATATTTTGATCTGAATTCTAAGCTGAATGTCACACACATATCGCCGCTACAATATCGTAATATAATAATAACGACCTGGCAGTGCAGCCAATGGGGGCAGTGCGGTAGGGGTTGAGTTCATGTTGTGGAGGGCCCCCCCAGCCATGGGCCCCAGTGCAAATGCCCCCCCCTGACATTGTGGTGGTGTGTTAGTGTGTGTTGTGCTGGTATGAGTGGATCAGACACAGCAGCGCTGATGGAGTTTTTAAACACCTCACTGTCACTGCTGGACTGAGAATAGTCCACCAACCAAAAATATCCAGCCAGCAGCGCCCCATGGGCAGCGTCCTGTGACCACTGATAAAGGTCTAGAAGATGACCAACTCAAACAGCAGCGATGAGCGATCATCTTTGACTTTACATCTACAAGATGGACCAACTAGGTAGGAGTGTCTAATAGAATGGACAGTGAGTGGACACGGTATTTAAAAACTCCAGCAGCGCTGCTGTGTCTGATCCACTCATACCAGCATAACTCGCACTAACACACCACCACCATGTCAGTGTCACTGCAGTGCTGAGAATGATCCACCACCCAAATAATACCTGCTCTGTGGTGGTCCTGTGGGGGTCCTGACCATTGAAGAACAGGATGAAAGCAGGCTAAAAAAGTATGCAGAGAAACAGATGGACAACAGTCAGTAATTGTAGAACTAATTGTAGAAAGTGCTCCTATATGGTAAGTGGAGCTGATAAAATGGACAGTGAGTGTACAAACAAGAAGGTGACACACATAGAACAGCGTATGCGGACTACAAAAGCCGAATCCCAGACATTTTTGGTCATTTAGAAATTCCATCCGGACGCATTTTATAGGTCAAAAAACAAGTGGACATGTCCAGGAAAACACCCTAATAAAGACCACACCTGAGACAACAGGTAGCTGAGCTGTACTGTCATCTGTTGAAGAAGATGAGCAGGTCAAAGGGAGCACGTCTCATACAGTGCTATATCTGTGGGTAAAATAGCTTCAGTCCCTACATTAAGGGTCATCAGGGGGCAGCGTGACTAATGCGTTAAACCCAATCGTGCCTGAGCTGCGATTAACATTATAATGTTTATATGTGCAGAAGCAATAGATCAGTCAGCATTTGAATACATCTGTTGAAAATATTTATTGAAAGTGCCCTGAAGTGCCATGTTAGTATTGCAACAAATGGACTGTGCGCCGCTAATTTTAAACCCCCACCCGCCCCGGCGATCATTTGACAAGCCAGGCCGACGTTTGCAAAATATATCTGTCATCGTAGCAGGTCATTTTGTAAAAAGCAGTCATTTGGAAATGTATATAGGCTTGAGGAGAGATGTCGGTAACAAGGTCACATCTGTTTTTTCTTTCCAGACCAATCTGTAGCACACGCCAGCGACCATGCCGTGTGTAAAACGGTCCTGGAGGGAGTGAGCATACCTTTTTAATAAAGCTTCAAACAGAGCTTTTCAAGCAAGAGGTTTTGTTGGAACGCTGTATCAGTCGTGAGATGAGAAGCACAACACGAACACGGACGAGATGGTCAGTTATGGAGCTCACATTTTAGTTCTATACTACAAAGCCCAAATCTGTTAAATGTGGGCCAACAGTTTGGGGAAGACCCTTTTTTGTTTTAGCATGACTGTGTTCTTGTGTACAAGGTAAAGTCCTAAAAGTCATAGTTTAGCAAGGTTGGTGTGGAGAAACTCCAGTGGCCTAGGTTAATGTCAAACACAGTCATGGCCAATTCGGTATCTTCAATTCACCTCACGTGTCTTTGAACTGTGGGAGGAAACACCGGGAGAACACAAACTCCACACATAAAAGACCCAGCCTGTTCCACCTGGGAATTGAACCTTCTTGCTGTGAGACGACAGTGCTACCCATCAAGCCAATGTGCCATTCTGGCCTGCACATAGCCCTGTCCTCAATTTCCATAAACTGCTGACCACTGCTTAATTCTGTTCAGGGTCGTGGTGGGTACAATTCACAATTCACAACACACACACCCACACACCCTCATACCTAGGGGGACCTAAGAATTTTCAATTAATGATTGCATGTCTTTGGACTCGGCGGCACGGTGGCTTAGTGGGTAGAACTGTCGTCTCACAGCAAGAAGGTCCTGGGTTTGATCCCCAGGCGGGGCGGTCCGGGTCCTTTCTGTGCGGAGTTTGCATGTTCTCCCTGTGTCTGTGTGGGTTTCCTCCGGGAGCTCCGGTTTCCTCCCACAGTCCAAAAAACATGCGGTCAGGTTAATTGGAGACACTGAATTGCCCTATAGTTGAATGGGTGTGTGTATGTGTGTGTGTTAGTGTGTCTGCCCTGCAATGGACTGGTGCCCCGTCCAGGGTGTTACTGTGTGCCTTGCGCCCATTGAAAAGCTGGGATAGGCTCCAGCAACCCAACGGACCCTAATTGGATAATTTAATTGAATTTAAGTGAATAGCCACACACCTTACTTGTATGTCTTTGGACTGGGGGAGGAAACCAGAGCTCCTGGAGGAAACCCACAGAGAACATGCAAACTCCATACAGAAAGGACCCAGACCGCTCCAGCTGGGAATCGAACCCAGGACCTTCTTGCTGCAAGATCACAGTTCTACATATCAGACCACCGTGTCACCCAAAAGCAGTAATAAAACTGTTTGTTTTATTACCGTTTTATCTGATTCAGGGACACAGTGGGTACAATCCACTGGGTGAAAGGTCCATCACAGGGCAAACACACACTCATACCTAGTGGGACCTTAGAATCTTTAGTTAACTTGACTGTATGTATTTGGACTGTGGGAGGAAACCAGAACTCCTGAAGGAAACTGAGCAGACACGGGGAGAACATGCGAACTCTAAACAGAAAGGACCCAGACCGCTTCACCTGGGAATCGAACCAGATTTTCCTGCTATGAGGTGACAGTGCTACCCACCGAGCCAACATGCCACCCAGTAATAAAACAATACACAGTAAGTATAGTCCCTATGCAACAATACAAATGTTTGATTTTAAAAGCAATTCCTGAAGGATAAGTGAACTAGGTTTAGTCAGGGTTCAGTTCTGCGATTTTGACTTTTCAAATGAAAACAATGACATAACGTAGAATCCAGCGCACCTGCATGTAATATTCCAGAACCTTTTCATAAAAGCTCTCATTTTTATGTTTTCCTTTCCTATAAAAACATTTTACTGCATTTCGGGATGATCTCAATTTAGTTCAATGTGTGTGTTACCCCCAACTGTACAGCTTTTAAAAGCAGCCAGAGCTAGAAACTGTCCGCCTCTTGTTTCTAGTAATACTGCCGGTCACGTACACAAACCATAGCTCTGTGTTAAAGCGCTATATTAGACTCGGGAGTCCTCCTCTAATAAGTATGCGTGTGTGTGCGAAAGTTATGAAGTTGCTCGTGAAGCTGGGACATAAACTTTAAACGCCTTTTGGCACGACTGCAGCGGAAAATGTGTAGTTTCCAGATTTATGACCGGTTCCCTTTGACTTGTAATCACGGCTATAATCTCACTTTGGATCTAGAAAGGTGCCGGTGACAAAATAAGCCTTTTAGAAGGCGTCAGTTAATGTTGCGGAAGACAAATTATGTATGTAAAAATACAGCACATTAAGATGGAAATAAAATGACCCTATTAGACAGAAATAAAAGGTTAAGTATCTCTTCACACACAAGTGCGTTTGTAGCCAGACGTGATTTTTGCATCCAAGTCTGCAATAAATGAATACGGTGTAGTACAGTACTCCCAAATCAATTCCATGTGAACAAATTAATGCATTTCAATACATTTTAATCGAGCTATTAATGCATACCAGGGACAAATCAGAAAGTTGAGGGTTCAAATCACGGCTCTGCCATGCTGCCAATGTTGGGCCTTTGTGCAAGCCACTTAACCCTCTCTGCTCCTGGGGTGCCGTACAATGGCTGACACTGAGAACTGAGCAAGCAAGATGGGATATGTGAATAAATGGCATAATTCATGTGCATCAGTTATATGACAGTACATGACGTGTAATGAAAAACATTTATAGATATAAATATATATATATATATAAATGTGTGTGTGTGTGTGTTTTGTTTATGTATTTTCTCCTTTTTCTCCCTTTTTTAGCTCATCCAATTGCCCCATTGCATCATGGTTCCTTTCCACCAATGCCGATCCCTGCTCTGACCGAGGAGATCGAAACGAACCCACGCCCCCTCCGACATGTGGGCAGCAAGCCGTATGCATCTTATAACCCACACATTGACGAGTGTTGTGCCACCTAGCGTTGTGTACGGAGAGACACACCCTAAGAGCACTCTTTCCTCATCTCTGTGTAGGCGCCTCTAATCAGCCAGCAGAGGTCGTAATTGCACTAGTCTGACAGAGAGAGACCCATATCCAGCTTAATCCCGCCCATATGAACAACAGGCCAATCGTTGTTCATGTGGCCGCTCAGCCTCACCCGGCAAGGCAGAGCTGAGATTCAATACGATGTATTCGAGATCCCAGCTCAGATGATATTATTATCAATTAAACAGATGATATTATTATCAATATTTATTGACCATGTACCTAATGTAACATGGACATTTGGCACACTAATATATTCATTCATTCATTCGTTCGTTGTCGGTTTACCACCACTTCATCCTATTCAGGGTCACGCTGGGTCCGATTCACTTGGTTAAAGGCAGGAAATACCCTGGACGGGTCCCCTGTCCAATAGAGGACACACACTCCTAGTGGGACTTTGAGTATTTCCATTTAGTATTTCCACAGTGGGAGGAAACCAGAGCACCTGAAAGAAACCCACACAGACACAGGGAGAACATGTAAATTCCACACAGAAAGGACCGAGACCATTTAACCTGGGAATCAAACCCAGGACTTAACCCACCGTGCCACCGTGCCTTCAATTCTTTGCAAATTCACACCCCATGTCCATGAAGACATGCGTCGCCGAGTTTGGTGTAAAGGAAACCCAGAGGCCTGCAAGTGTGCAGGCCTCTGGGGTTCCTGTACACCAAACTCGGCAACGCATGTCTTCATGGACCTCGCTTTAATCATGCTGGAACAGAAAAGGGCCGTTGCCAAACTGCTGACACAAAACTGGAAGCAAGTAATTGGATATAAGTGATTTTTAATGGATGTGGCTGACACAGGAACTTAATTATTAGGAGGGGTCTCGTGAAGATCTGGCACACCCATGTGTTCACTGGGCCGCATACTGATACATATCAGAGCTTTAACATTATTTACACTATTTCTGTTAAGCAGATCCAGTAAACCTTTTCAGCCAAGTCATGTCATTTTAATCAAAGTACAGCAATCCATTAGAGGGCTTCAGCCATGCCCCTCCTCACACATAGCCTATCATGTCTGTGTAGACGCCTGGCCAGACGGTGGTGGGCTAGCATACTCAAGCCCTAATGTATCTGCTAAGAAATTAAGTTGCCGTTTATTTATTTAATGAAAGTAAAGTCTTAGTTCCACCATTGCCCTCAATTATGTGATCGGATTAAGCGTAGACTCTTCATCTGGGGTTTAACACAGCATTTAGAACCATCTCTCAGTGCCCGAATGTGTTTTAATATGTGAACGGGTCACTAGAAGAAAGCCCTGGTAATACGTTCCATCTGCTTAACATAATTAAAGCATTTACAGCAGCTTAAGAGCGAATATAAGATAGTACTCATTTAATCAATGGGTTAAATGTTTCCAGAGCTGATGGTATTCCTCGGTCCGTGGTCCTCTGCTTGCAGATTTGTCTACGAACAGTTATCCTCTTTGTTTCTACTTGTTGCTGACTTGGGCTCTGGGGATCTTTGTTATTTGCACCCCCTAACGAGCCCAAGTGGTACTACAAGCAAAGCTTGCACTACATAAACGTTTGGTTTGATGCAGAGTCTCCGATTACTGAAATGGGTGGCACAGTGATACAGTTTTCCTCTGGGTCAGGGTGTGTGGTGCTACCGATTAGGTCTGTCTGAAAACCAAAAAAAGTTGGGACTGGGCCAATTTAAGGCTAGTAATGAAGTGAAAAAATGAAATAATGATGCGATTGTAAACAGGTGATGTCAACAGGTGATTGTAATCATGGTTTGGTACTAAAGCAGCATCCAGGAAAGGCTGAGTCTTTAATGAGCAAAGATGATCAGAGGATCTCCAGTTTATCAACAAATGCAGAAGAAAATGATTGAAATGTTTAAAAACAATGTACCAAAGAAAGATTGGAAGGGATTTGCACATCTCTCCCTCTACAGTGCATAATATCATTAAACGATTCAAGGAATCGGGGGAATTTCAGTGCATAAAGGCCAAGAGCGCAAGCTTAAGCTAAAGGCCTGTGATCTTCGATCCCTCAGATGGCACTGCATCAAGAACCGCCACTCAACAATAGCTGATATAACCACATGGGTGAGGGATTACTTTGGCAAACCTTTGTCAAGCACTACAATACAATACAGAGTTACATGCACAAATGCCACTTAAAACTTTACTGTGCAAAAAAGAAGCCTTATGTTAACCATGTCCAGAAGCTGCGTCGACTTCTCTGAGCTTTGAGGCATCTAGGATGGACCATCACACAGTGGAAATGTGTATTGTGGTCAGATGAATCAGCATTCTAGCTTTTTTGGAAAAAACGGACGCTGTGTGCACCGGACCAAAGACGAAAAGGTCCATCCACACTTATCAGCAAGTCCAAAAGCCAGGGTCTGTCATGGTATGGGGCTGTGTCAGTGCCCTTGGCAAAGGTGATTTACACTTCTGTGATGGCAGCATTAATGCAGAAAAGTACACATGCTGCCTTCAAGACATCATCTTTTCCAGGGACGTCCATGCATTTTTCAACAAGACAATGCAAAACCACATGCTGCACACATTACAAAGGCATGACTGCGGAAGAAGAGGGTACAGGTACTGGACTGAACTGGCCTGCCTGCAGTCCTGACCTGTCCCCAATAGAGAATGTGTGGAGAATTTTGAAACAAAAACTGCGACAATGATGACCCCGTACTGTTGCACATCTTAAGACGTGTTTGCAGGAAGAATGGGACAAAATAAAAGCTGAAACACTAAATCACTTGGTCTCCTCGGTGCCAAAACATCTTTTAAGTGTGGTGAGAAGGGATGGCAACATTACAAAGTGGTAACTGCTTTACTGTCCCAACATTTTTTGGAATGTGTTGCAGGCCTGAAATGCAGGAATGGATGTTTATTAGTAAATTAAATGAAGTTGAGCAGACAAAACATGAAATATCTCAGGTTCATCCTGTCTGCAATTAAATAAAAGTCAAAGTAAATGTTAGAACTGGGGCAGGCAGTACGAGCTGCAGATTTGTCGGTGGGTTTCTGCCAATTTTTTGGTAAATTTTGTCTTGTATTATGCCAATCAGACAGCACTTAAATGTGCTGAATAGTCAAGTACGGACCCTGGAAATGTATTTTGGCTCAAAATGTAACCACTTATTTTTGATATTTAAGTCCTTTGGAAAGCTATGCAAAAACATTCTTTTCTGACAGCGAACAACAACAAAATGTTTGGACACTTTCCCACGGTTTTGTGCGTCTAGCTTCGCTACAATATGATCTAATTAGCTTGAGGTGGAATTGTTCAGGGTCGTATGTAATTCATCTGTCCTTGTGATGTCACAGCCATGCGGGATAGATTTAAAAGAGTTTAGTTTCTTTTTATGGACGGTATGAATTTGGGCTCAAATTTTAGTTTTTAAGTGTGTCTGGAGTGATTATTTTAAACTCTTCGCTTAGCGGTTAGGGTACTGGACTAGTAATCAGAAGATTGCTGCTTTAAGCCCCAATGATGCCAAGTTCCCACTGTTGAGCCCCTGAAAAAGTCCC
Organism: Trichomycterus rosablanca; assembly: GCF_030014385.1. Lineage (NCBI taxonomy): Eukaryota > Metazoa > Chordata > Actinopteri > Siluriformes > Trichomycteridae > Trichomycterus > Trichomycterus rosablanca. Next base: position 22,409,077 of record NC_086004.1, read on the forward strand.
TTAATCTTAATTGTTGCAGTCACAATTCCAAGTGGATTTGGATTAAAAGTGTCTACTTAAGAGTTGAGGGACGAATGAACGAAGCCAAATACAGGAACATCCTTGAAGATAACCTCCTCCAGAGCACACGTGTGTTATCTTCAAGGTTATCTTCAAGGAAGTTCCTGTATTTGGCTTCATTGGACGGATCCAACATGACAGTATCCCAAAAACAGGCGGCTAGTTTACAGACACTCATCATCCAACCTGAAAGATCTGAGAGAACCTTATACTGCGATATACACCGATCAGCCATAACATTAAAACCACCTCCTTGTTTCTACACTCACTGTCCATTTTATCAGCTCCACTTACCATATAGAAGCACTTTGTAGGTCTACAATTACTGACTGTAGTCCATCTTTTTCTCTGCATACTTTTTTAACCTCCTTTTACTCTGTTCTTAAACGGTCAGGACCCCCACAGGACCATCACAGAGCAGGTATTATTTGGGTGGTGGATCATTCTCAGCACTGCAGTGACACTGACATGGTGGTGGTGTGTTAGTGTGTGTTGTGCTGGTATGAGTGGATAAGACACAGCAATGCTGATGGAGTTTTTAAACACCTCACTGTCATTGCTGGACTGAAAATAGTCCACCAACCAAAAATATCCAGTCAACAGCGCCCCGTGGGCAGCGTCCTGTGACCACTGATGGAGGTCTAGAAGATGACCAACTCAAACAGCACCAATAGATGAGGGATCGTCTCTGACTTTACATCTACAAGGTGGACCAACTAGGTAGGAGTGTCTAATAGACCAACTAGGTAGGAGTGTCTAATAGAGTGGACAGTGAGTGGACACGGTATTTAAAAACTCCAGCAGCGCTGCTGTGTCTGATCCACTCATACCAGCACAACACACACTAACACACCACCACCATGTCAGTGTCACTGCAGTGCTGAGAATGATCCACCACCTAAATAATACCTGCTCTGTGGTGGTCCTTACCTTTAAAGAACAGGGTGAAAACAGGCTAAGAAGGCATGTAGAGAAACAAATGGACTACAGTCAGTAATTGTAGAACTACAAAGTGCTTCTATATAGCGAGTGGAGCTGATAAAATGGACAGTAAGTGTAGAAACAAGGAGGTGTTTTTTTCAGTGTATTCTGCTACCCTGAGTTATGACTCTGTGTCAATCTAATTACCATTTAATTACACAGATTACATTAGCTAACCTTACAAAGCCAAAGGCTGAATAAAATTAGATCAGATAATTGGAATAGTAAGCCTACTGCCCGTCCATATGCACAGAATATTGTGCTCTGTGTGTTTCAGCTACAGTATATTAACATCACATATGGACAGTTCCCAATTCGATTGATAAATGATTCAGGGGGGTGACGAAGTGAGCAGAGCAGATGGACTACAGTCAGGAAAAGTATTAAATGCAACTATAAACATAGTAAATGCATAATTCACGATTCATTAATTTTTAAGATTTTTATTGTGTAATTGTGTATTCTTGCTTCAGTTTTAAGCCTGTAATGAACCATCAAACTTCTTCTGCCCATTTAATTTGTTAATTACTTCTAAATTAAGCTGTCAAACATCGACTTGTTGTTTTCCTGTTCTCAAAAATCTATTATCTATTTATTTTGCCAAGAACCTGACATGAAAGGTGTTTCCTACGATGCCTGAGAAGACACAGGAGCATCCTGTGTCCGCCATTTTTGAATTACAGCCTAGCGGAGGAGGCTGTGATGTAGGAAATGGACCGACAAGGCTTTTACGGAGGAAAATGGGGCCCATTAATGTAAATGAAAGACCATCTCGGCCTGTAACACAAACCCGGAGCGGGACTCTGTGTTTCCACTGCCCGCTGTGAGAGCAATTATGGTGGGATACACAAATGTAGCGTAATGGATAAAACTAATCGGTGCCCTCTAATTCTCAGAGAGTAATCCATTTGTGTCCGCTCGGAAAAGTCTGCAAAAAGTGGAGAACATTCTCCGCTAACTCAAGCCTGCATAATAACGTTATTAAAAGTAATGAATGTTAACCTTTGTGTTTTTTGTGTGTAATGGTGATGGAGACTATACATGCTGAATATTTTTATATATATATATATATATATATATATATATATATATATATATATACAGTGTATCACAAAAGTGAGTACACCCCTCACATTTCTGCAGATATTTAAGTATATCTTTTCATGGGACAACACTGACAAAATGACACTTTGACACAATGAAAAGTAGTCTGTGTGCAGCTTATATAACAGTGTAAATTTATTCTTCCCTCAAAATAACTCAATATACAGCCATTAATGTCTAAACCACCGGCAACAAAAGTGAGTACACCCCTTAGTGAAAGTTCCTGAAGTGTCAATATTTTGTGTGGCCACCATTATTTCCCAGAACTGCCTTAACTCTCCTGGGCATGGAGTTTACCAGAGCTTCACAGGTTGCCACTGGAATGCTTTTCCACTCCTCCATGACGACATCACGGAGCTGGCGGATATTCGAGACTTTGCGCTCCTCCACCTTCCGCTTGAGGATGCCCCAAAGATGTTCTATTGGGTTTAGGTCTGGAGACATGCTTGGCCAGTCCATCACCTTTACCCTCAGCCTCTTCAGTAAAGCAGTGGTCGTCTTAGAGGTGTGTTTGGGGTCATTATCATGCTGGAACACTGCCCTGCGACCCAGTTTCCGGAGGGAGGGGATCATGCTCTGCTTCAGTATTTCACAGTACATATTGGAGTTCATGTGTCCCTCAATGAAATGTAACTCCCCAACACCTGCTGCACTCATGCAGCCCCAGACCATGGCATTCCCACCACCATGCTTGACTGTAGGCATGACGCACTTATCTTTGTACTCCTCACCTGATTGCCGCCACACATGCTTGAGACCATCTGAACCAAACAAATTAATCTTGGTCTCATCAGACCATAGGACATGGTTCCAGTAATCCATGTCCTTTGTTGACATGTCTTCAGCAAACTGTTTGCAGGCTTTCTTGTGTAGAGACTTCAGAAGAGGCTTCCTTCTGGGGTGACAGCCATGGAGACCAATTTGATGTAGTGTGCGGCGTATGGTCTGAGCACTGACAGGCTGACCCCCCACCTTTTCAATCTCTGCAGCAATGCTGACAGCACTCCTGCACCTATCTTTCAAAGACAGCAGTTGGATGTGACGCTGAGCACGTGCACTCAGCTTCTTTGGACGACCAACGCGAGGTCTGTTCTGAGTGGACCCTGCTCTTTTAAAACGCTGGATGATCTTGGCCACTGTGCTGCAGCTCAGTTTCAGGGTGTTGGCAATCTTCTTGTAGCCTTGGCCATCTTCATGTAGCGCAACAATTCGTCTTTTAAGATCCTCAGAGAGTTCTTTGCCATGAGGTGCCATGTTGGAACTTTCAGTGACCAGTATGAGAGAGTGTGAGAGCTGTACTACTAAATTGAACACACCTGCTCCCTATGCACACCTGAGACCTAGTAACACTAACAAATCACATGACATTTTGGAGGGAAAATGACAAGCAGTGCTCAATTTGGACATTTAGGGGTGTAGTCTCTTAGGGGTGTACTCACTTTTGTTGCCGGTGGTTTAGACATTAATGGCTGTATATTGAGTTATTTTGAGGGAAGAGTAAATTTACACTGTTATATAAGCTGCACACAGACTACTTTTCATTGTGTCAAAGTGTCATTTTGTCAGTGTTGTCCCATGAAAAGATATACTTAAATATTTGCAGAAATGTGAGGGGTGTACTCACTTTTGTGATACACTGTATATATATATATATATATATATATATATATATATATATATATATATATACTGTATATATATATCTCCTTTTTCTCCCTTTTAGCATGTCCAATTGCCCGATTGCATCACACTTCCTCTCCACCAATGCCGATCCCTGCTCTGATTGAGGAGAACAAAGCTAACCCACTCCCCCTCCGACACATGGGCAGCATGCCTTATGCATTTTATCACCTGCACTTTGACGAGTGCAGTGCAGCTCAGCGTTGTCTCTGTGCAGGCACCATCAATTAGCCAGCAGAGGTCGTAATTGCACCAGTCATGGGAGAGAGACCTCATCCGGCCTACTCCCACCCAAATCTGAGCAACAGGCCAATCGTTGTTCATGTGGCCGCTCAGCCTTAGCCGGTAGGCAGAGCTGAGATTCGATACGATGTATTCGAGGTCCCAGCTCTGGTTCCAGCGTGTGTTTTTACCGCTGCGCCACCTGAGCGGCACATGCTGAATATTTTTTGTGTTGGATATGTACACTTGAGGACAAAATTATTAGCCCCCCTATGAAAAATTCATTGTTTTAAATGTATTTCCCAAGTACTGGTAAATAGAGCAAATAACTTTTAACACAGCTTTTTCAAACATCCCAGTTTTATTTTGAATGATTACATAATTTTACTTTGCCCACAGAAATGAAATTATTTCACAAAATCAAAAACTACCATGGTCAAAATTATTAGCCTCCCTGATGCTAATAGTCAATTGTGTATCCTTTTTGCTGGATAACAGCCTGCAGTCGTTTACTGTAGTTTTTAACAAGTCTCTGACACATCTCCTGAGGAATCCCAGCCCATTCTTCTTTGGCAAATCTCTCAAGCTCCTCCAGATTTGATGGCCTTCTGGCATGAATCTTCTTCTTCAGTTCACCCCACAGATTTTCAATGGGATTCAAGTCAGGGCTTTGTGCAGGCCAGTCAATAACATTCACTTTGGTCTTCTGGAGGTAGTTCTTCACCAGGCGCGATGTATGTTTTGGGTCATTGTCATGTTGGAAGAGAAAGCGACGACCCAGACCAAGTTTTGCTGCTGACTGCTTAAGGTTTTCTTTCAAAATCTTCATATATCCTTCTTTCCTCATGATTCCTTACACCTTGACAAGATTCCCAGGTCCAGATGCACTGAAGCATCCCCACAGCATAATACTCCCACCACCGTGTTTCACTGTGGGGACGGTGTTCTTTTGGTGATAAGCCTCCCCCTTTTTCCTCCAAATATAAGCAATGTCTCCAGGGCTGGGGGGGGGCTGAGGGGGGCATTGCCCCCCCAAATTGTGTCTTTGCCCCCCCAAGCACAATGCAAGCAACGGCTATTTTTAAAATTATCTCTGAACCAATCACAAAAATGCATTTTGTTTTACAGTGTGAAGATATTTCCTTGCTTATTCCTGATTGGCTCTTTGAGTCATATAAAAATCGGCAGACTGCCCCAAACAGTTCAGTTCGGCAGTATATGTTCTGTTAGTGTGAGCGAGAGGCAGGTATACTGGTAAACACTTTTTTTTTACAGAATTAGTATTCTTTTGTTTTCTTTATATTTTAATTTCCCAATAATATAAATATTCTCACTCATTCCTATTTCCACGTTTGAATATTCTCAGTCTGTGTGTAGGTACATTTGTCAGCTTTGACTTAAATTTGTATTAAAGCCTTTCAAGAAATAGAGTTGTTCTATTAGTAATGGCAATTTAATTAAGGGGGCGTATTAAAATGAAATACAATTAGATAATCTTTTTTCTCCATTTACATAATCAACATGTATTTTTTAAATCATTGGGTTTTAAGTTTAAGTTCGAAAACATGCATTTTTATTTCTTTACCTCATACATCACTTTAAGCCAGTATCAATAGCTTGGCTGTCATCATTCATGCACAAATCAAGCCTTGAATATATTTCTGGCTTCAAAAACATGACTATCAACATGCCCCCTCATTAGGTTTTACTGCCCCCCCCAAGCAAAGCAGTCCAGAACCGGGGCTGAATGTCTCTATGGCCAAAGAGCTCTACTTTTGTCTCATCTGACCAAAGGACATGCTTCCAGTATGCATAATCTTTCTCCAGGTTGTCCTTAGCGTACTTCAGTCTGGCTTGAAGGTGTCTTTTCTGCAGGAGTGGAGTTTTTCTTGGTCTGCAACCTCACAATTCATTCCTGTGCAGGGCTCTAGTGATTGTCTTTTTTGAGACAATAATTCCTGACTTGGCCAAGTCATTCACTAGTGTCTTGGCAGTTGTTCTGGGGTCTTTAGACACATCTCTCACTAGTTTCCTTTCCAGGGTCTTTGATATCTTGCGCTTCCTACCTCTGCCAGGCTTGTTCTGTATTGTGTGGCTCTCTTTGAATTTTTTAATAATACTTCTCACTCCAGTTCTTGACACTTGGAAACGCTGTGATAACTTTGTATATCCTTCTCCTGCTTTGTAAGCATCAATGATTCTTTTTCTCAAGTCTAAACTGATTTCTTTAGTTTTTGGCATGATGCTTTCTCAAGTGACAGCTCAAATGCTTACTGAAGCTTTTATACTGTGTGTAAATTGGGAGATAACCCTCAGCTGTGACTTGATTTAATGAGCTTTCATCATTACAAAGTTAAAGCACACCATTGCACAACAGTGGTTTGTGCTATGGCTCAATAAAAAGTCAGTTCTTAAGGGGGCTAATAAAATTTTTGTTTCTTTTGAAATAGTTCTGTTATAGTAAGCAAATAAAAATAATGTATGCTTTCTAAAGAAACCTAGTATGTTTAGAAATGCTATATTGAAAAATCCTTGCTCTGTTATAAAAGGACTTTGGGAAATTTTGAAATAACTTTAAATTTCATAGGGGGGCTAATAATTTTGTCCTCAAGTGTACATGCTAACTGTGTGGTCTTAGACACTGACGGTCCAAAACATTAGAACCATCTTCCAAAAATGTGCATGTCAGGCAGGGATATAAAAAATGTTGGGCGGATAGTGATTACTCGTAGTCCACGTGTTAAATGCAGCAGATATGGGTAGCAAAAACACTTACATTTAGTGAAGACAAATATTCAGATTCAATTATAAAACAGTTCTACATCTGTCTAAGATATATTAACTCTCTTGAACATTTATTTAACTGTCAAAAGTACAAATAATTACTTTTAATGACGGTCACTTGTCTGCATTTTATCCCCCAAAGCTCAGTCTTTGCAAGCAAATATTGGTCTTGATTCAACACTTTGTGCCAAACTAATTTGTCAATCAGCTGAAAAGAACATTTTTTGGAGCCCCGAGTTCTGTAGAAGCTCGGCTCTGCTACTGGTTGGCTGGGTGCTTTCTAGCACATCATTTCTCTGGACTCTCAGATCTCAGATGGACTAAAAGATGGTGTAAACATGTGATGTGGCATACAACATATAGAGGTAGACAGACAGACATAGATAGACAGACAGATGGATAGATAGATAGACAGACAGACAGACAGACAGACAGACGGATAGACAGATAGATAGACAGACAGACGGACGGACAGACAGACAGACGGACGGACGGACGGACAGACAGACAGACAGACAGACAGACAGACAGACAGACAGACAGACAGACAGACAGACAGACAGACAGACAGATAGACAGATAGATAGATAGATAGATAGATAGATAGATAGATAGAAATAAAGAAAAACAGACAGACAACTTGGCAGTGGTGGGGCTTGAACCAGTAACCTTCTGACTACTAGTGCAGTACCTTAACCACTAAGCTACTGTTTGCCTAGTGGTTGCCTAGTGGTTGCCTAGTGGTTAAGTGGTAGTTACCTTGCTAATATTTGTTGGGAATCTTTTTTGAATCCTCTTGTAGTTGGCAGTAAATTTTAGAATGAGTTTTACATTTGGAAGTTATAAACATTACATTGACTGGATTCTGGCAGCTACATGGTGAGAGACTAACTTTTAAAGCTGCAATTACTCTCTGAATTGTCTTCTAATGTTTTAGAATTAGAGTTATAAGTTATGTCATTTAAGACGTCTATAATTTATTAATATGATTTATTAATGTAACGTAGTGTAATGGCAGGGGTTTTAGGATTATTTTATAGGATCCAGAGTTGCGACTAGGCAAATCATTGCTTGGAAGCAGCTGAAAGCAAATCAGAGAATTTTCTGCTTGCTATAAACACAAGCTGAACATTACCAAGCTCCTGCCTATTACTGAAAGCCATTATATCTAATCTGAATATAATAAGCTGTGCAGTAAAGTTAAATCTAATGCCCATTCAGGGATCTGGGGATGAACACTAGCAAGTCTAACACAGTACAGTGTTGTTAGAGAGGGCCGTGTGATGCTATGAGGTTACTCTCTTAATAAGCACTCTTGTTAATTATGCTAATAGGGTAGAGGAGCACTCTGCTGGGATAATGATAGGGTAATATTTAGCTGCACCATTTAATAGACATGGAGCAAAGTGATTGGAAGACCCAGCCAATTAGCTGAGCTCTTCCCTCTTGTTTCCCTCTGTGAGCCTCTCTCTCAGCTTCCAACAAAAAAGGAAAGTCAGAGGTCTGGTATTTGTACATTTCCAGACCAACCCTTGTGTAGAGGAAAAAATTTAGTTTGGAGTTGATCTGTCCTGTCAGCATGATTTGCCATGCAATAAAAGAACTTGGATTTGGATATTCTGTCATAAATTTAACCCGAGGTATGCGACTGCTATGCTTTATGAAGGGATCGTTTTGACCCTGGACAATACCACTTACTGTTAAGGACTCGATTTCAACTCGGCATCCTCGATCTGCTTCAGCCTATTGATTAATTACTGCATAGTGGAAACATCTAGAAGCAACAACACTTCAGCTTCACATATAAGTGCACTCTTTTTTTATTTACACTGTATGGTCAAAAGTATTTGGACACCGTAAGCTTGTTGGACATCCCATTTCAAATACAAATGGTATTAAAATACAAAAACCTCTATGTGTATGTTTTCTAGACTTTGAACTGTGTGTGTGTGTGTGGGGGGGGGGGGGGGGTAAGGGCTAAGCTTTACTTCCTCTCCTTGTAGACCTTACTTTATGCACAGGGGGACAGTCATGCTGGAATAGGAAAGGGCCTTCCCTACAGAAGAGAAGCCCCGGGCGCCCAGGTGGCACAGCGGGATATTCCATTAGCACACCAGCGCAGAGATTCTGAACTCCTTGGTTCGAAACTCAGCGTGAGTGCCATCTAGTGGGCATAATTAACAGTGCCTGCAGCTGCAGGGAGGGATGACCGGATGAATATGTGGGCGGGGTCTTCAAACGCTGTGTAAGGACCCTGATTGGCGGATAGAAGCACCTGTGCAGAATACATGGGTGGAAAAGGGTTCCGGTAAGTGCTGCGCACGGGTCGGAGGAGGCGTGAGCAGCAATATACCCACCTCGACTGCAAAAAATCGGGGATTCCCAGCAGTGGAAGACAAATTGACTACACTAAATTGGGAGAAAATAGGAGAAAATGCATAAAAAATACACAGTATACAGTCTAAGCAATCGAGGTTTAAGAGCCTTGCTCAATGACCCAACAGTGGCAGCCTGGTAGTGATGGGGCTTGAACTAGCAACCGTCTGATTACCAGTCCAGTACCTTAACTGCCCCATATAATCCTCATATAATCATATAATCCTACATACTTTCATATTAATATGATGTTCTTGGGTAGGTGTGGGCAATTCTTCTTTATTCAAACATGCCGATATGCATCTTTGTGTTTCAGGGGTGTTTTGAATGGACTGTAGGAAGAGGAACGATGGCAGTGCAGTTTTATGGTTTATCTTTATTGAGTAACTGTTGTTCCTAATGTTTTCATTTCATCCCACAACTTTCAAATAATTCCTGTTACTATTCACTGGATGTGTTAAGGGAAGTTGAAGCCTAGTGGTTAAGGTACTGGACTAGTAATCATAAGGTTGGTGATTTAAGCCTCACCACTGCCAGGTTACCACTGTTGGGCCCCTAAGCAAGGCCCTTAACCCTCAATCGCTTAGACAGTATACTTATACTGTCACAGTCACTTTGGTTGAAAGCGTCGCCTAAATGCCGGAAATGTAAATGGATTATTTATTAAATAACAGACTCAAAGCAGCTCAGGTGGCGAAGCGGTAAAACACGCTAGCACACCAGAGCTGGGACTTCGAATACATCGTATCAAATCTCAGCTCTGCCATCCGGCTGGGCTGGGCAGCTATATGAACAATGTTTGGCTGTTGTTCATACAGGGTTAGGGAGCCAGAGCCAGAGGGGGACCTCAAAACTGATGCAATTACAACCTCTGCACAGAGTTGAGGAATAGTTGAGGCTCTCCATGCACAGGGCTGATTTGCATATGAACTCGGCTGGTGCAGGTAAAAAGATGCAGTTGGCTACTGCTTACATATCGAAGGGGACTTGTGTCAGTTTGCTCTTCTCAATCAGAGGCAGGGGTCAGCACCAGTAGAGGGGAAGCGTAATGCAATTGGGTAAAAATTGGACGCGCTAAAAATTGGGAGAAAAAGAGAGAAAATGCAAAAGAAAAAGTAATAATATTTAAAACATTTATTCAATAGTTATTGAAAAGTTTATCGTGTTGAATGTTGGAACATAGTTTATTTTAATTAGTGACGTACTCATTATTAGATCACCTCTGATAATGTCTGTTACTGTTACAAGACAGGTTACAGAATTGTTATAAGTTATCAATCACTTCTATTTCTTCAAAAGCTCATTAAAACTGGTTTATAGGAAAATAATTGACCAAGACTGCAGATGCAAGTTGCTCTCATTGTGATGGTATGTTCAACCGAATCGGTTTGCACTGCCGCATGCTGCGGTTGTAACATATACCCTCCGCTACGCCTGATAATGACTCAGATCAGACAGATACCCACATGAAAAATAAAGAAGTAAACTCATCAGATCGTCCTGATATCTTGCCTTGATCAACGTGGGAGTGCAGAGCAGAGCAGAGCCGAGCAAAAAGTGCCATAATAAATACTCACACAGAATAAGGGTTTAATGTGTTTTAAAAAAAAACTTAATGGACTTTACCAAGAGAAAAACAATACAAAGAAAAAATGCTCTAAGGGAACTGACATCAGTGATTTGGCAGCGTCGGGTGGCTGTGGGTGGGTGTGGCGTTGGACTGAAACTGGACTCGATTGCTCCCAGACACAGATTTAACCACAGACAGCCTGATTGGAAACAGCACAGCACTGGTATGCATAAAAATTATTGATGTTTAACTGAAATAAGAGCGGATTTATATTCATACCTATAGACGGAGGGAAGAGCTGTAAAGGAAACGATGAATAAATGCATGCGTGGAAGCTGGACGCTCTGATCACATGCATGTGTTCTTCTGTGGAACACAAAGAAACAATAATAATTCATTATAACACAGAGCTGGGGAACAGGCCGATTATGTGGGGAAAGATCACAAAAAAACATGTTCTCTATGCACAAACAAGCATCCCCCTCTTTTTTTTTTACCTCAGGGGCCATGCGCCTAATATGGTAATGTTGTGGGAAACGTGTATCATTTCTGGGATCGACATTCTAAAAGGATGGAGCCTCCAAACAATCAGAACTGATTTTTTTTTTTTGAATCACATATGGTTGTGCTTTTTCCATTTTACGAATTTCTGCAGTACCAACCCGAACACCACCACAGTTATTCATTCATCTTCAGTAACTGCTTCATCCTGATTAGGGTCACAGAGAGTCTGGAACATACACTGGGAACACTAGACATGGAATAATACACTCGGTTGCTCATTATCTCTCAGATAATATTAGATGTGAAATTTTTCCTCCTGTATTTTTGCTGCAGTTATAATAAAAGTACTTTAGGCGGGCGTTTAAGTGGCACAGCGGTAAAGTAAGCAAGCCCACTACTGTTAACACCCGGGGTTTGAACAGCGGTTGGGCGTTCTTAATGCCGGTCCTAAGCCCGGATAAAAATAGAAGGGTTGCATCTTTTCTGAGCGCCCTGCATCTACAAGTATGAAAAAATGAATACCAAGTGCAGGATGTTTATCCAAAAAATTCAGGTGGCCAAAATAACAGAAACAAAGTAACAAGAAGAAGAAGAGGTACAGTACAACGAAATGGCTTTTTCGGCATATTCCAGCTCATTTGGAAGTTGGGGTCAGAGTGCAGGGTCAGCCATTGTACAGCAGACAGGGTTAAGTGCATGGCTCAAGGACCCAACAGTGCCTGCATAGCAGAGACTGGATTTGAACCGACAGTCGTCCGACTGACAGCCCGCAATGGAGAAAGTGAACAGAACAGGGTTAGCGCAGAACTGTAAACTGATTGTCACAAAATGACAGGCTGCTCCGGTGTTCTACAACCAGAACCAGCCAGGATGGGCAATGCCTGAGCAGCACCCCAACCCCACCGACTGGCGCAGACCACAGCATGGATTTACAGGGAGTTCCCAGCGTGAGGCCTAAAAACTCCACCACGCCAAGTGAGTTCACAAAAAGGGCTAGGTGGAAGCAAGTGGAGTAAGCCCGGTGTCAGGGTTCCTGAGAATTAGCAGGTTTGCCAAACAGACGGGGTGGCAAGTCTGAAAAAGAGGAACCGTGATATATAGAAAAACTCCCACCTGAAGCGGGAGAAAAATACATAAACAAAATTTTTTTTTTTTTAAAGAGAGAGACTGACACAGCTTTCATTTGTGCCTCCGTGCCCCCTTTGTTGGCTAAAATCGCAATGCAGAAGGACATGACTCTTAACATGTCTCACTGCCAAACTACTGTACATCAGCAGCTGCTACAGTGTATCACAAAAGTGAGTGCACCCCTCACATTTCTGCAGATATTTAAGTATATCTTTTCATGGGACAACACTGACAAAATGACACTTTGACACAATGAAAAGTAGTCTGTGTGCAGCTTATATAACAGTGTAAATTTATTCTTCCCTCAAAATAACTCAATATACAGCCATTAATGTCTAAACCACCGGCAACAAAAGTGAGTACACCCCTTACTGAAAGTTCCTGAAGTGTCAATATTTTGTATGGCCACCATTATTTCCCAGAACTGCCTTAACTCTCCTGGGCATGGAGTTTACCAGAGCTTCACAGGTTGCCACTGGAATGCTTTTCCACTCCTCCATGACGACATCACGGAGCTGGCGGATATTCGAGACTTTGCGCTCCTCCACCTTCCGCTTGAGGATGCCCCAAAGATGTTCTATTGGGTTTAGGTCTGGAGACATGCTTGGCCAGTCCATCACCTTTACCTTCAGCCTCTTCAATAAAGCAGTGGTCGCCTTAGAGGTGTGTTTGGGGTCATTATCATGCTGGAACACTGCCCTGCGACCCAGTTTCCGGAGGGAGGGGATCATGCTCTGCTTCAGTATTTCACAGTACATATTGGAGTTCATGTGTCCCTCAAGGAAATGTAACTCCCCAACACCTGCTGCACTCATGCAGCCCCAGACCATGGCATTCCCACAACCATGCTTGACTGTAGGCATGACACACTTATCTTTGTACTCCTCACCTGATTGCCGCCACACATGCTTGAGACCAACTGAACCAAACAAATTAATCTTGGTCTCATCAGACCATAGGACATGGTTCCAGTAATCCATGTCCTTTGTTGACATGTCTTCAGCAAACTGTTTGCGGGCTTTCTTGTGTAGAGACTTCAGAAGAGGCTTCCTTCTGGGGTGACAGCCATGCAGACCAATTTGATGTAGTGTGCGGCGTATGGTCTGAGCACTGACAGGCTGACCCCCCACCTTTTTAATCTCTGCAGCAATGCTGACAGCACTCCTGCTCCTATCTTTCAAAGACAGCAGTTGGATGTGACGCTGAGCACGTGCACTCAGCTTCTTTGGACGACCAACGCGAGGTCTGTTCTGAGTGGACCCTGCTCTTTTAAAACGCTGGATGATCTTGGCCACTGTGCTGCAGCTCAGTTTCAGGGTGTTGGCAATCTTCTTGTAGCCTTGGCCATCTTCATGTAGCGCAACAATTCGTCTTTTAAGATCCTCAGAGAGTTCTTTGCCATGAGGTGCCATGTTGGAACTTTCAGTGACCGGTATGAGAGAGTGTGAGAGCTGTACTACTAAATTGAACACACCTGCTCCCTATGCACACCTGAGACCTAGTAACACTAACGAGTCACATGACATTTTGGAGGGAAAATGACAAGCAGTGCTCAATTTGGACATTTAGGGGTGTAGTCTCTTAGGGGTGTACTCACTTTTGTTGCCGGTGGTTTAGACATTAATGGCTGTATATTGAGTTATTTTGAGGGAAGAATAATTTTACACTGTTATATAAGCTGCACACAGACTACTTTTCATTGTGTCAAAGTGTCATTTTGTCAGTGTTGTCCCATGAAAAGATATACTTAAATATCTGCAGAAATGTGAGGGGTGTACTCACTTTTGTGATACACTGTATGTTACAAATTAAGCCACGCAATACCACAAAAACGTTAAGTGAATTTCACTTTTTTATACAATTTTTTCACTTAAACTGAATTAAGAAGAATTTAAACATATATTATAAGGGTATTGTGCTTTACGGTCTGCTTTGAAATGAACTAATTTAACTTGTGTAAAGGGTAACAATAATTTAACTCTTACTTGTCAGCAAAATCTAGCCACCTTATTTCCATATCATTTCTATTCACGTATGCAATAAAATAAAGCCAGTATTCTCTACAAAACAGCCTAGTCCTTTGTGGTAAATACCAGCATTTTACTGCTAGACAGCAATTCATGCTAATCATGTTGTTTGTACAAGCAAAAAAAACGTTCTTCCAATCCAGTCCAAAGCTCTGACTAATGTTCTTGGCTTGTAGCATTAATGTTTTATGTATTTTATTGTATGATGAGTTCTGCAATTGCATGACTGTGGGGCCAAAACTAACTAGAACTGCAAAAAAAGACAACCTGGGCATATGATGCAAAATAAAACAGTTTAGAAGTCAGTTGGGACGTCCTTCATCCCTGTTTCACAGGATAAGATTCTAATCTACTGATCAGATCATCATCACAGCCAAATTGGGATTCTAAAACTTCAAATAAATAATCCCATTTAACCCCACCGTGCATAGAGATATGATAGGAACACTATTGATCCCAGTTGTTTGGATGAATTTTAATCAGAACCATTTAGATCAGTGGTTTTTACATTTATTTCCTCAAAGGTCCCCAGTATTCAAGACGATATTTAAGGGCCCCCTACATAGGACATGATATTTTCTCTCTTGTGCCATGGTTAAACGGTTTTGTTTTAATAAAACAGGATTTTGCTAATGAATTATTTAAAAAACACACACACAATTTGACAATTAGTTAAGCTGAACGTTCTGTTTAACATTTGGAACCTGCTAACGTTTAGGATATACATGTACATGTACACATGTCTTTACTGTGCAAGTCCAAATTGTGATCAGGTGCATCCTCTTTGCTTAAATTATCTTTACAATAACTTATAATAACTTAACTGAATTCACCTGTTGCAATTTACATTCATTTGACACAGTCTGGATAAGCAGACATCTGCGTGCCATGCAATGTTGGTGCAACAGCGCTGCTCACCTCTAGGGGCGGGGATACTGGTGAGACTTGAGGAACACATGAATGTAGTCAAATACCAGAACATCACTTTCAACAGGATAATGACCCAAAGCATGCAGCCAAAACAACACTAGAGTGGCTTTGGAGCAAGTCTCGTCCGAACCAACCACATCTCAACTATCCAGAAGTCAAAAGGAAACCAAAGTTAATCTAATAACTTCCCTTAGTAACATAAAACCAGGAGAAGGTACATACATAAAAACTGACACTGATGCCTATTAAAAATAGCATGAACACCCAGTATTAAAATATTTACAACACAAATACTTCACAAATGATTCACACTAACTATCAAACTAACACACTCCAACAACACATAAGTTGCTAGCATATGCTACCTGCCTTTCTCCTTTTCTTCTCCACGGGTAGAGCATCCAGCATTCCATGTTGGCCAGAGCTCCACCTTGAGACAGGAAGGCACAGAAAGACACACACATACGATACACAGTAATAACTCAATAAATATCATCATCCATAACAGTGGGCCAGACTTAAACCCCATTGAACATCTGTAAGGAGACCTGAAGAGACCTGAATAAGCTTGAGAGGATCCACCATGAAGAATGGATTCAACTGGCCAAATTCAGGTGTGCAAAGCTTGTTGAGATACAAAGTACTGAATAAATGATCTGGATATGTTTGTGAGTAAGATATCCATTCATTTATTCATGCATTGTCTTTATCCTCTTCAGGACCTTCTTTCTGTGAGGAGACAGTGTTACCCACCAAGCCACTGTGCCGCCCCAAATAATATGTTATAATGTAATAAAATGGTAGTAAAATCAAGATTGATAGGTGTAATTGTCAATGATATGACTTTAAAATCCATCACAATAATATAAGTATAATGGATGACAGGTTGGTCATGAAAATCATGTTTAAATTCATTCTCTTTTTTTTTAAACAATGTAAGAACCTTCTGATTTGAGTGGCTCCTAAATGCTCATTTTTTTCTGAATCACATTGAATTTAAGAACTATATTTGAATACTAACCAGAAAGACATGCTCTATGTAATCTTCAACATTAATATAATGGAGTTTTGTTGCCCTGAATTGGCCTGAATGCTACTAACAGCTCCATTAACGTTACGTTTGCTGATTTTCCAGTCCAATAGCTTGCCAAAATTTCTCTGGTCATAAAACGCCTGCTTTAGATGGCTTAAATGGTTTTGTCTCGCATCCCAGCTCGCGAAAAAACAGTTTAGCACAATAAAATCCAAGAAATGACAGATATATTAAAACCAAACATCTGCCCAAAAACATTCTAGACTAGAACATGTGGAAATGTAATCCACAAGTGACAGCGAAATGGCACACATGCTCGGGTGCGTTTGGCACATGCATCTTTTAAAAGCCGCCGTCTGCTTTCAGGGAATCTCGGTCCAACAGGTTTATGGTGAAATTGGTGCAGGAGCTGAATTTTGGTTCTGACAAGTGTGTAGAGAGTCTCCTGCTATGGGTGTACTTAGAAACAGCAAAACCTGTAGCATTTAAAATGAACAATTAGAAATAAGCAAAAGTGCACAACATGGCCAAAAACATGGGTATTAATAGAGGTTGGCATCTCCTTCACTGTTCACTCCAATTTTAACTGGGTGTAATGAACGTCATGTTACTACGCCCTCATTGCTTTGCGATGGTTGGCAGATGGGCCAGTTTTATTACAGGTCCTGTCATAACACTGCCTTGTGCCTAATGTTGTCCTGTAGGTGTGTCATCACATACCCAAAGTCACAAAACTTGTAGGCCTTAATGTGGTTTAGAGGTTTATCTTCTGTTCTGGCCCTCTTGTAAACTTGCTCAGTGGTCATGATCTTCCTCCATGAGATTCTTAGCGGTTTTCTGATGTACTTGTGAAGGCCAGGTTAGCTAGTCTTTATAGGGCTCACTTTGTGCTAGTGTTAATTAGGATTTCAATTAAGTGAAATTAATGAGTGCAGCAAAACCATGACAAGCAGCCTTAGATCATTACTAAGGCCCTACCTGATTGACGGCAATAAAACTCGTACCTTGAACTGAGCTGTTTTTTGCGTAATGTGCAATTTGCCATGAAATTTGATTGAACATATTTCATACGTGTAGCATATAATATATAAGGTGCAATATGCAATATGAGGTGGTCCTAGCAATAATACGGCAGTTACATTAGTGTAACAGACTTTTCTGTGGTGTACTGACTGATGATGTTTGATGTACTCTATGTGTTTACATATTGAGTGTATTTTGTTCCTTTTGGAAATTCCATAATCAGTGGAAAAGTGTGCTACTCTACACACGTGATCATCTCTGTGTAGTCTGTGCTGAGCCTCAAAAGAACAAGCCATTAAAGTATTATGCTCCTCACAGTTTGTCTATGTACAGTTTATTTCTTACTTTATAAACCCAGCAAACTCTAAAGACGCTCAGTTACACTAGCAAGGGCTAGACAAAATGTTTAAGATCTCGAAGTCTAAAGCAGCTAAAAACACGACTCGGGTTTGCAAACTCCCAACTGATTCTGTGGACACAAAGGGGTGTATCCATGAAATTAAGCACATTTCCCCGTGAATTTAGTAGGGCCCGAATCATTACTCATCCATCAAATTTAAAGTTCTTTTTGAAAAATAGT
This sequence comes from Trichomycterus rosablanca, assembly GCF_030014385.1. NCBI lineage: Eukaryota > Metazoa > Chordata > Actinopteri > Siluriformes > Trichomycteridae > Trichomycterus > Trichomycterus rosablanca. Next base: position 22,427,079 of record NC_086004.1, read on the forward strand.
TTTAACACCCATTGTGTCATCCTATATGCAGCATATAGGTGTTTGGCCATGAAAACCAAATCACTGAAGCTCAAGTAGTGAGTGTTTGATGCTTTATGTCACTGGTACTCACTAGTACACGAAAAGGTGGCTTTCATTCCAACTAATCAAGACTGTTACGTAATATAATTAATCAGTGGTGTAGGGTTAAGACCAAACTAACTACTTAGTGAAAGCAGATAAAGTCCATGCTAGGTTTGGATGAAAACCCAGAGCCACTGTAAACCTGGCGCTTTGTCAGTCCATTGAGTTAAAAACAGAATATAAGGTCTTTTGAGAATAAAAAGATTAGTGGGCTGTAGGACTCAAACATCATCCTTCAGTGAACTGTTTATAAAATAAGATTGTTTTCTCAGATGGGCTTACTGTCTCAGGAGTCGGGACTATTTATCTTATCTATCTTATAGATCTATAACACATCAGAGCAAAGTCTAGTGTTGACAGGGTTGCTGATTTTCTTGGGTATTATTGATAGAGGAAATTTTGATGGACAGCCACCAGTCTGCTGGTATGCCACATCTGTCATTATCAGCTTCTTCTTTCCATGGCTGTAGCCCATGGGTCTGGATTGTAAGAAATATTAGTTCTTTTTTTACATTCTCCACCAATGGGTTGGGGAAATCTGTGAAGCTAAGGAGGGGAGTTAAAGCAAGTTGAAGTGCTTTTTATCCTGCTTCTCAAAAACATAGGCCAAAGAGTGCTGAAGGGCAGATGCAATGGCAATCCCTTTTAAGTTTAAGGGGAATTTTAAAAAGCACCATTGTGCAGCAGTCTCTTTAGAATTAATCAAGCATTAATTGGCTGGATTTTATTTAGTTTCCAAGGGGAAAGGCTTTGCCATCCTATAAAACTATTCAAAGCCTTGCAGGATTGTAGTGGTTGATAAAGATTCCTGGGGCGTACTCAGCCCTTTTTTAAAAGGGATATTAGGTTGTATCAAGAAGAAAAGGCACCTTCGGTCCTGCCTTACTATAGAAATCCCAAGTGAAACCAATTAGGGTAATTGAAAACAGAAGATGTGTCTAATAGACTCAGAGGAGAATGCAGCAGCAAAGAGTTGTTAGAGGCCGAGCGAGCGCAAGGGAAAAATTGGCAATTATTTACGTCTCACATGCCAACGCAATTATCCATCCTTTTTACACAGGAGGGGGTTCTTGTAAATAAACAATAGGACAGTCAAAAAGCTGGCAGGTGGGGTGTATTAGGTGAAGAATTTGCCCACTGGGAAGAAAAGTCCTCTTGATGGGAGGCACTGGACCATACCTTTTGCATAATACGCCTTTTAGGAAAAAGCAGCAAGTTGTCAAATGCGTCCGCATAGTGGACACGCTAGCCAATGGACCTGTCAGAAAGGTCTCGTGGTGAGCTTTATCCAAACATTTTGCCTCGCATATCAAATCATGCATGGGTGCTCATTGCTCTCTTGTTTCTTGTAAGTCAAACAGTTTTTAAGCCTTTTCCATTTTCTGCCCCTGCCATGTCTCCGGTGGCAGTTTGCAACAATTTGTATTGATCACTTTGCCAGCCTTTGTGTGGTTCTTTTTTTTAACGTTGTGGCTAGAAGACTGCCACACTTACTGATATCAAAATATATCAGGGAGGGGTCTCATAAGTAGATAGCACAGCTGGGGGAAAATAATGGGGGGGGATGTTTTGACATGTGTTTGTGTGTACTTCTGTTTTAGAAGGGGTGGGATGCGCCAGTTGAAATTAGCATTTAAACTACTTGCTCACCAGGCATTAGCTAACCTTGTGTGCTCAGTCAATATGCCCCCCGCTGCCCTTTAAAAACCTCCCTGCTACTTCTGGAAGAGTCGCCATGAAATTGTCCGAAGCTCACTTGAAGAGCTTTTATTTGAAAAAAGTTTATGAACCTCTGGAGTAATGACCTCTCCAAAAAGTCAGGCGTTCCAATTAATGGCCTAACCTTTAAAAAGGCACATAAGTGAAGGCTGAGTTTGCTGTACTCAACAAAGATCTGTGGGCATGACAGTGGCACAGCAGGCAGTGCGGATGCCACATGGAAGAAAAGCCGTTGGGGACCTGGGTTTAATAGTTGCCTCTGATCATTGTCTGTTAGAAGTTTGCCATTTTCTCCCTGTGTCCTCTTGGTTATCATTTGGTTATTTTGGCTTTCTTCCACCTTCCAAAAACTTCCCACCACAACCATAATTAGAATAATTAAGGCATGCTGAGGTTGAATGGCTAAAAACCCACAAACAAATAAGGGGATTGCAAATAAGAAGTGGTCAAAATAACAGAAACAAAGTAAGAAATCTGTTGATGCATCAGGTTAGCCAACAGAGAAACTGGCAAATCTGAGAGGGTGAAACCATGCTAAATAGAAAACCTCCCACCTGGAGCGAATTAACGCTCATGAGGCACAGGTGCCAGTCCTCATTGAGATGGCCAATTAGGACAACCTGACACATCAGTCATCTGCACCTCTGTGTCCCCTCTGCCGGCCAAACGGGCAATGCAGATGGACACGACTTTTAACATAGCTCACTAACGAACTACTTCAGTGACTGGCTATCCTGCAAAAAGCACACCACTTGTGCACATTTGTCAAGACAAACTGCCACTTGGCTGTTCCACACAGCTGACATGTTTAGAGGACTAAGACAAAATAGTTTTAAAAGCCTTTAGGTATTTTGGAGTACAAGCTAAGTCTAAAATTGTGCGGATACTAAAACTTGCCTGTTGCTTTGGTTTTCTTCTTACCATTCAGGAATGCATTACTATGTTTTAAATGCACGGTAGTCATTTAAGTCTAAAAAAAAAGTCTCACAGCTGCACAAGCATGGAATTGAAAACATGGAATTGTCAATTATCAGCTTTTCTGGCATTAAAATACTTTGCAAGTCAGGACTAAGATGTCAGCGCTAACACTCCTGATAGATGGACATTGGTACACGTCATTTCTCCCGCTCAGAAAGCTCTGCCTGGAGTGTAGTAAACTATCAGCTGGTTAGTTTCATTAGAGAGAAGAATGAGACGTAGCATAATGTCCCACAGTCCCAAAAATTGGGGTACTTGGGAAGACAGGACAGGGGGATGTTTACTGGTGCGAAAGGGTCATGTTGCTGCTGCTTTCCATGAAAAAATTTTTCATTTGTGCTTAAAGAAAGAAAGAAAGCACACAAAAAAAGGAACGAGAGTGTTGTCTGATAAATCATCCCTGTGTAAACACTGCCAACTAAATATGTTTTTAAAAAAGATTAGAATTATTCATGAATTTCCGAGGAAAAGGGATCAAATAAAGTGCTTTCTAGATCCTTTTAGTGAGACATAAAGCGCTAGTCCAAACCAGCTCAGGACAGTTTTTAAATAATCAACACAGTGCAGAAACCTAAAAAAAAACTTAAACCAGTGAGGAATAATCTCCTTTCTATGAACATCTGCTTCATGTCTTTAAAAAAGCTCTTGCCGCTCAGGTGGCGCAGCGGTAAAATACGCTAGCACACCAGAGCTGGGATTTCGAATACATCGTATCGAATCTCAGCTCTGCCATCCGGCTGGGCTGGGCGGCTACATAAACAACGTTTGGCTGTTGTTCATACAGGGTTAGGGAGCCGGATAGGGACATCATAACTAATGCAATTACAACCTCTGCTGGCTGGTTGATGGCATCTGCACAGAGACGAGGTATAATGCTGATCAGGGTGTTGCTCTCCATGCACAAGGCTGATCGCATATGAACTCGGCTGGTGCAGGTGAAAAGATGCAGTCGGCTACTGCACGCGTATTGGAGGGGCATGTGTCAGTTCGCTCTCTCAATCAGGGGCGGGGGTTAGCACCAGTAGAGAGGAAGCATAACGCAATTGGGTAAAAATTGGACATGCTAAAAAAAACGGGAGAAAAATGCATAAAAAAAGCTCTTTTCTTTCATGCTAATTCATAATAACAGCTCTCTCTTCCCATAGTTTTTGGTAAAATGTGCTTTGCCTTGTCTATATCTTTTTATGGACAGTTATGATTGTCTGCATGTATACTCACAGCTATGTATAATTCTTTGTGAATTATTGTGACCCCAAGTTTCATGAAAAAGTATAGCTTAGGTATAACAAAGTTTATGTAGCATACTTTAATGCATTAAATACTGTCATCTCAATTAAATACATTTGTACATACATTTACATTTTCAGCATTTAGCAGACGCTTTTATCCAAAGCGACTTACACGATGAGCAATTGAGGGTTAAGGGCCTTGCTCAGGGACCCAACAGTGGCAACTTGGTGGTGGCGGGGCTTGAACCGGCAACCTTCTGTTTACTAGTCCAGTACCTTAACCACTGAGCTATCACTGGATTGAATTGAGCAAACTAGCATCAGATTAATAGCTGCCCTTTTCTTTTACATTTAAGTTACATAATACACAGAATTGAAGACCCAATCCCCTTTTTTTAGTCCGGACTTTTCCCACCAAGCACTGCCAATTGAGCCTGGTAGGGAGCGTCCAGCCGACCGGTAGCAGGGCTGAGATTCGAACTCGGAGAGTTCAGAATCCCAGAGCTGGTGTTCTAGTGAAATATCCTGCTGCGCCAACTGGGTTTTTACCGTATTCTGAAAGTAATTTGATCACTAAAGTCTGTCCTATCACTACACTGTTCGGTCTTCCTTTTATTTTTTGTAGGTTACTATATGTTTTGATTTATTAAAAGAAAATCTTAATTAAAGAAAAGAGGTAAAAATGGTAAGATTTTATCATTGTTTGATTTATAATAATATAATATAATAATAGTTGTATACTCAAATCAATGTTTACATTTTTAGTTAGTCCAATGTACAATCTTTTGTAATTCTAAACAAGTGCATATCCAGTTTAGCTGCATCTTAAACATGTTACCGTTCCTGTTAGCTTCACCATGCCCATTTTACAAAGCGAATGGCAAGTTTCAGTTTCTGCTGTGACCAAGGCATTAATAAGAAATGGAACCTCAGTCAAATGATGTGCACAATTTTCCACCCCACTACACAAATAACATGATTTTGCAGTAGTGTTTTAGCGGAACAGCACTGTTTTATTTATGTGTTACTTCTCCCATTTCTCAGATAGCTTTTGCACTGCTATGTCATGCACCATCTAGCTTATGTCACTGTATTGATTCATGGGAGTTCTTCACCTGTTTGATACAAATGCAGCTGCATTTATGGTTGGACTTTTGCTGTTGTTCTTAGTGTTAGGATTGTTCCAATGGTACTCCTATTAAAACTTAATTTTGAGACATTGTGTTGTAGATTAACCTCTTAGAAATATTGTTGGTGCTGCTGAGCTTGACTTCAGCGCAGTTTAAAGCTAAATTTCTAATGACTTTTCTCAGATGCCAAATTGTGTTTAGAGAGGAGAGGGGGTAAAATGAGAAGAAGATAAAAAATGACGTGAGAATCCTGGTCTGGCCAGCTTATTTCACAAAGGGAAGTTTATTCTAAATAATGAGTTCACTTTAAGATTGAAGAAATGACTAAATACGACAGATGCACTGCTTTACACAACACGTCTGAGCTAAGTGTCTGTGTGAGTGTGTGTGAGTAATTAATGGGCTTGCTAAATACCTAATTAGGTGAGAAATGTTCTAAAGACCCAGGCTGCAATGAGATTTTGAGTGATCATTTCATATCTCTTTGCAGCACCTAATGTCATTGCGAGGCTCATGGTCCTCTCATGAGGCGGTGCTAAATGAACTTAACAGTGACCAAATCAGCTCAAGTTCCTCCTGGCATGATACCATTAAAGCGTCTTTGCTTTTTCTTTAGACATCTATCACTATTGGCGCGTGATTTCTCCATAACCCAACAGATCATCAAAAATCTGCTGTATAAATAAGGTTCATAAGTAATAATTCTACAGTTATTGTTCCTTCTGGATAGAATGTTTTTCTCTTACTTTTCCCTGCAGGCTTTCGCCAGCTGAAAGGAAGTAGTTGAAGCATGGTACCCGCTCAATTTAGACAAGCCAGTCTTGCTTACGCATGTCAATCCACCACACACCCTTCACTCCATGCACTGACAGCTGGTTTGGGTGGAAAGGAGGAAGACTGATAGGTGGTGGTGAAGGATGAAGCCCGGAGAAGTCTCGAAAGACTTAATGAGAGGTATCCATAAATGCAAAACGTTGACTCCAGTTCTACCACAGTGATGAGTGATATTTATGATCACTATAAGTATGGTCATTATGGACTGATTGTGGCTATTCGTTAATACTAAAAAAATCCTGACTGGAAAGCTTAAATATTGCTGCACTTGGGTTGCCAAATAACACGAACATGAATAAAATATATGTCCAGGAGTCCAAGCCAAAAATCTACAAAAGCAAGCAAAATCTAAAAATACGAAATTTCCTATTTCAGTTCAAGGTTGGATTCAGAAGGTGCTCCCCTTGACATTTTGTGTACTCGTGTTGTGTTGTGTGTGTTGTGGATTTGATTTTAAATGGAAATGACTGCCAGTTTACCAATTACGCTACACCTACAAAAGTATTCAGACCCTTTTTCAATACTTTGTAGAAACACCTTGGCAGCAGTTACAGGTAAACATCCTCTTCAATACGTCTCTACAAGCTTTCGACACTTGGATTTGGGCAGTTTATTCAGTTTTTCATACCAGATCCTTTCAAGCTAAATCAGATTAAACAGCGAGTGTATGTGACATTCCATCTTCAGGTCTTTTTACAGATGTTTAATGTGGTTTAAGTCTGGACTTTGGTTAGGCCACTTAATGACATTAAAAGATGTGTCCTTTTTTAGCAGTATAAGTTTGTGTGTGATTCTATTTGATTGCATTATTCCATCTCTCAATTCTTAAATCTCAAGTCTCCCTGTCATTGCTGTTGAGAAGCACCCCTGTATAGCATGATGCTGCCACCACCATGTTTCACCATGTTTAATTGGTATTAGCCAACCAATGAGCAGTGCCTGTTTGTCATCAGACACAATGCATGCTGTTCTAAGAGTTTAATTTTATATTATTAGACAAGAGAATCTTCAAGAGTCCCTTCAATTGTGCTTAGCAAACTTCAGCGTCTTTAGTCTTGCCACTCTGTGAGACGACAGTGCCACTGTACTGTCCGACAGTAAAATAGTAATATAAAATAAATTGGATACATTTTACTTTGTGGTAACCAGTTTTCCTATTTTGAACATGACTGCATCCCTGTGCCCAAAGCAAAGTCCCTAAAATTGGTAAAGAGGATTTCCATTGGCCTGCTCAGAGCCCTGACCTCAACCCCAGTGAACATTATTTTAAATCAGTTGAAATGTCAATTGCAAGCCAGACCTTCTTTTGAACACAGGATGTCCAACAATCTCATGGTCAGGTGTTTACATCTCACACTGACAGAGAGTCAAAAGTTCCTGAGTGTGGGAAGGACACTAGGGTGTAGAAAACATCAACAGTCTTCTGTTTTAATACTGGGCCATATGGAGAAGCAGCAGGGTCCAGCTGTCTTCATTAAAGTCCTGTGTGTATACAAATCAATTTTGGGACAGCACTGAAATGTGAGGTTCACTCGAGCGCAAAAAGAACCCGCACAAAAACACAGCGGCATAAGTAATACTTCCATCGAAGGAGAAATGATAAAGCGATAGCGGTCGCTTGCATGAATAAGTCAGTGCTTACAGGTGCAGCCTCCTCCCTGGATCTTGGACCGTGAGTGGGAAAGCTTGTGATGGCTTTCAGTGGGAGCTCCAGGATGAATGGCTGATTTTTGGTATGCATCTAAAAACTGATGTTTGAATGCTAGCTGGGAGGGAGGGACTGCTGTCATCCCAGCCCTGTGCCAGGCAGAATTGCCTCAGTCTGGTGCCACCGTCTCACACCGAGATGCATGGAATTGTGCACTTAAATGGGTTTTTAAAGTGCTGCCCATCACTTTCTTCTTCACGCCACCCCACTGGTGCACCTGTGTCCCATCGTGTACAGTATGGGCAACAGGGAAAAATCTTTTTTAAAAATGGTCAAAAGGCACAGTTGAAATGTTAACATTTATAGATAGAAGAACCATAAATATATTAACTGAAAATTAAAATTAAAGATTAATTAAAGATTAAAGCCTTTCAACAATATAGCAAAAATTAAAACAGTGGTATTTAAAATATTTACACTTCTTATGATTGTAAGACTACCTTTGATTTTATGCAACATGCTACCTTGTCAATTTCTAGGGTCTGTCTGAAAACCTAGTAAACTGCCTTGCTGCCTACCTGGGCAGCTGCCTAAGTAGAGAGGATTCTAATAAGACATCAAACTTATTAAGCAGATTATTTAGACACAGTACTTAGACAGCGATTACGGCGATTACGTCACCACGGTTTTTCATTTACTAAGCTAACACAGTTAGCCTCAGACCATTCAATCCAATTGCACAACCCGCTAGCATGCCAGCTAATATCTCCCTCTTTGTCCTGAAAACAAGGCTGAATTTGCTGGGATTGTCTTCACCGCTAAGGAAGCATCGGATGCTTCCTCGTTATTCAGTCAGTTTATAGCTTCGAAATAAGGCACCTAAGTAGGCAGCATCTAAGAATTCGGATAGCCTTCTTCTCTGAAGCGCGTAAGAGAACGTAACATGCGTATATGTAGAGAGCTCACTATGTTTTCGTACAGAGCCCTAGTCAGCTTGAGAAACAGATGTGTTTACATACCTCAGAAGGATAAATATCTTATTATAAGGTCTATCAATATCTGGGGAATGATAATGCAACGTACTGGATGAGTAGGTGGAAGAGGCGCGATAGGACGAATGGCATGGTTTTTCCTTAAACTTAACTTCAAAGCATTCCCTGCACCCAATCAAACATTACTAGCTACATCAGGAGGCAAAGCTTTAAAAGCGTACATAGGACATGGGTGGTGTGGCAGCATTTTTAGCTACAGTCAAGTTACCATCTCTGGTGAGGCAGTGGTAACTCAGCAGTTAGGGTTCTGGACTAGAAATCATAAGGTTAGATAAAAGCATTTCTGCGTTTCGGTTATAACTCACTGGTGGATTGAGTAGCTGGAGGAGGTGCACTCAACCTCTATTTTGGTGTCTGCTTGGGGCTGTCCCTGGGTTTTGGGTTTTGACCTTATTATACAGGCACCATTTTCCATGGGCACCCTCTAAAATCTTGAGGAAATTTTTGATCATGGTTTTGAAATAGGACGTCCAGGCTCAATACGCCAGCCCACCAGTGCTAAGATCTCGAGCTCTTGAGATCGAATCTCAGCTCTGCTTTCAGTCGGCTGGGTGCTTACACAGACACACGACTGGCTGTAGAGATGTATCAGATGTCCAACATGTTTATGGCCACATAGTTATACACTATAATCATACACAGATCATACACTAACTGGGCACTACTGGTAAAGCCCTGAGTCAGATTAGTAGCCTGAACATCTACTTAGGCAGCATGAAGTAAAGCATTGGTACAAACAGGAGCACAGGAGCATAGGATTAGCTTTTATGCTTCCAGATTGGTAGCTGGCATGTGATAGTAGAGACTCTGCTAGTGGGTGAAAAATGGTAATGACTGAATTGAGAAACAAATTGGGCAAAAAAAAGATGAAATGAAGTTAACTGGAGTGAACAGCTTGAATTCATGTCAGAAACAAAACAAGACCGCGAGGCCTTTTTTCACCCACAACGAAACTGCTAATTAGCTTCTATAGCATCGCTTTACTCAGACTCCTCAAGTCTAATCATATCAATCATGCGGTCCTTGCCGAGGGGTCTTGGAGTTGATGTCTAATTACACGCGTAACGTCGCGGTGTCAGTCCCACGATGGTGCTGTCAGTGCACACAGATGCCGCCTGATACCTGCAATTAGCGAGCTACGCTCCGAAAGTCATGCTCAGGTACTAATCAGCGCAGGAAAAGACAACGGCGGCGGGAGAAGCAACATGTGACCCTACGGTGGTGGCGCTGGAAGCACGGGGGAATAATCTGTTAACGGGCTCGACAGGAAATCGAAAGGGATGAGAGAAGAGATGATAGCTTGAACTGTGAGCAGGAAAGCATGAAGGAAAAATGAAGGCCTCTTCTCTGTCAGTGAGTGAGGGGGGGTGCTGTGTAGAGAGGCATTAAGTGGTAACAGGAGATAAGAGAGAAATGTCTACATTAGGAAAAGCGTGCGTATCAGAGCGACGTACATAAAAGCCTGCTCACCAGGTGTGACCATCGCTCAGCGCTCGACTGACTGATGCTGAGCAGCACAGTGCATGTCTGGAATGAGGATCAACAGGATGTTGAGATATATCCGAGTGATTTGTTCTGTTACAGCAAGACCAGAGATATACAACACTGCCAGCGCTTCTAGGGACGAGCTTGTTGGGTTTCAGGATGATGCTAATTTTACAATATTCCAAAGAGTGAATGCTTGACTTTCTCTCTTCAAGTGCCACCATAAATATTTGATAGGGGTTTAGGTCAGATGACTGTAGAGAAAATTCCATGATGGTCAGCACTCCTTGATCTTTCTTAGTTTTAAAAGAGTTAAAAGGATAAAACCATCTGCTAAATGTTGCAAATGTAAATGGTGAGTGTTTGGGTTGTAACTCACGGGTGGACTGAGTAGCTGGAGGAGTTGCACTTAAGCTCTATTTTGGTTTCTGCTTGGGACTGTCCCTGTGTTTTGACCCTACAAATGTTCTTTATTATAAAGGCACAAATTTACATATTCTGGACCCCTCCAGATTTTTTTGCTCATGGTTTTGAAATAGGATGTCCAGGTGCTCGGGTGGCACAACGGTAAAATACGCTAGCCCACCAGTGCTGAGATCTCGAGCACAATATTCCAAAGAGTGTCTTGAGATGTTACTTAATGCTTGACTTTCTATCTTCAAGTGCCACCATAAATCTTTGATAGGGGTTTAGGTCAGGTGACTGTAGAGAAAATTCCATGATGGTCTGGTCAGCACTCCTTGGTTTTTTTTAGTTTTCAAGGGGTTAAAAAGATAAAAGTATCCGCTAAATGCTGCAAATGTAAATGGTGAGTGATTGGGTCATAACTCACCAGTGGATTGAGTAGCTGGAGGAGTTGCACTTAAGCTCTATTTGGGTTTCTGCTTGGGACTGTCCCTGTTTTTTGACCCTAAAAATGCTCTTTATTATAAAGGCACCAACTTCCATAACCTAGACACCCTCCAAATTTTCGAGAATCTTGAGATCTTGAGATGTTACTGAAAGCTTGACTTTTTTCTATGAGTGACACCATAAATCTTTAATAGGGGTTCAGGTCAGGTTACTGTGGAGGACATGAAAGTCAGCACTTCTTGATCTTTCTTAGTTTTCAAGGAGTTGTCGCAAATCTTTGACAAACATGGTATTGCATTTAAGAAAACTGCAAAATACAAGTATGTTTACTGGTGGTCTCAGTTTGAAGAACCACCAAAAAAAACAGATCTGAAATGTATCAGAGGCTGCTGCACACATTTAAGCAAGCTTTACATCAACCACATTAAAGGGTAGCGTGCAAAAAATTGATCCTGCTCCAAAACAAACATTTATAATGCTTGATTAATGTTTTTGCTGATTTAATTGGCAGGCAGAAGCAAAGGCTTTATTTTTGCACGATAGCTTTACATATTTCTTACAATTTTAAGGTTTATGGTGGTTTAAGGTCAAGCGCTTCCAGTGGATCTTCCAATGTTTTCTTCTTCACAATGACAGGCTTTGTTGGGTTTCTGGATGAAGATTCTATATACATTTCATATCTGTGTTTAACAGTTAACAAGATGTTTATGAAATTTATGGCTGAGTTCCATTCCCACCTTTCTATCTACATGGAATCACCAGAACCCTGTCTCTTTCCTTCCTGCTATTACAGGCCAAGCTAAACAAAAATATTGTTACATGATCTTTATCAGTTTCTTCTTTTTGCTTGCACAGATGCTCCTTTTTTGTCTTAATATCAGTAGGTTTATTTGAATTTGTCTTTCAGCACATTGTGGAACCAAGTATCCTACTGTTGCCTTACTGTGAAGGTTCATGAAAAGAAAGCAGCTTTCCCAATGACTAACTACATATTTTTTTATTACATTTTCAATTTTAGCATTGCTTTACCCTGGTCAGGTTTGCAATGGATCCGAATTCTCTGGAATCATTGGGCGCAATGCAGCCACACACTTCAGACAGGATGCCAATCCATTGTGGATAACATTATTGGGGATTTGAATGCTGGATCACAGTGGTAGTGAGGTAGTGGGCTAGCATAACTTAGCGCTGCACCACCCCAATGTCTACTAACTTAACGTATTGGTAGAATTCTTTTGTCTGCTGCATATAAGAACATAGAAATGAAAGGAAACATCAAATCATCACAGGGCAAACACACACACTCACCCACTCACCACACACTCATTTTGTTTCTTCAGTTGACCTGACTGGGCAGCACGGTGACTAAGTGGGTAGCACTGTTGCCTCACAGCAAGAAGGTTCTGGGTTCGATCCCCAGGTGGGGGCGGTCCGGGGCCTTTCTGTGCGGAGTTTGCATGTTCTCCCCATGTCTGCGTGGGTTTCCTCCCACAGTCTAAAAACATGCAGTCAGGTTAATTGGGGAGACACTGAATTGACCTATAGGTGAATGGGTGTGTGTGTACGTGTGTCTGCCCTGCGATGGACTGGCGCCTCGTCCAGGGTGTTACTGTGTGCCTTGCGCCCATTGAAAAGCTGGGATAGGCTCCAGCACCCCCCTCAACCCTGACTGGATAAGCGGTCAGGAAAGTGAGTAAATGAGTGAGTGAGTTGACCTGACTGCATGTCTTTGGACTGTGGGAAGAAACCAGAGCTCCTGGAGGAAACCCACAAAGACACAGAAAGAACCCAGACTGCTCCACCTGGAAATCAAACCCACCTGGGAATGTTCTTGCTGTGAGGTGACAGTGCTACCCACCTAGCCACCATGCCACCCTAATTCAAAACCAGATTCCTCTGCTCCTCTGCTTCCATTTTACCCATCATTCAAATCAAAAGAGGCTCCAATTTGAGATCTGTGCCATTACCTAATTATACAAATGCTCTTTATTACACAGACACCAATTTCCAGTCACCCTCCAAAATCTTGTGGAAAGTGACTTAATGTTATTGCTCATGGTTCTGTAATAAGAGGACCAACATGCTCATGGTCATATAGTTTATAAATCTATTATACATATACTAGATTACAGATGTGATACTTCATTGGGAGACGACGTTCTCCTGGCTTCGGCGAACTCCACGGATGACGTCATTCCGCAACAACACCTGTGATTGGTCGGTAAAAAAGAGGCGTGTCATGAAAACAAACATGGATTTTGAGGAGCGTCTCAACTGGCTGTGTCCAAAATTCCTACTTTCACACTGAACAGAATGCAGTAGCGGGTAGTGTGTCCGAATACGTAGTACTCATTAAACAGTATGCGAAAAGTACCCGGATAATTTACTGCTTGGGCAGCATTTTTTGTGTATGCAAACACAGCACACTTGCGTACTGAAAGAGCTTACCTCTGTACCGGCCAAGCAGTGCCCACTGCCTCTGTTTAATTATGCGATTTCGGACGCAGCCATCGTTTTTCGGTAGTCATGGAACTTAACATTATAAATGTCACAGCGTCACCTGCAGCTGTGGAGCAGACGTGACAGGCAAGACGAAACCGCTAGAAGTATGGCAGCTTGTAAGCTCGCGAAGGCGTGTTCCTGCCTTCACAGGAAGTATGCAGAGGCCTTAACTGGGCAGTTCTGGTCACATCAAAACACCACATAACAGAACAAATGAAATGTCAAAGCAAACAAAATCACAACCAGATTCACCAAATATGATGTTGAAAGTTGTCAGCTTTCCTCACAGCTCTGCTTCCATTTTACCCATCATACAAATCCAAACCAGCTCCTTGAAAGGCATCCCAAAAGAAATAAGATTTTATGCAGCTGAATATTGCATTAGTGAGCCTAGCCACACATCTTGATGGTGTTTTCTAATATCACTGTTACACCAGGTTCTTGTTAGCAAAGTTTCTGCAGTGAAATAACTTTCATTTCTGTAGGATTTCTGAGAGCTCAGTGATTTTGCATCACAATCTATTAAAGGCAAGAAAATCACCAGAATAACAGATAACAGATGATTTATATGCAGTATTAACCAATATTGTAAGTCACCCGCTGCTAAAATGCTATATCATGACTTAGTAGCTAGCTGAGCAACATGACACAATGGCATCATATTTCCATCATTTTTCTTATCATTTACATGGCACTTTTAAAAAAGTGGCTCAGTGGGTAGCACTGTCACCTCACAGCAAGAAGGTCCTGGGTTCGATCCCCAGGTGGGGCGGTCCGGGTCCTTTCTGTGTGGAGTTTGCATGTTCTCCCCGTGTCTGCGTGGGTTTCCTCCCACAGTCTAAAAACATGCAGTCAGGTTAAATGGAGACACTGAATTGCCCTATAGGTGAATGTGTGTGTGTGTGTGTGTGTGTGTGTGTGTGTGTATGTGTGTCTGCCCTGCGATGGACTGGCACCCCGTCCAAGGTGTTACTTTGTGCATTGCGCCCGTTGAAAAACTGGGATTAACACCAGCACCCCAAGGCGACCCTGATTGGATAAGCACACGAAGGTTAAGAAAGTGAGTGAGTGAGTGATGCAATTGGCAAATTAACATGTTATTCATCCATTCACGTTTTACCACCACTTTATCCTAGGAAACACCCCGGACAGGCCACCAGTCCATCACCGGACAAGCACACACACAATTCTCCAATTAACCTGACTGCATGTCTTTGGACTGTGTGAGGAAACCAGAACGCCTGGATGAAACCCACATAGACATGGGAGGAACCTGCAAACTCCACACAGAAAGAACTCGGACCACTCCAGCTGGGAATCGAACCCAGGACCATCTTGCTGTCAGACGATAGTGCTACCCACTGTGTAAATGAACCTAGAATTAATAGTGCCACTCTGCACCAAGTTCCGATCTAACAAACTTGCAAATAAAATTCATTGCGGTATTATGAGAATTAAAGGAAGTCTTCATATGCAGACAGAATGCCAATATGTAGTGGGACCTCGGAGTCTGAGGTTTTTTCAACATTTTCCTCTTCAAGGACAGACATATAGCTTGCTAATCTACACATATTTAGCTTACTGCCCAGACATAATAATTATGCTTAGAACTGGAGGATTCAAACCAAATTTAGCTCAAAGATTCAAACCTTATTAAGGAGTCCCCTATATAGAGTTAGCAGGATTGCCACTTGGTGTTAAGTTAGTAAACACCAGCCTTCAATTAGTCCTTTTAAGGCTTCATTTTTTAATCCAAGTCTATGGGGAAACATTATTTTAGGCACCATAATGTTTGTTTTATATATATATATTATTTATGCATTTTCTTCCCTTTTTCTCCCTTTCTTAGCGTATCCAATTGCCCAATTGCTTCATGCTTCCTCTCCACCAATGCAGATCCCTGCTCTGATTGAGGAGAACGAACCTAACCCATGCCCCCTCCGACCTGTGGGCAGCATGCCGTATGCATCTTACCACCTACACTTTGACAAATGCCGTGCAGCTCAGCACTGTGTATGGAGAGACACACCCTGAAAGCACTCTTTTTCCGTCTCTGTGCAGGCGCCATCAATCAGCCAGCAAAGGTTGTATTTGCATTAGTTATGAGAGACACCCTATCTTAATCCCACCCATATCTAAACAACAGGCCAATTGTTGTTCATGTGGCCGCTCAGCCTAGTTGGCAGGCAGAGCTGAGATTCCATACAGTGTATTCGAGATCCCAGCTCTGGTTCCAGCGTGTGTTTTTTTTTACCGCTGCGCCACCTGAGCGGCCCATAATGTTTGTTTATTAGGATTTTAACGTCATGTTTTACACTTTGATCACATTCATGACAGAAACTGTAGTTACTGATCACACAAGGTTCATCAGTACACAAGGTTATATCAAACACAGTCATGGACAATTTTGTATCTCCAATATACCTCACCTGCATGTCTTTGGACTGTGGGAGGAAACCGGAGCTCCCGGAGGAAACCCACACAGACACGGGGAGAACATGCAAACTCCACAGAGAAAAGACCCAGGACCTTCTTGCTGTAAGGCAACAGTGCTACCCACTGAGATCTTACACTGTTTGGCCATGAAGACTATCCAGGTACACCTGACCAGCTAAAAACAGCCTATAGGTTAAAACCAGCAAGGGTTAAAAAGGTTATTAATAGTGCAGCAGTACGATTTTCTGAAATTACATAAAAAAGAAAATAAAAATTGACAAATGCGAAGATAAACAATCACATACATAATGAAACAAAAAATATAAATATAAATAAATAAGCAACAAAAGACTGCACTTCACTAAGATTTTGGGTTTTTTATAGTTCTTTTGTTCCAGCACCTGGAAATGATCACAGCATTTAGAAATTAGAGTAAAACCCTGAGCTCTCATGGCTAAAACCACTTTCTTCTTTGAAACACTGAATTAAAAAAAAGAGTGGCTTATGAATCCTAAAGAAAGGGGGTGTGTTTTAAGCTCACTGTGTGGTCCTCTTTACAGGGGGCCACCATTTGTCCCCCATACTATGAAACCCCAGGCTGAACCACAGGACCGTAGCACTCCCTCTATTCTCCAGAAAGACTCACAAATCCAATCAGTTTCATTAAAATCTCAAAAGGAACTCTCCTAATGCGTCTAACTTTGGGGAGAACAAACTAAAAGTGAGTGTTTTACATCGGCTGAATAAAGGCACTCGAGGACTCAGCAAATTACAAGGAATGAGCTATTTTTTACTATTTTGTGTCACTGAAAAGATCTCCAGATAAAAAAAAATGTCACATAATTTGCTTCCTCTAGAAGCAAATTATTTTTTACCAGCCTAATAGGAAACTAGGTGCCATTATGTCCTGGCTCTTGACACCCTGATTATGAAATGGCACGATACAAAGAACTGCAGGGAGGTGGGCCGAGTGGTGGAGAAGAGCAGCGATTCATTTAGAACAGAACATGGGTTTCAATTTATTACACACATAAAGCAATATTCACCTCATTAGACTGAAATAGCGCAAAAAAGCCATTTTGCCACCACGTTTTGCCACAGACACCTCGGGGTAAGCTCAACATCCTGCAACATTCTCCTCTCTTACGTTTTATCAGTCTGTAGGGCAGTAAACTCCATTTATTCAATTCATTATCTTATTTTCCCACTACAAATGTCCACCAAGCCTGAACTATTTGGCCAAAATTTTGAGGATGCCTTTCCTAATTTTTAAGTTTAGGTGTTTCCGCTACACACATTGCTAACAGGTACATTATATAATTTCAGTAAAAAATTTAATCTATTTTTTAAAATACTATTTAGGGTTTGGTATGTTTCCCCTTGTTTGATTATCCATGTTATCCCAGCATTATTTCACAGTAGTCCAATGAGCATCTTAAGATGTTACTAATTGCTTGACTTTCTCTCCTCAAGTACCACTATAAACCAATGAATGGGGTTTAGGTCAGGTGACCATGGAGGAAATTCCATGACGGTCAGCACTCCTTGATCTTCTTTAGTTCATCTTTCGGCTATTCCTGTTAGGGGTCACCACAGCGGATCATTCGTCTCCATCCTGACCTGTCCTGAGCATCCTCCTATGTCACCCCAACCACCTGCACGTCCTCCCTCTGTAAAACATTCTTCCTCCTCTCCTCCTCCTTCTCTTCCTTGGCCCAACAGTAGCATAGTACCAGTAGTACCCTGCAGACCAACAGTACTAGAGGTGGTCATTGTTAACCTGGTCATTGACCGATCTGGTATGTAAATTTGACTTTTGACCCTTCCTATGTACCCAGGCTTGGGACCAGCACTAAGAGTGCACTGATATGTGCACCCCCAGTGGCTAGGTTGTTTTTTAACTATGTTTTGTAAGAGAAATATGAATCTTTTTTTTTTACACAAAACTACCACGTATTATGTATGAACTAATAGGTCTTTCATTTGTAGGATAAACTAAGGTTAATTTAACAGCCATCATCCATAAAACATGTTTGAAGCAACCTATTTAATTTATTTTAATTATTTTACATAATGAACTACCTTGATAACAAAATGCAGAAACATGCAAACTTTCTTTTTGCATTTTTCTAAAAAAGTATAATATAAAAAATAGATGTAGGCAATGTTATTAACCTTTATTTTGGTAGTCAGTATTTCTCTTTTAGGGTAATTACAATGATTTGTTAGGGTCATGTGAGGTAAGCCATTGGTTTCACTGTTCATTAATGCTATAAGGGCAGCCCATGGAGTAAGGAAGTAGTTAAGGACGTTGTAAAGCGTTAACTTACAGCACAGTGCTGACGCCTAAACGTCTGTACAGAGATGTACTGTACTACAGGAGAATTTATTCACATTAGTCATAAGTGCCACAAAATGTTTGTTAATCAACTTTGACCTTAGTTTACAGGACAAAAGAAATATATTGAATTTAATTGTACTGATGTTCTTTGTAAGAACATTGTAACATACACCGACCAGACATAACATTATAACCACTGACAGGTGAAGTGATTAACACAGATTATCTCTTCATCACGGCACCTGTTAGTGGGTGTGATATATTAGGCAGTAAGTGAACATTTTATCCTTAAAGTTGATGTTAGAAGCAGGAAAAATTAACATGCGTAAGGATTTGAGCGAGTTTGACAAGGGCCAAATTGTGATGGCTAGACGACTGGGTCAGAGCATCTCCAAAACTGCAGCTCTTGTGGGGTGTTCCCGGGCTGCAGTGGTCAGTATCTATCAAAAGTGGTCCAAGGAAAGAACAGTAATAAACCGGCGACAGGGTCATGGGTGGCCAAGGTTCATTGATGCACGTGTGAAGCGAAGGCTGGCCCATGTGGTCCGATCCAACAGACGAGCTACTGTAGCTCAAATTGTTGAAGAAGTTAATGCTGGTTCTGATAGAAATGTGTCAGAATACACAGTGCATCACAGTTGCAGAACTGTTTTGTCAGCAAAAGGGGGACCAATACAATATTAGGAAAGTGCTCATAATGTTACATGTAATCGGTGTATGTACAGCAATATACTGAATTAGAGGAGAATTTATTGTTATCAGTCAAAAAACTAACAAGAAGATAAAAAACTATTCAGACTGGTTTCTAACAACAGAAGGCAAAGTGCTTGCAAGGTCAAACTCCTAATTAAAATGTTATGTCTAATATATACAGGATTGTAAAATGTTATCACCTTGAAGACAATGTGCTAAGAGCTATAAATCAAAATCAATGCTACCAACAGCTTCTTAAGAATACATGAATGAAAATACATACATTGAGGGAATAAAAGAAAAAAAATGGAAAAGGTACAAAGACTGAACTGTGTGTGTGTGTGTGTGTGTGTGTGAACTCATAAAATCCTGCAGACACCAGGCAAGAGCTTAATTTAATCCTCAAATCAAATATTACAATGGCAAGTTATGTATTGTTCACAGATGTATTGTTGTTGGTGCCATATTAGGCTGCTTTGATTTTGAACCCAATCTGCCTTGCAACAACATTTTAGACTTTAAGTGGTGATGTATTATTGTAGGGAACGTTTCTTGGCACACATTGGTCCCCTAATACCAATTTTTGGAACGCTACAGCCTATCTGAATATTGTTGCTGACCGTCTGCATCCCTTATGAAGACAATTTACACTCTTATATTGGTTTATTTTAGCATGAAAGTGTGTCGTGTCATGAAGCCAAGTAATTTCACACCGGTTTCAGGAACAAGACAAAGAGTTCAGTGTATGTCAATGACCCTTAGTTATCAGACATCCAAAAAAAGCACTTTTGGGATGTGGCAGAATGAAAGGTTTGCATTATTTGGAATTGTGTTAACATGGACGAAATCTTTAAAGACTGTTCCCATCACCTCGCAGAATACACTGGGGTGCTTTATTTGCATGGTGTTCCTAATAAAGTGACCATAATAAAGTATGTGCACTTACACATGCTGCATTTTCTTTCCAATGGTAACTCACAAATACAGGTCTAGTTTTTAAAAGGCTTTTAAAATAACAATTACAAATGTTTTCAGATCAGCGTGAGTCCTATAATCCACTAGCCCATGCAAATACCCAGGACAGGAGCTTGGAAAAAGAGGCCCTTTATTTGAATTGGCTCAAAACAGATGAATGCAAAATGCTGAGGAGGTTAAAAGGTCCAGCGGGTGAACAAACAGTGAGTTCGGCTCCCTTTCACCGGGGTCAGATGTACAGAGTCGGCGTAGGCCTGGGCTAATTCATAATCAAATGCTAAGGAGAAAAAGAAAGGTCACGAGCAGTAACCAGCTCCCCCTCCTCTCCCAGTCTACAGCCCCATTTCTACTCCAGAGGAGGGTGCATGTTCCCAAACAGCAGCTAAAAGCTTTTGTCCCGATGAGACGCAAAAGGGGGGAGTCAAAGAAGCGCCCAGAAAAAGGAGAAATCTTTAATCACCCTCTTAAAAAGGACTATTGAGCGGCGCTGCATCCCCTCTCTCTTCTGAACTGTCCGTCAGCCTTAGGAGGGGAAGTTTGGGTGCTGTGACAGGCAGGACGGAAGGATCCAGATGGAGGGATGGGAAAAGTACAGAGGGGAGGGATGGCTAGCAAAGGATTAGGCAAAAAAAAAAAAAACGTAGGCGCTCAAAGATTCAGTCCAAAAATGACTTGGGTGGAATCCTTGCTGCTTGACTAGTGTGTGTGACCAAGTTGGCATGCAGACGCTTTCCCACAATCCAGCTTTGTTTAGCGGGGTGTGCGAAGCGCTGAAGCGCTGAGAAAAGCCAGAGCGGGAGGATGAGCGGAGAATGGAGGGCGGATAAGGGACAGAAAGAAGAATTGGAAGAGTGGCTGGCTTCTGTTTTTTAAAGTCCCAATCTCTCCATCTCATTTCCATAAGATTTACTGCCACCAAAACGCCTCAGTTCCTTTTATTATCCTCTTCCCCCTCACTGAATCGAACATGAAAGCACAGGAGTGTGTGTACTCTTTGATCCAGTCAACCTTCGTAGTGCTAAAACCTCTTGTATCTATCCTTGACTCCTGGTGTGAAACCTTGCATGATAATACAGGCCCCCTTATCGGACTAAATCAAGTTTAATAGACTGAGATGCATCACATCTTGTGTGATATCTCACAACGTTTGTTCATTCTCTTAAAGATCTGCGTTTCTGAAAAGTTGTGCTGAAAAGTATTTTTGTTTAGGGACTTTATAGAATAGATGCGGTCATTTCACTTCATTTTATTATAGCTTAGCTTTTAAAAAGCTTCTAGTTTTTAGTATTATTTTCAGTTTTTGCATATATAATTTCCTGAAAAGTGGTTTGTAAATCAAGGACAAAAGCAATATAATTTAATTTAATTTAATTTAATTTAATTTAATTTAATTTTATTTTATTTTATTTTATTTTATTTTATTTTATTTTATATTTTATTTTATTATTATTTTATTTTAATTTAGCTAATGTTCTACAAGATGATGGAAATAGTTGGTCAAAAAATAAAGACAAAAAAATTAAACAGATGATGCAGTTATGCCTCGATATAAAAGTTGCATCCTTATCTAAAAAATGCTTAGTCCTATATGAACAACGATTCCTTTATTCCTTATTTCTTAGCAAATAATCTAACAGATTATGCTCAGCCTTTTTCAATAAGAAATTCCGTTCCCGGAATTTTGTTTTGCTATTTCACCCTCCACAGTCCATAATATCATCAAAAGATTCAGAGATCTCAGGAAATCTTTGTGTATAAACTGAAACTACTAAATGTCTGTAACCTTTGATCCTTCAGATGGCACTGCATTAAAACAAGCATACTTATGTGTTTCATCTACACGCACTATGTGGGCTTGAAAATATTTTAACGCAACGTTCTAAATAAACACAATGTGAACTGAAGCTACTATACACAACAGAAGCCATTTGCCAACAACATACAGAAATGCCACCGATTTTCAGCACTCAAGCTCACCTGAAATGGACTGACGCACAATGGAAACGTGTCGTAGTGTTATGAGTTAGCGTTTTAGGTTGTTTATGTAAATGTTGTTCATGTTTATGTGTTTTCCAGGCTAAAAATTCTAAATCCAGGCTTTGTCATGGTATGGAGTGTATTAGAGTAGTGGTCCCCAACCACCGGGCCGCGGACCGGTGGGTCATTTATTACTGGGCTGCACAGAAAAAATAAATAATTAGAGATCGCTACAAGAGCAATTAAATTTTCAATACTCTTTGGGCGTTATTGTCCCCAATCACCACTAGGTGGGAGCAGAGTCTCATTGCAGCGAAAAAAAAGCTCAAGATTTACAATGATTTTGTAACACTCTTGGCAGTCAGTTTGTAATTTAAAAATTCCTCCATAAATTTCTGACCACACCCATGTCCACTTACTTGCTTGTACACAAAGCTTAAACAACACTTAAAACAGGTCAACTGTTAACACGAAACATTCGAGTCTAGCTCATAATTAGACTCCACTTTGTTTACCAGACCGTTTGTGATGATGAATGTGTGAATGAGAGAGAGCAGTACAGAGAGAGTTCTAGACTTCTCTGCACTCTGTAGATCTATTGACCTCGTCTCTTTTGTTCTGTTACTTCCTTTGAGGTCGCGGTCTTCTCCTCGCCGCCTTTGTGTCCTGGATGAAAAGGGCGCAGTTTATTATGTCCCCCTGTGGCACTCCGTCAAGAAGAGGCGGCCCGGCAAGCCGACACACACAGCAAGGTCAGAAGGAAAGTTGGTCTCTGACTTTGAAACTGAGAGAGTGAGAGGAAGAGTTTGCGGCATGGTGTAGAACTGATTATAAACGCCACGGACAATCCTTGTTTTGGATTGGCTAGCGGGTGTGTTCGTTTTTTATAACGGGATAAGTTCTGAAATAGATCCGGTCAAAAGTTTAATTACGATTCTAAATCAGTTTAACTTGCTGAGCGTGAACATGCTGGTGTGTTATCTTTACAAGAAAAGTAAATTAAGGCTTTATACTAGAATTGGATTATCTATTGCACAGCAAAACTAAATAATGATAGAAAAAATTATATATATTGTCAATTACTTAAATTGTTACAAAAAATGTAATTATTTCTTGGCTGCATGAAAATAAATAGTGAATTGAAAGCAGCTACATAAATATAGCAGCCTATTAAAAGATGGTGTAGCTGACATAATAGCAATCTACTAACATCTGTAGCAATTAGATACAATAGAAACATATAAAGAGCTGGTGAAGTGGATATCATAGCAACCAATTAATTAGCACAACTATTAGATACCCTAACAACATATTAGCTGGTAGAGTTGATATTATAGCAATAATGAAAAACCTTAGCAACCTTATCGCTACAATTAGATACCATAGCAACCTATTAAAAGCTGGTGGAGCTGATACCACAGCAACAAATCAATTATTACAACAATTAGATACAATCGCAAGCTATTAAAAGCTGGTACAGTTGATACCATAGCAACTTATTAATTAGGACAACAATTCGAAACCTTAGCAACCTTAAATACCATAGCAAATTATTAATTATTGTTAGATATTATAGCAATCTATTTATTATCACAACAGTTAGACACCATAGCAACCTATTGGTGAACTTAATACCATAGCAACCTATTACAAGCTGGTGGACTTAATACCATAACAACCTATTAACTATCACACTAATTAGATACCATAGTAACCTATTAAAAGCTGTTAGCGTTGATACCTATTAATTAGTACAACAATTAGATACCAAAGCAACCTATTTATTATCACACCAATTAGATACCATAGCAACCAATTAAAAGCTGTTAGCGTTGATACCATAACAGCTTATTAATGATCACAACAATTAGATACCATAGCATCCTATTAATTATCACACCAATTAGACAGCATAGTAACCTATTGGTGGACTTGAAACCATAGCAACTTATTACAAGCTGGTGGACTTAATACCATTGCAACCTATTAGTTATCACACCAATTAGATACCATAGCAACCTAATATAGGTTGGTGGAGTTGATACCATAGCAAACTATTAATTATCGCAACAATTAGATACCATAGCAACCTATTAAAATCTGCTGGAGTTGGTACTATAGCAATCTGTCATATACCTAATCAATCTGATACCATAGAAACCTTTGAAGAACTAGTAGAGCAATTAATCAAAGGCTGGCAAAGTAATAACACAGCAACCTATTAAATACTATACAAATTATATAGCACAGCAATCTATCAAATACCATAGGAATTACAGTAGATACCATAGTAATCTATTAAAAGCCAGTGAAGCTGAGGGACTAAGTTATCTCAGTACAGTAATATATAAGTTTGTTATTTTTGATATCATCCAACCTCACCAGTGCTGTCGGCACGTAACATCTACTGGACCTGTTGAGCTTTCAAAATTATTACAGTATATTTTCCATTTTTTCCTAATTACAGTAAATCGATAGATAGCTATATCAGCTTTTGTTGTTTTTTACCCCCTAAAATATGTTTTAGAAGTATTTTTGTTGTTTTTGGCTCTGCTCGTTGCTCAAACTGCAGTGAGGTGGTGTAAGATGACACTATGCACTCAGAGACTGATTTCTCAAATGCGACAGGACTTCAGTTAACTAAAGCTTGTGTCTGAACATTGCACATGTAGGAGTCAATGCATGCTACTTCTCAAACAAATGGCCAGAGACAACCAGCAGAGCTCTGTAGAAAAGCACACTAATCTCTAAACCACCTCCAGATTTTGGAAAGCCATCCATGAGCGCACACAAGCAACCCTTTAGCAGTTAAACTAATGGAAAGGGTAGCTGGGAGCAGCTGTTTTCCACAGCTTTTCCTGGGAACGATGATGGACCAATACGAATGCAAGTCATACAGCTCTCAGCCAGCTTTATAAAGCAGGAAATGCAGACCAGGATCACATCTTTACCCAAAATGAATGAGTGTTTTTGCCTTTTTCAGTGCTGTTTTTTTAAATAAAAACCTGAGGTTTCATTTTGCTCTGTTATTGTGTTGTCAGTGGATTTTTGAACAAGGCAATGTGTGAGGACGTTTGCTTCCCTCAGTTTAGTATTCTCAGTCTAAAACATTTACATTATTTGCTAGTTGGACCATTTTTGTAGGGCAACAAAGTTCTGTGGATGTAATTCTTACAAAATGCACATTTTACATTTGCTTATAATCACATAAAAATGTCATTTGTCATTCCTGTCATAAGGAGGAAATTAAGAGGAGCACAAATGAACACATTTACACTCACCCACAAACTGAGGCAGTTTAGTCCAAATACGTTTTTGGTGGGTGGAAACTAAAGCACCTGAAAAAAATCCACTTTCAGGCACATGGCAGAGATGTAACACGGGTATCAACCTACCTGGTGCCTACACAGACATGATTGGCTATGTCTGAGAAGGGGATAGACAAAGACCTGACATGGGTTGAAGCCTTGTCCAGTGTATTCCTGTCTGAATAAAACATAAAGAATGACATCACAACTCATTACAAAATTATTATTGTGAATGGGCAAGTAATGTGGATGCTCAAAAACACTAGGGACCTGGAGACATGGGTTTTAAACCCTGCCTTCAGTCTTCAGTCCGTGAAAACACTTAAGTGAACTGTCCTTTCTAAATTATTTCTAGGTGTGTGAAGAGGTAAGGTAAGATAAATAAAGAAAGAAAATAATTAATCAGGTTGGCTCGGTGGGTAGCACTGTCGCCTCACAGCAAGAAAATCCTGGGTTCGATTCCCAGGTGGAGTGTTCTGTGTACCTTCTGTGTGGAGTTTGCATGATCTCCCCGTGTCTGGGTTTCCTCCCACAGTCCAAAGACACACAGTCAGGTTGAATGGATCTACTAAATTTGCCGTGCGTGTGGGCAGAGGCGATTTAATCTGCCTGTGGGCACAGGGGCTACAGCTGCTTGTGGGTCCCCACGTATAGTTTTCATAAAATCAGTACACAACGCAAGACAACAGAGTTCAGTGGCAGCTCATGGGCCCCAGTACAAATATATATATATATATACAGAGTATCACAAAAGTGAGTACACCCCTCACATTTCTGCAGATATTTAAGTATATCTTTTCATGGGACAACACTGACAAAATGACACTTTGACACAATGAAAAGTAGTCTGTGTGCAGCTTATATAACAGTGTAAATTTATTCTTCCCTCAAAATAACTCAATATACAGCCATTAATGTCTAAACCACCGGCAACAAAAGTGAGTACACCCCTTAGTGAAAGTTCCTAAAGTGTCAATATTTTGTGTGGCCACCATTATTTCCCAGAACTGCCTTAACTCTCCTGGGCATGGAGTTTACCAGAGCTTCACAGGTTGCCACTGGAATGCTTTTCCACTCCTCCATGACGACATCACGGAGCTGGCGGATATTCGAGACTTTGCGCTCCTCCACCTCCCGCTTGAGGATGCCCCAAAGATGTTCTATTGGGTTTAGGTCTGGAGACATGCTTGGTTAGTCCATCACCTTTACCCTCAGCCTCTTCAATAAAGCAGTGGTCGTCTTAGAGGTGTGTTTGGGGTCATTATCATGCTGGAACACTGCCCTGCGACGCAGTTTCCGGAGGGAGGGGATCATGCTCTGCTTCAGTATTTCACAGTACATATTGGAGTTCATGTGTCCCTCAATGAAATGTAACTCCCCAACACCTGCTGCACTCATGCAGCCCCAGACCATGGCATTCCCACCACCATGCTTGACTGTAGGCATGACACACTTATCTTTGTACTCCTCACCTGATTGCCGCCACACATGCTTGAGACCATCTGAACCAAACAAATTAATCTTGGTCTCATCAGACCATAGGACATCGTTCCAGTAATCCAAGTCCTTTGTTGACATGTCTTCAGCAAACTGTTTGCGGGCTTTCTTGTGTAGAGACTTCAGAAGAGGCTTCCTTCTGGGGTGACAGCCATGCAGACCAATTTGATGTAGTGTGCGGCGTATGGTCTGAGCACTGACAGGCTGACCGCCCACCTTTTCAATCTCTGCAGCAATGCTGACAGCACTCCTGCGCCTATCTTTCAAAGACAGCAGTTGGATGTGACGCTGAGCACGTGCACTCAGCTTCTATGGACGACCAACGCGAGGTCTGTTCTGAGTGGACCCTGCTCTTTTAAAACGCTGGATAATCTTGGCCACTGTGCTGCAGCTCAGTTTCAGGGTGTTGGCAATCTTCTTGTAGCCTTGGCCATCTTCATGTAGCGCAACAATTCGTCTTTTAAGATCCTCAGAGAGTTCTTTGCCATGAGGTGCCATGTTGGAACTTTCAGTGACCAGTATGAGAGAGTGTGAGAGCTGTACTACACACCTGCTCCCTATGCACACCTGAGACCTAGTAACACTAACAAATCACATGACATTTTGGAGGGAAAATGACAAGCAGTGCTCAATTTGGACATTTATGGGTGTAGTCTCTTAGGGGTGTACTCACTTTTGTTGCCGGTGGTTTAGACATTAATGGCTGTATATTGAGTTATTTTGAGGCAAGAATAAATTTACACTGTTATATAAGCTGCACACAGACTACTTTTCATTGTGTCAAAGTGTCATTTTGTCAGTGTTGTCCCATGAAAAGATATACTTAAATATCTGCAGAAATGTGAGGGGTGTACTCACTTTTGTGATACACTGTATATAGTCTAGTAACGTTAAGCAGGTTACACAGATTCCCAAAATCCCTTGCTGTGCACTCACTGTGTAGTGTGATTACATGAATTCTGATATGTTATTGTCTTTTAGTTATTTTTATATTTTACTTAACGAAAACATTGCCGTGTTTTTTTTTTTACTTTCGTTATCGCGGCACTTTATCGCTAGCATTAGCCACTTGCTACCGTAGAGGGTCGGCTCACCTAGCCGCTGTCCGGTGGGGATGTTACGGGTCTTTTGCTGTGCGGTGGTGGAGGTGTGGGAATAAACACACACGACAGGGTCGAGTCACTTTAACTGTTTAGTCAGGACTTCAATGAGCGTTACAGCACTTTAGATCGCCTAGTTCCAGAACCCGAACTTCAATGCTGGGACCATAAGGCGAGTCTCATATACAAAACTAAACTTACTGCAGAACGTCCGAACGCACATGTATAAACCTGGTGCTGCATTCTGATTGGCTGAGCTGAATGTCACTCACATACTAGCTCTAACGTTCACGTTGCTTAACTGAAACCACCAATCAGAATTACGGCAGCTCGTTTATCTGGCCAATCAACAGTCAGAAATATGAATAACGCGTAAATGATTTTGTAAGCTTCCCCATTCTTATTAACCAAAATAACTAACAAAATAAATAAAAAATAAAACAGCCAATCCGGGGCCCTCAATTATTCGGGGCCCCTGGGCTGAAGCCCAGGTAAGCCCGTGCATTAAATCGCCCCTGCGTGTGGGTTTGGCGACCTGTCCAGGGTGTTTTCTACCTACCCCCTAGTGAATTGTACCCACTGTGACCATGAACTATTGTTCTAGTATTTAAATGATATATGATTCAGACAAAATGGACAACTCTCACCCCAATAACAAATCATATGCTTGAAAAATGATGAGCTAGGGATAGGTTTAGTAGCTCCTGATGTCATGTAAAGATAATGTGATAGTTAAAAAGCATTTTTGTCATTGCTATTTACATATTTACAGAATAAATCAGTTTAACCCTCATGACGTGGCTGAATTGGCTTCAGTAATGCAGGCGTATGTCTGGGGTTTTATACAGTCACTGAGCGCCACCTGTTGGTTGTTAAGGATATTTTGCAAGAATAAAATATTGAATTAAATTGAATTAAATTAAATAAAATTAGACGGGACGGAATTAAATAAAATAGAATAAAAAGGACAATATGGTCAAAAGTATGTATACGCTATTCATACTGACATTTACAGCACTTAGCAAACGCTTACACAGAGCAACTCACAAAAATGCTACTTCAGTAAACATTTACACGGTCTAAGAACACGAATTTGCTACAAACATGAGAAACGAAAATATTTTGGGTTTCTTGGAGGCAAAATTAGTTTTTATTTGAGTTTTTTGAGTGTTTGAGTGAAGAGGTTCGAACAGACAAGAAGTTCATTACATTACCTCAGGTGCTAGCACAGAGCTAAGCTTGATGTCTTCCTCAGGTTCTGAGAGATATAACAAAACACAAAGCTGTAATTACAATATACTGAACAATATACACAGATCAGCCATAACATTAAAACCACCTCCTTGTTTCTACACTCACTGTCCATTTTATCAGCTCCACTTACCATATAGAAGCACTTTGTAGTTCTACAATTACTGACTGTAGCCTATCTGTTTCTCTGCATGCTTTTTTAGCCCCCTTTCATGCTGTTCTTCAATGGTCAGGACTCTCCCAGGACCACTACAGAGCAGGTTTTATTTGGGTGGTGAATCATTCTCAGCACTGCAGTGACACTGGCATGGTGGTGGTGTGTTAGTGTGTGTTGTGCTGGTATGAGTGGAGTTTTTAAACACCACACTGTCACTGCTGGACTGAGAATAGTCCACCAACCAAAAATATTCAGCCAACAGCGCCCCGTGGGCAGCATCTTGTGACCAC
Source organism: Trichomycterus rosablanca (assembly GCF_030014385.1). NCBI lineage: Eukaryota > Metazoa > Chordata > Actinopteri > Siluriformes > Trichomycteridae > Trichomycterus > Trichomycterus rosablanca. The sequence goes on from NC_086004.1 coordinate 22,456,656, forward strand.
TGATGAAGGTCTAGAAGATGACCAACTCAAACAGCAGCAATAGATAAGTGATCGTCTCTGACTTTACATCTACAAGGTGGACCAACCAGGTAGGAGTGTCTAATAGAGTGGACAGTGAGTGGACACGGTATTTAAAAACTCCAGCAGCACTGCTGTGTCTTATCCACTCATACCAGCACAACACACTAACACACCACCACCATGTCAGTGTCACTGCAGTGCTGAGAATGATCCACCACCCAAATAATACCTACTCTGTCGTGGTCCTGACCATTGAAGAACAGGGTGAAAGCAGGCTTAAAAGGTATGTAGAGAAACAGATGGACTACAGTCAGTAATTGTAGAACTACAAAGTGCTTCTATATGGTAAGTGGAGCTGATAAAATGGACAGTGAGTGTAGAAACAAGGAGGTGGTTTTAATGTTATGGCTGATTAGTGTATATTGTCATTGCATCAGCATACTGGACATTACATGTCCACCCCAATCCCCCAAGGACATATTCAAGAAGAATTCTCCTGGGTCTAGAAACTTCTATCAGGCACTTTTACAGACAATGCTTGGCTCGTATGAAGGTTGGGAGTGCCGGAGGGGATTCCTCATAATTGCTGGCTGATCAATGGTACCTGCACACAGACAGGGATCTTCATGGATCTTCACATGAACCCCCTTTGTGCAGGTAAAAAGAAGTGGTCGGGTACTGCACGCATGTTGGTGGGGGCAATGTTAATCAAGGCTCTTTATGGTCAGGAGTCGACGTCAGCAGCAGTAAAGGAGAAATATTGGGAAGAAAATGCATTAAAAAATAAATACAAATTGAAGCAAAATACATGAAGCATATCAGGACTCTCCATACGCTGTATGGCTCTCTGTGGGAACCCACCACTTGCAGGTGATAATCAGTCTGATAATCAGTCAGCTACTGTGTGCATGTCGATAGGGGTATTTGATTAGTCTGTGGCTGTCCTAGGTGGTGGTGCAAGCAACCATGGAGGTGAAATGGGAAATTGAAAAAGACTAGATTTGGTAAAAATACAATAAAAACATAAATAAATACAAACAAGAGGAGATGAACTTGGCTTAAAATGGCATTCAATGTCTTTTATTTGAATTCTTTATTGTTGTACTCAGTTTGAGTACTGCATGAATGAAATTACAGTAGACCTATGGCTATTGTTGCCAATTTGGCCCTTAACAAATAGGAAAAAGCAGTAGAAAAATATTCTTATATTTGTAATCACTGAATATTCTAATAGTTCAACACTTCAGCAGGGTGATTTAGACATATATTAAATATATTACAAAGTAGCTTTGAGTTTTTAAATCTAGAAGTGCAGAGAATCCGTTTTTTTACAGACCATATTAAATCACAGCCAGTTTGAATACAAAAGACACTCAAAGGCACAATTTGTGTATAACAAACACCAAATATCAAGAATTTTTCAGGCATGTATCTCAAATGGCACTTTACACTTAAACATAAACCTTTTCTTTACAATACTGTTGACCTTTTTTGGTAAACTTGAATTTCCATAACTAATAATCAAATCCACTTTGGTTATAATTTTAGTATTTGTACTACAGTAGTTGTACTGTAGTGTCATACAACATACACAAGTGTTGTGATTTTACTGGCCTTTTATGTGTCTTTGTGGCCCATAAAATACAGAATCACAGATGGATTTGTTTACAAGGCAAAAAAAAAAAAAAAAAAGCCAGAAAAGCAATTTTACATTTTACGAAACAACAAAGTAGGTGATAATTAAAGAACAAACTAAAAGATCATAATCGAGTTAGCAAATCCACATTTGCTAGAAGTGGACTAAACATCTGGAAATGCTTAGCAAAATGAATACCCTGTCCTCCATGCCTTTAAATCATCTTTAAATCATTCAGCGTTCTAGAACTTACAGTATTTATTGTTTTATTTCTGTGATTTAGAAAAAGTTTTAATGGAAAAAGCTCAAAACAGAAAACGGAATGTCAAATTTCTTAACAAACTATAAAAATATGACTTTTTTTGTAGGCAAGTGTAGGAAACCTCATTATTAAACTCGAGGAGTACATTATTAATAGTGTTGATTCTGCAGATAAAAATAACTGGATCAAACTGGTTTGTTTTGCATTAGTCTCAGTTCATTTTGGTGGGGTCTGCTTACAGGTGCATCACTTTTTGAATAACAAAATGTAAGCCAAATGTCATGTGACTCACCATTCGAAAAAAGCTGATGACACTAAATGACAAAGAGAAATAAGGTGCCTATTTTATGCTGCCTTCAAAATAAACATTTAATGGAAAAACGATCATCCTAATTAAGTAAATGATACAGTTGACATTAAGCAAATCAGAATTATCAGAGAATTGAAGGTTAAGGGCCTTGGCAGTAGTGGGGCTTGAACCGGTGACCTTCCGATTACTAGTCCAGTGCCTTAACCACTAAGCTACAAATGCCCTAAATCTGATTGAAAGTCTATATGAAAAGCTTTTGTATTATAGATTATAGTATTATAAGAGCTAGCTGGGTACACCTGACTGGACAAGTCAATACCTCCAGTTCACTGTAAAAAAAGAGTCCCAAGTGCTTACATCTGATGCAACGTAAAACACATGCCTAAAACACATTGACTATTAATGACTTTTAAATACATGTTTTATACAGCAACAAAACACAAGGAGAACATGCCAAATTGCATACAGACAGTGATCAAAGGCAAGATTTAAACCCAGATCCGCAGGCCCGAGGTGATGTGCGGCACCCACACTACCCGATGCGCCACCGTGTGGTCCTTGGAAAAAGAATTAATACCCTAATGGAAGCAGCCAACCCTAAAGGAATCATTCATTCATAGTGCAAAGTGATATAATAAATATTTTGGTCGTATTGTGCAGCCCAGCTATTGCTAAATGATAAAGTCCAAACAGCCACAATGTCTACATTTGAAAAAAACAAAACAAAAAGAAAGCAGAATGTGTGTGGGGGAAAAAAAGCTTAAAAAACTAAAAACAAAAGCACTGACAGAAAATATAGCAAAACAAATACAAAAATGCAATCACATCTCTAGGAAAAACATAGTTGGTATTTAATTGTAGAACTGAAGAATACACGTTTTAGATCCTGCACAGAACTTGTTGAGAGCGGTTTTGGTCCGAAACTGGACCGGAGTAACAGTTTAGTCCTCAGAACACCCTCAGCCCAGTGTCCGTCTGTACACTTAATAATTCCAAAGTTCTGCATTGGACGTTTTGGTCACTTAGGTTCATTCCACTTTATTGCTGATGAAAAAAAAAAAAAAAAAAAAAAAAAACATGATTTCTTCTTTACTCACCAACAATATTAAGCAAAAAAAATTTGGATAAAAATAACAAAGAAAAATGTAATTACCCTTTTCTCCTCTTGAATTTCAGAACTCATCTGATAAACACAAAATAAACAAATCAGCAACCATTAAGAAATTGATGTCCATGCATTTTCAACCGTCATTTCGCAGCAGAAATTGTACGCGTCCACCAGGGGGCAGTGTTGCTTAAAGCAAACCACATAGTGTCTATACACCGATCAGCCATAACATTAAAACCACCTCCTTGTTTCTACACTCACTGTCCATTTTATAAGCTCCACTTACCATATAGAAGCACTTTGTAGTTCTACAATTACTGACTGTAGTCCATCTGTTTCTCTACATAACCACCACAGAGCAGGTATTATTTGAGTGGTGGATCATTCTCAGCACTGCAGTGACACTGACATGGTGGTGGTGTGTTAGTGAATGTTGTGCTGGTATGAGCAGAACAGACACAGCAGCGCTGCTGGAGTTTTTAAATACCGTGTCCACTCACTGTCCACTCTATTAGACACTCCTACCTAGTTGGTCCACCTTGTAGATGTAAAGTCAGAGACGATCGCTCATCTATTGCTGCTGTTTGAGTTGGTCATTTTCTAGACCTTCATCAGTGGTCACAGGATGCTGCCCACCAGGCACTGTTGGCTGGATATATTTTTGGTTGGTGGACTATTCTCAGTCCAGCAGTGACAGTGAGGTGTTTAAAAACTCCAACAGCGCTGCTGTGTCTGATCCACTCATACCAGCACAACACACACTAACACACCACCACCATGTCAGTGTCATTGCAGTGCTGAGAATGACCCACCACCTAAATAATACCTGCTCTGTGGTGGTCCTGTGGAAAGGGGGCTAACAAAGCATGTAGAGAAACAGATGGACTACAGTCAGTAATTGTAGAGCTACAAAGTGATAAAATGGACAGTGACTGCAGAAACAAGGAGGTGGTTTTAATGTTATGGCTGATCGGTGTATACACTGAACATTGAATGTTTTGAACTGGCATTTCGCCCCTTTCCTCTGACATTTCCTTGTCCACTTTTTCTACTGCTCACACTACATCACACTTAACAAAACTGCAGCTAATGGAAAGACGTCAAGTAAAGACCACATTCTGTTGAAATAGCTCTACTGATAGACTAAACGCTGAATTGAAAGATTATCTGACCATAGCTCAACCAATCAGCATTTACTTATTTGGGTATCTACTGTATGATGCAATACAAAGACCAACCAACATGCACATGTACAGAGCACTAAACAGCCTTAACACACAAACACACAGTCACCTTCTCAGCGATCTGGCTTCATAAACTGTTGTGTCTTCTTCTTCATCGCTCTCCAGCTGTGCCATCTCCACTGTATCATCGTAGTTTGTCAACAGTCCATATTTTTTCCTTGGCGTGGTCTTTTTCTTCAGACTGAAACGACATGAAAATAAAGCATAAGAAAATAATAGACAACATACGTATTGGTATATTTTTTAACCTGCACCCACGTGTGACTTAATAAAACAGAACCCTAGCTAGTGCTCCCAAAAGCATGGATGCTCTACACCAGGGTTTTTCACAAATTGTTTTCAAGTGAGCCACACGGTGGCTCAGCGGGTAGCACTGTCGCCTCACAGCGAGAAGGTCCTGGGTTGATTCCCAGGTGGGGCGGTCCAGGTCCTTTCTGTGTGGAATTGGCATGTTCTCCCCGTGTCTGCGTGGGTTTCTCCAGGAGCTCCAGTTTCCTCCCACAGTCCAAAGACAAAGTAAAGTTGGGCAGTTGTGGCCTAGCGGTTAAGGTACTGGACTAGTAAGTAGGTCGCTGGTTCAAACCCCACAACAGCCAGGTTGCCACCGTTGGGCCCTTGAGCAAGACCCTTAACCCTCAAATGCTTAGACTGTATACTGTAAGTCGCTTTGGATAAAAGTAAAAAAATGTGAATGTACAGTACAGTGCATGATCAAGGCTGCAATGTAAAGAAGCAAATGAACTGTCTACAAAATAACCAAAATCAACTCCACTAAAAACAGGGACGACCATGTTCTTGAAAGAGTAGTTTGTTGTACTTTAGCACACATCCTAGTTTATAGGATGATGGTATTTGGAACACAACTGCTCCCCTCTGCTCTGTGCAGCATGACACACAAACTTGTGCATGAATAGTACTACAACCCCAAATCAGAAAAAGTTGGGACAGTATGGAACATGCAAATAAAATAAAAATGCAATGTTTCTTACATTTACTTTGACTTTTATTTGCTTGGGTTTGAACCCAAGATATTTTATGTTTTGTATGCTTAACTTCATTTCATTTGTTATTATACCTCCATTCCTGAAATTCAGGCCTGCAACACATTCCAAATAAATTTGGGACGGGGGCAATTTAGGGCTAGTAATGAGGTGAAAAAAGGTGATGTTAACAGGTGATTGTAATCATGGTTTGGTACAAAAGCAGCATCCAGGAAAGACTGAATCTTTGATGAGCAAAGATGATCAGAGGATCTCCAGTTTGTCAACAAATGCGTAAGACAATTATTGAAATGTTTAAAAACAATGAACCTCTAAGAAAGATTGGAAGGGATTTGCATATTCTCCCTCTACAGTGCATAATATCATGAAACCATTCAAGGAAAGCTTAAGCTGAACGACTGTGATCTTCGATCCCTCAGACGACACTGCATCAAGAACCGCCACTCAACAATAGCTGATATGACCACATGGGTGAGGGATTACTTTGGCAAACATTTATCAAGCACTACAATACAGAGTTACATGCACAAATGCCACTTCAAACTTTACTGTGCAAAAAAGAAGCCTTATGTTAACCATGTCCAGAAGCGGCGTCGACTTCTCCGGGCTCGGAGGCATCTAGGATGGACCAACACACAGTGGGAACGTATATTGTGGGCAGATGAATCAGCATTCCAGGTCTGGTGAAAGTGACTGAACCGTATGTTACTCACCGCACAGCTCGGATGAGGAAGTAAAGCATGCCGATGATGGTGATAACGATGAGGACATAGAGAGCTCTCTGGATCATGGAGGTGTTGAGGTTGAAGGGGTTGAGGGTAAAGTTTCCTGAAGCTTTAGGTTCTGTGGGTTTGTGAGGAGTCGCTGTACTGACGGTACTGTTGTCATGTTCGGGTGCTTTACTATCACCACCTGCTTCAACCAAACACAGCACTAACACACACACCCACACACAAACCTGTACTTTCATCTCTCAGGCTGCTTTTCCTCAGTACTAATAAGAGAAAATGTGAGGGTTTCAATAATAAAGAAGCTGTTTAACACCGGTGTGAACTCGGTTACTTTCAAACTTCCAACCGGACCTGCTTCTGTTTTCCTTCCTCACTGATGACGAGTCGATTCCTACGTCACTGAAGGTGCGCCGCTTAATTCGGTCCGGTGTTCTGACGATGATTTCTACCTGGTCATAATAACATCCTAGCTTATTTCTTTTATTCATTTAGATTTAAATACATATTTGCAAACAGTAAATTTCTTGAGTATCTCTTTAAACAAAAAAAATATGTAGAGTGTTAACTGTCTTAAAGCACTTTAGATTTATATAGATAACGCATTTGTAAGGAGGGTTGGCTTTTTTTTTTTATGTTATGCTGTTGGAACCAGATTCCTTAAATGATTTGTAATTTCTCTGGCTTTGTTGTCGTTTTTTTTAACATTTGTATTTTTTATTGTTGTTGAGCATATACTTGAAACACAAAACTGCAGCTTCGTCGGGTGAATTAACTATTTTGTGAGATCAGGTAAAACAGAAGACGATGTTACTGCTGCAGAGGGAGTTTTTGCATTTCACACTACAAAGCATTGTTAAAAAGTATTTCCCTGATTCAGTGATTTATTCACAAATGTCATACTACTTGTAAGAAGGTTTCTTGAATGATTTACAATTCCTATGACTTTTAAGGGTTTTTCTTCTTTTATTATAATTTTTTGAATGTATATTTTTTATTATTCTCTTCATGTTAAAGCATATTTTTGGTAATATGTTTATATACTGTATATTAGGTGTACTGTTATGTTTACTGTATACTGTTTCTTCAAATAAATTAATAAATATAAATTTTTTTTTTTTTAAATAGCGTCCTAGCTTACTGCTCATTTATAGCTGATTAACATATTTTTTAATCATTAAAAATATGCTTTAACATGAAGACAATAATAAAAATTATAATGAAATATAGTGAAATGAAAAAAGCCATTGAAATTGTAAATCATAGTATATCACTGAATCAGGGAAAGACTTTTTAACAATGCTTTGCAGTGTAAAATGCAAAAACTCCCTTTGCAGCAGTAACATCATCTTCTGTTTTACCTGATCTCACAAAATAGTTAATTCACCTGACGAAGCTGCAGTTTTGTGTTTTGCTGAATTAGCACATGTATTGGACAGTTTGCAGTTCATGCATTCTGCTTTCCAATAATCCCGACTGAGACGAAACCACGAAAATTTTTTCTATCATTCATCTGTAATTGGTGATTTAGAAATCCCAGCCGGATACATTTTTTAAGTCCAAAAAAGAGGGCATCACCCTATTTAATGATAAAGCCGCTGATATTAGAAAGAAAACATTTAGCATTAACACTGTTAGACCAAATGCCAAATAAAAGCTCTACCAACACTCACACTTTGAATCAATTGGTTCAAAAAACTATTTAGATGTAGTTTCTTTCAAATTGTGTCTCAGTGAACATTAGACTCTAGATATTTAAATGGTTGTGACTACTACATACTGCACTGTTGTTTGTCTATTAGGATTTTACCGTCATGTTTTACACTTTGGTTACATTCATGACAGGAAGGTTCATCAGTTCACAAGGTTATATCAAACAGTCATGGACAATTCAGTATCTCCAATTCACCTCACTGTATGTCTTTGGACTGTGGAAGGAAACCGGAGCACCCTGAGGAAACCCACGCAGACTCGAGGAGAACATACAAACTCCACACAGAACGGACCCAGACCGCCCCACCTGGGTATCGAACCCAGGACCTTCTTGCTGTGAAGCGACAGTGCTACCCACTTAGTCACCGTGCCACCCACATACTGCACTGAGCCACTGCTTCAATCTGTCACACAATTACCTGTGGAGTTCCTCAGGAATCAATCTTGAGACCTTTGAATTTAACCTGTATATACTTCTATTAAATTAAAGTTCATAACATTTGTTTTCACTAATATGCAGATAATGCTCAGATTTATGTATCCCATAATCAAATGCTGGCAAGTCTATCGGCTCACTGTTCATTTCCAGAAATGAAATCAATTTGGATGTCTTGCAATTTCCTGCTGAGAAAACACAGGTTCTTATTATTGGAAGTGAGACACAAACAACAGACAGGCTTATCTACAATCTTTGTATTTGGAGGCCAAACAGTGTGTCTAGAATCTTGGAGTAATTTTTGATAATGAGCTTAGTTGTAAATATCACAATAGTAATATCATCTTTCCGTTTTCAAAATACATGTATCTCAAAGGTTCAGGACATTCTAACACGTGCTGATAGCGAGAAACTGCATGCCCTCGTCACATCTATGCTTTGTTGCCTGCTCTACTCAAGTTCTACCTGCAAGTTCAGAATGTTGTTGCTAGAGTCTTAATCTGTACAAGAACGTGGGATCATATTACACCAGCAATCCTTACATTTTAGATTGTTTTATTGGTTTTTAAATGTCTCCATGGCCTTGCTTTGTCATATCCTTGTGAATTACTTGTTAAATATGGGCTTGGGCTTTTAGATTGGACCATTTAAAAGCAGTATGTTCAGTCAGTCGGAGCTGATACTCAAACACGAGAGCTCGATATCTCAGCATCGGTGGGCTAGCGTGTTTTATCTCAGCATCGGTGGGCTAGCGTGCTTTACCGCTGCCACCAGTACCGTTTACCACTCAAGCGCCTTGGTGTTAACAAGCTTCTGACACCACTTGCCCATTAAAAGCCAGATTGCAACTATGAATATCTAAGAAGTTCAACTAGGAAACTCAGGAATGTCTCATCAACCCTGGGTTAGTAGTTAAAATGTATTAATCCTGTCTTTAACAAGTTTACTTTGGTCTTTAGCTCAATTATTTAATTAAAACTGAACTGTAAATCTTTACATGAACTTTTGAGTGTTCAGAAAAAGCAGACTAAACACAAGCTTTAGAGGAGCCATTTGTTTCCCCACTTTGTAGCTCGAACAGCAACAATGACCTAAAACCTTGCCAGTTCTCCCTTCCTCAGTCAGTCTAACACAGCATGAAAGTAAACTTGCCATTTTACTTAAAAAAAACAAATATTTATCAGACCAGTTCAGGGTAAACAAACGTTTAATGTGACCATTAAAAAAGAAGTACACCTTCCAAATACAGGAATGTTAAGAAACATATGATTTGAAAAAGATTGTAAATTGACTCATAAATCAGCTTTTTTTTTTTTTTTTTTTTTGCACGCTGGTGGTCCAAGACTAATCAAAATATACATTTGCAGTTAGATAGAAAAAAACCTATTGCTTTTGAACAGTGGTATAAAAATATTTACACCTTATCTAAGGTTTTTAGAAAAAATAAGCACTAAATTATTTTAGGCAGGTGAAGTGGATGAACAGCCTTACGGTCTCACACAGCATTTAAGAATATTTTGTAAAAAATCTCTTAAAAAATGATTTGATTAATAGAGATTGTTCTCTGGAACACATTCTTTCTTAAAGACATTTCATAAGACGGCTTTAACACACAGACAACAGTCTGCCTCCTTGAAGAAAGACTATATCATCTTACTTCATACTAAAAATACATGTATATACTGTCTATACACCCAGGAATAAAATAGGCCTATAATAAAAAAAAATCTAATATGTGGTTAGGATAAAAACTTGTCTGTACTAATAAAATGATCGTCAAGGGAAAAAAACAACCTATTTTACTGGAAACACTAAATCATATGACTGCAGAAGACAGACACTACATTAAATGTTTCCAAATGACAAATTAAACATATTCTTTTCTCTTTACAAAGGCCACATTAACACTTCTAGATTTCTACCTGGCCGATTCTAAATGTGAGAAGTACAGGTCTCCTCACAAGCGTAAGCTGTATAGAGGCTTTGGTTTTGAGCTGTAGTGTACATACAAAAACAGTTTAAGAAGAAGTCAAATATATCAAGTATGACAATATAAAACATGAATACATAAAGGCAATACTTAAAAGGTCTATGAAAAGTATAGAAATGATTATAAAGAAACAGAAGTGAGAGACACTGACCAGATGCCAACATGCAATGGCCAACAGTATCAAAACACAGATAGTAAATATGTGATTTGTACACAAATGTATTGCATTAAATAAAAAAAGGAATGTAAACAGTCCGTCTATAGATACAGTGTGTGTGGTAAGACTCGAACAAATATAGGAATGTAATAAGCAAAAAAAAAAACTGGCCAACATCTTAAGGCATGTCATTGATTTATCAAAAGCCGTCTAACAAAACACATCCTAAGGTTTAATTAAACAAGGCTATAAAGATCGTAAACTATAGGATCTTTTTTAAACATTGGTTTCACACTATACATCAGACCTCACTGTTTATGGTCTCTGAAAGAGCTGAGAAAAAGATAGGAATATAAGGCACAAGAAGTACTTCTGAAAAAATAAGAAAAAAAACAAACAAACAAAAAAAAACAGTGCAGTACTTTCAAGGCTAAGTTCACCAATGCAAACAACATTGTGGTGGAACTGGAAAAAAGAAAAAAAGGCTCATTACGAGGCGTGACCGAATAAACCGTCATCCATAAACATTTTGTTTTTTAAAAAGTACAAATCATATACATGAGCCACTACATATATTTTAAATAAAACAGTGGAATGATGGAAGTGAGTTTTGTAGTTGAAGCTTCTAAGAAGCCACCTCAACTTTTTCACTGTTCATGTTTTAAGTTGACGCCAGCAGTCCGTCCTCTTTAAATGGTCGATTTAGAGAAGGACACTCTGAGGTGGTGGTTCTCGCCAAGGTCGTGGTTGTGGAACTCGATGAGTGATTCAATGGCTTCTTCCACTGAACCCATTTGAATCAGAGCCATCTTGCGGTCTTTCCTGCAAATCAGAAGCAACATGTAAGTTTGCTGTAACGCTGTAATAACAGAGTAAGAGGGAAATGTGTGTATGGAAAAACAGCATACTAAACTTACTGAAAGAACTTGAAGTTCTTCACCACGGCACCAGAGCTGGCGAAAAGCACCTTAAGATCGTCTTCAGCCACGGAGGGTCTATTAAAGACAAATGCAGGGTCAGAATAAGTGAAAAGCCAACAAGTTAAAAAGATGATAGAAGAGCAGGTTTTTATTTGAAACATAAGACAAAACCCTAAAAGTAATTAGTAGTGGGTGGGGATAAATGAAATTGCAATTGATTTGTCTGATACTGGTATTATTTTCTGCAACTTAAGGTCACCTGATTGCCTTTAAGTTTATTGTTTTGTATAATTACAAGCTTATGTAGGACTGGAATGATAATGACCAATATAATGCAGTTGCTACTACCATTAAACAACATAAGCTTCAAGTATTATATTTATCATGCAGTTTTATATCTGACATTACCATGTAGAGTTTGAATAGACAAATTTTTGATGTATTATTATTATTACAGAAATCACAATTTGTAATTGGAAACCTCTAGATTGAGAACTATGGCTGACCCCAAAGCATGGGCCATTATACAGAATGAATTGAAGCAAATAAACAAGTACAACTAATATTTTTGCTTACGGGATGTTGGAGAGGTGCAGCGTTGAGGAAGGAGGGAAGATGTTGGAGTAGTTTTTGGAGCCAGGCTTCTTAAAGCGATGAAGTGGAGAGTTGCTGTAATCTTTCGTGAGGCCCTGGTCCTCGTGCCCCTCCCGTGGCAGCTGAACAGTTGTGTGCTTGGACAAAGTGACCCGCAGTGGTCTGCCATACAACTTCTGTCCATTCAGATGGCTCATAGCTAAAGTAAACACAAATTGGAAAGGGTGGGGGCATAACTTCACTGTTAGTACACTTATGGTAAAAAAAAACAAGCAACAAGTATTTTCTATGAGCGAAAAACACCCCACACACATTTATGATATTTATAACACAGGCTTGTTGGCTTACTGGTTTTTAATTTTCACTAACATTATCTGTAATGACAAGCATTTAACAATAGATCTTAGCCATCTTAACTCTTAACATTTTAACCATCACTGATTAACCTAAGCCCCAATTGAACACAGGTTTCTACAAAACGATGACGCTATCACAAACATTAGTGGCAAGAAGGGTGACAAGAAAAGGCACTGTGTACTACCCAATTATGATTTGAACTCTATGTAGTGTTTGAGAAGTGACTTAACAGTTCAACCTCTAACATCACACATTTAAGCTCCGACATCAAATATTAGTAGTTTGAGAGTTTGACTGACAGACAGACAGACAGACAGACAGACAGACAGACAGACACACACACACACACACACACACACACTTCAGTTCATGAATACTTAATAAAATAAAAAGCAGGAGTTTAGTTACCTAGCTGAGCCTGAGTGCTATCAGACATTTGGATGAGGGCATTCTCCTTTTTGTTAAACATAATTTTTACTCTCATCACATCACCGTAAACACCTAAAAAAGGACAAATATTGTCAGAACACAAATGCAAAATACTTTACACTTATTTTATAACAATCCAAAACCTATCAGAAGCTTAAGGTTACAATCAAGACACCTTATTAAACAGAGTGGAGTCATTTTCACTACCATTATCTGTAATGACGAGCATTTAACAATAGATCTTAGCCAATTTTAACTATCACTGATTACCCTTAGTTCTTATTACATATATGCAGATATAAACTATGCCTTTACCAAGTCATTTTGGAGTTAAAGCACTTAAGATACTTGGCCAGTTTATTTTTGCCAAGAGAACAGACAAGGGAACAGATGGACATTTGAAAAACATTTGGAACTTCTGTGCTTCCAATTGAGGAAATGAGACTGAGCCATACAAGGGCTAGCATAAAGATAAAAAAAACAGGGCTACTGAAACAGATAAATAAGAGTCTTGACTATTAACCAATGTATAAAAGCTTCCCTCAAAAGACATGCAAAACAATGTAAATAGCATGCATCATATAAAGTAAATACTTAAAATGATAGCACAAAAAGATACAGCCCCTCATTGAGTGCATTGGCATTATAATTTGAAATGCTTCTTTAGTTTGAGATTCTGTGAGAGTGCTGCAACTTTTTGGACTGGATTTCAATTCGGCACACGAAAACAGCAGAAATTACAGAAGCACTCTTGTTTTCGGAACAAACTGCCTTATGAGGGAAGAAATTGAAAGAGAACAGAACAAACAAGTGATAACAAAAGATGCTAAGGATAACATACCGAAAAGAATAAAGAGGCATTGGGGCGTAACTCTCTTTAGAGGACAGCAGAGGAAGGCAGCGGAGGGAAGAAGGGACAGGTAAAGATCGGAGGCAGAATGGAGGTTCAACATATCCACAGCGAGGAGGCAGTTCCACGGGAAATGGCGAAAAACGGTGGTTGGATCATGAAGATGGTTAATGGATATGGGAGCAGAAAGAGGAGGGGAGGGGTGGACATGAAAATGTAAGAAGTCAGTCATGTTTTGTGTGTATGTGTATGTATATGAATTTGAGGGTGTCAAAATAATAAATAAAGTAAATAAAAAAATAAAAAAATCAGTGAATATTGTAAGCGAATTATTTGGTTGCAAAATGAACAGAAAAACAAAAAAAAGAATGGGGTAAGGGGAATTGGGAAGGGAGAGAAAAAAGGAAGTAAAAACAAGGTCAGTATACATACAGAAAAACAATAGTGATAAAGTCAATTAAAAAAAGAAACAAATTCAACAGAAGAAAAAGCTGGTAACTATTTACAAAGAATATTCAAACAATTTTACAAGTTTACTGTAAACAAAGTGCACATGTAGGAGCCATAACTTGGTAACAATGATTTATGTTCATATGCTATGCTTCGATGGTATCTGTGACTACTGCGTGCAAGTGTGCCTTATAATTAGACTGGGTAAGACTGTGTCAAAAAATGAGCTAAACAAGCTGTTTGAGCTCCGCCGTTTAACCTGACCAGTTTTAGAATATCCCACTGCCTTTATAGTAACAACCGCCCTTGTTTTTTGGAAATATACTGAACCTTCAAATGCTTAATATTAGCTTTGTCTCCTCTCAGATGTTTAACTCCATTTCCATCGCAACGATTAAACTAATGATAAAAACTCTAATACATAAAAACACTAATACATAGGTTTTAATTGTGTTTATGTTTATAAAAAAAGCCTTAAACTGGCAAATAAGTAGCATTTTATATAGATCTAAAGATATCATTTCGTAACAAAAGACTAAGACTAAACAAACTAAAGCATCATTCTGTCTGGTAAGATCAGGCCAGTCATGCATCACTAACCTCAGGGTTCAGGTTGCTGACCAGCATAACACAGTGGCCAGTAGAAAGAGTAGGAAAGCCCAGTCTGCTGGCTGCTGCCACCGCCGCAGCAGTAGGGATGGTCAGAGAGGCCAAAGGTCCATGAACACCAGGCAAAGCAAGGCCTGAGAGAGACAGACACCAAATAAAAGTTAGTCAGCATATGTACACATTAAAAACTAACTAAACTAAACCACATGCCAGGAAAAGGCTTCATTAACAACAAACCTGCAGCCTGCTGAATGGCAAAGGCTGGGGGGAAGGCGTGGGCCCCAGCATACGGAGAAGCAGAAATGATCCCGGGAGTGGCTGCCGATAAACAATAAATATTTACTCAGAACATAGAGCGCCGATGGTAAAAGTGAATTGAGAAGCTAATGAAAGAATATGACGATTCTTTGGTCTTGTGACTTACCGAAAGCAGCAGCTGCCATGGCATGGTGGTCAAGAGTAGGATGGCCGTCTCCTGTTGGCAGGTCAGGCCGTGTGTAGTCTCGACTCTTGTCGTTGTTGTATTTAACGTTTAAACTTGTAAGCTTGGAAAAGCTAATACGCAGTGTGCAACATGCATTGTAGATGTTTTGTCCATCCAAAGCCTGGAAAATAAGCAATATGATTAGATAACTGTAGACAGGTACCTGCAATAAATAAGAAATGCAATTTCATGACCAGTAAGCTACAAGAGTAGGGCTGGAGATAAATAGGGTGGAGAGACTAGAACACCTCATGCAGGCAAAATAAAGTCAATAAAATAAGTTGTACACTAACAAGGATATAATTAGCATAACAGTTGTTTGACAGAGCCGTTCACATGCTTGTTGTCGAGCTTATCATGATTTGCATAATAAAAACTGAAGCTAAGCCAAATTCTTGGATGATTTACTGACAGTTGTCTGTGGTTCGCAGTTTCCTAATAAAATTATTTACATTTTGAGGAAATGTAATACTAAAAGCATCTCTGAGGGCACACAAGTTTGAAGCTCAGCAAAGCTGCCGAACTGGCCAGGTGTCCACACAAACACAAAAAAACGTGTTTAAGGGAGGGACATGCAATCTCCGGTACGGGTCCAGGCACCCGAGAAGCACCTGAGGCCTTACGTGGCTCTCGGTCTACAATATTGACAGGAAGTGGCCGCATATGAACACGTGTAGGAGGGGTTGTGTGGTAATCCAGCTCTCCTGATTCACAATCAGAAATAATTAGATTGGGAGATAAAGGTGGAGAAAATCCTGACAAAATCTGGCATTTGCTTCCAGCTTTTAAAAAGAAGCATATAGCATCCAGCCTTCTCAAAACTTCAGGGCAATTGTATTCCATTGGGATTACTGCATCGTCTCAGTGATTCTGGAAGGTTAGGTGTATCATCATATAAAAGTGACCTGACGGTCGTTTCTTAAACCATCAATTTCAACACCAGTAATTTTACGAGTGCACTTTAGATGGCGCCACTTACCAGCTTTGAATGCTGAGCAGTAAGCCCGTCAGCAAACTGCAGAAGAGCTTGAAACTGATTGTTCTTGGTGAAGGTGATCACTTTCAACACGGTGCCAAACTTGGAAAAGATCTGTAGGAGCCATACAAAACAAGTATGATGCATAAAACAATCCCATAGCCATGAACACAGGTCAGACACTAAAGTTCATCTAGACTTGACAAGCTCAGCTTACCTGATGCAGCACATCCAAAGTTACGGGATAGAAGAGGTTCTCCACTACAACTCTGAGGACGGGACTGGGTCCACCCATGCTGGCCGCATCCACAGCCGCCAAGGACAAGCTGCCTGTCTGGACTGCATTGACAGCTTGCAGCGCTGCCTGTGCTCTCTGGCATTAACAGAGAACAGGAACAGAAGTGTTAAGCTATTGTTAAAAAGTGCCATTTATTACAGCAATCTACACCATTAGCAGCCGCAGTGTGTGTATAGTGTAAGGAAAGAAAAGTAATACCTTCACAGTAGGGCTATTAATAGTCCAATAAAACACAAAAAACTAGATTAAGTTGGAGCACAACAGGGCGGGACAGTAAGAGCACACAAAATGCTCAGAGACATGCATGTATGAAGAATACACTACATGGCCAAAAGTATTTGGATGCCTGACTATAAGCTTGTTAAGCATCCCATCCCAGCACAAACAGCATAAACATAACGTGACCTCTATGTGATATTTTTCAGCTATAACAAGTATCACTCTTTTCACAGTACTTAAAGGCTTCCCATAAAACGTTAAATTATATCTGTGGGAATTTAAAAGAGCATTTGCATGTTCCAGTTTATTTCAAAGCTGTTCAGTGGGGTCTGTAGTCCACTAGAGTTTCTTAAAACTAAGTCTTTATAGACTTTGCTTTGTGCACATGAGCACAGTCATGCTGGAACAGGAAAGGGCCTTCCCTAAAGTTGGAAGCACATTTTCTATATATATTTTATATAATTAATTTACTACACCAGTTAGCAACTGTTGTGGCTGAAATACATGAATTCAAAAATTATATGGGGTGCCCTAATACTTTAACCCATACAGTGCAGCAGTGATGCAATCTATTCAGCACATTATAGCTTCAGTAATCACAATGCGCTACATGAACAGGCAAAGGAGCCAACAAGAAATGAGTAGGTAGATAAGTATTAGCTGTGGAATGCATTAAAGGCAAGCTGCATGAGGTCTCCACAGAAACTGTGTTTATAAAAGGAGGGAAGGCTTTTGGACTCAAAGCCGCAAGTGATACGTTAGGCAGTAAACAAGGCCAGCTCATAACATTCCATTGCAGCTGCAGAAACAGTAATCACAGCTGCACTAAAAACAACATTAACAGATGCACTTTTAGAATAATATTTACTTGTCACATTTTCTCTGAAGTACACATTTTGCAAAAAAAGTTCATGCACGTCGGTGTAAAAACTTAAAGAAAAGATAAAAATGAGGACGACATGAAAGCATCAAGCATATTTACTGAGCACATACCACTTGGTTGGGTGAATTGTCTGTTTTCAGCTCCTTGTGGTTAGAGTACTGCATAAAGATGGGATGATTCCTGATGACTGCTGTGACTGAAGAATAATAGCTGACCATAGTCTGGGCTGCCTCCTCAGTGTTCATCTCAAGGAAAGCCTGAACAAAAAAATACCCAACGTTTAGCCAAAACTCCAAATATAAACCTTTAAAATTCTCTTTTTATTACCAGCTGTTAAATGTGTTTACTCTCCGTTATGGGACAAAGCTACAGCTAGCAGACTATGCCTGTCGAAGCAACCTTTAAGCAACGCTAAAATATCCAAGATCAAAAGCTAAGTAACGTCTAGAGAGATAGTGCAGTCACATGTGCTAGGTTATTTTACAGCCTTGCACCCAAAACAAAGCTGTAGTTCTGAAAAGTCAACCTGTGTACTTGTAGGATGCAGTGTGTATTATACAGGTACAGAAAACTGAATGTGATGCAGTCGGTCAAAAACCATTCGCTCGCTGGAAAATTGTCAAAGCCATTAGCACCGGGTACTTGGTTAGTCACATGGTTACATCCTGACCTGGTATGGTGCTAAATTTACTCAGCAATATCGAGTAAGCAACACACACATGGAGGGGTAAATGCATTCCGTAAAGTAAGAGTTAAGCAGCTAAACCATTACTCTTTACTGCAGAAGATGTTTGTCACTGCATTGATACTGGATTGAGAGCCAGGCACTGGGACAGATGAGACAGTGTTGTACTGGCTTAAACTGATCACTTTATTTTACTACTTTTCACTGCCATCATGAATAATTCTCTCATTCTAAAACATGAGCAGAGCAAATGTAAATTATTTATGAAACAGCACCTGTGTTCACACAGCCACATTTGGATTTGATTGTAGAAGTATGTAAGCTTATGGTGACACAACGGGACAAAGTGGCATGTGATTAATTGCCACTCTTCTTGTATGTTTTCCCTCTTTGAATTCAGTGTTTCAGAACAGGCTTCAGACCCAGTACAACCCTAAATAACTTTATTTTCCTTCTAAAACACCCTCCTAGTTTAAAATAACATATTTTCATCTATGTTTGTTATACGTGTTCTTTGTTTATTTACATTGTTCCATCTCACAAAAAGTGCAAATGCTGCAGGAAAAGCCACACGATTAAAAAAAAAAAAAAATCAGATCTTTTTATAAAAATAAAAAATCCATTATAATACCTGGTTCTTTCCTTTCAACATGAGCAGGTTGGTTACTTTGCCAAAAGGGAGGCCTAAAGAGATGACCTCGGCCTCGTTGATGTCGCTGGGAAGCTTGCGTACATGTATGACACGGGATGGAACACCCGGACTTCTGATGTCCCCCTTAAACTTCTTGTTGTCATTGCCATTTGCTGCAATGAAAATCATGCTATTAGACAAAATGCTGAGACAAAACATATGAGCACATTTAAAATATTGACATAGATACCTGCTGAACTCATTATATATGGTCCGTTGGAAACACAGGAGAAAAGTTCGTCTGATCCTCTCTGTTAAAGGAAGAGAGCCAAAATTAATGAAGCCAACTAGGCAGACTAGGTTAAAAAAACGTAGACAAGTATGGGCAAAATTCACTGTTACACTTCACTGAAAAGAAACTAGACACTTAAAATGTCAAACATGGTAGACAAGTCCCAACACAACGGAGGGGAAAAAATGGACATGTTGAAATTTTGCTGTAGGTTGTTAAAACCCTACAAAAATAGCCAAATCGGCCAAAAACAGACAGCCTTGGGCTTTTTTTATTTTTCGTAAGCAGAAAGGCAGGAAGTAAGCACTATGACGACATGCAGTCTTCCCGTGCAAAGGGCAGAGTCACATATCAATCACCAGCTCTAAACATTCCACCCGACCGACAAGGGAACAGGGAAGGAAAGTTATATTCTAAAGGGGGTGGGGGTGGGGTTGGGATGAGACTGGTGCGAGGGGTGTAAGGAACACTGGAGTTTCTAGGTCATCAGGCAGGAGGAATGAGTGGGAGGGACTGACATTTGCTGGATTCTTTCAGTCAGGGAGAAACAGTGCAAACTGCTACAGTTTAATATTTTTTGTTGAAGCAACATAACGCCGATGGACCTGCATTTAAGTTCTCAGATTTAGGTTGGCCATTAAAAGAAAATAAAAAAACTCAATTATGCAAAAAAGGAAAGCAACATCCAAAAGAACACATGCTTTTACTAAGCCATTTCACATGACCAGAAGACTCAAAACATCTAATTTCAGCAACTGACTGGAGCCAAGCAGGCCACATGCATGCATCCTACACCGCACATTAAAAATTCCAATGCCACAGGAATCAATTAAAACCATATGTAGAGCCTGGGAGCAGACAGGCAGCAGTGAAGCCTTCGCTGAGTAAAAAAGACCAGGCTAAATGTTTGCCTCAGACATCCAGGCGGCTTTTAGCTATAAAGTTATTCCCAAAAACTGTGCTTGCTGTCTGAATTAAAGCTTTTACAGTGTAAAATGATTAATTAGAACAGCAGGTATTAAGCAAATTAACACACTTCAGACTGTTCCAGTGGTTAACAACAAACAATTGTGAAATGGGGGTGGGGGTATAGGTGTGGTCTGTTAACTGAAGTGAAACCAGGTTAAAGGGATTAAAAAGGTATGGCAAAAGGGACAAAGGTACAAGAGGCAAGGGCAGGAGACAGTTCACACTGAGAACGTAGCTGTTACCACGAGCACCCTGATTGTCATTTGCTCACCATGGAGACTTAGTGTCTGCGCCTGCAGGTGACTGAAACCCAACCCGGAGCTCTTATGCCTAAATACACAAGCCGATTGTCTTCAGAAGGCCAGGTGTAATGTGTCGTCTAGTGTTCGAGCTCGTCAAAGATTTATTATCCTCAACCATGGAGGTTATGAGGCTCTCGGGATGTTCACCTAGTGCACAGCACATTGCACACCTGGTTTGCAATACAATTAAGCACAACAGAGCCAAACAAGCCCCACTCTGCTCCATTAGACCCTTCCCCCAATCACCTTTTCTCTAATCAGCACTGGTGAACAAACTCAAGAGCAGTGTGTGTGTCCATAGACGAGAGGCAAACATATCTGCATGTGATGAATAGGCTTCATTCATGTCATCATGTCAACACATAAAGTCCATTTTTGAGGAATGTTTTAAATAGGTCTACTCCAACATACAAGATGAACACTCAGTTGCCCTCTACTAACCAACTCTTAGGAACCCCTACAAGGACATTATTAATACAAATGGTTTACTAAAGTATACCACACAAAGAATGATTCCAGTTAACAAAAACAAAGTAGGGCTGCACCTATCAAGGGAACTGGTCTGAAATTCTGGATCACCATCACTCTTGACATACTTTCCAAACTATTTACTGACATTTTATGTTGCAAATATGTGTTGTTCAGATGTAGAACAACAGGAAACAAATTGCCCTAAATCACACCACAAGCATACTATTAAGCACAGCTCTAAATAACTTCTTTGACAAATGGCTACCTCGGTCATAAATTTTCATGTACATAGTAAGGTAGAAAAAAATTACATGGGAAAATTTCCCATCAGCACTTTAATCCCAAGAGTCTCTCTAAAAGCTTAAGCACAGAACAGTCTTCCATTACCATATTGTAGAACAAGCAGGACTGTTTCAGCTCACCTTATAGCTATAAAACATGTAAACTAGTCAGATCAATGGTCTCTGTGAATAATCCCTTTGTTCTGAATGTTACAGGTCCTCCCAGTTAGCCACATACCACAGATGATTATCTTTCACAAAAGACCTGAAGGAATGTGCAGGATATTGCAACCCTATGCGGTTGATTTAAGAAGCAGACAAGGTTCTTTTTACAAATGCAAGTCAATGTCTAGTTTACCATTAAACAAAGTAGCATCCCATTTTTAATTCCCAGATCTAAAACTAAACACTATTCAGAGGTAAATAAATGTAAAACATGAACTACCTAAATGCAAGACATTCACTAAGTCTAAAGGCCTAGTCCTGTAAAACCTGTCTAATTCCACAATAGCTTTGTACAGCATGAAACAAGTCAGGTTAGTTTAATGGGAGTGGAGAAGATTATGTGGTGCCTTTTAAATACTCAGTCAACAATGACATACATGGCAAACTAAAAAGTCTCGGGTGGGGTGTAGTGGTTAAAAATGTAATATGAAAATGTAAACATAAAAATAAAATGCAGTGCCTACCTTAGTGCCAACTGCAATATCATGGACAACGCTGTGAACAAAGGAAAAGTACAAATTATGCAAAATACATACTAAAATTAAATACCTATACTATAAGTTACACAACATAGCAACTGAAAGGCAAACAATGTAATAAAAACAGAATGCACAGATAATGCACTCTTAAATAAAATGCAATGCATCGAGGTAAAACCACACTAGTATTTGAATTCTTGTATTTAGTATAATTACCTTAAAGAATTTGGGACACTAATATACATATGATTTGTTTCCATACTAACTAATCACTGTTTACCACGGGATAAAATGTGCACATTTAGACCAAGAGGACTCCAACCTGAACTCCAGGCTTAAAGTAAACAGTAAACGGAAAATGTAAACACTTGTGCAAAAGTATACACACAAGATGAAAAACTGCATTCTGTGCTTCTTTTCCCACTGTGAGCAAAAGCTAAGGAAACACACGCCATTTTAATCCACATTTCTAGGCGAACACCCCCAACATCCTGTTCTTCCGAACAGGAAACACCATGGCCCAAGAGTTGCTTTTATAGGTTGAGTCAACATTTATTAAGGCTTATGTAACGCGGCCCAAAAAAGATCAGCGCAAGTGATTTATTTTTTGCAAAACGTGGCAAATACAGATTCTATACAGACCTGTGAAGTTTGGAACAAAATCACATGGGGAAACACACACCACAGTGAAACAGCCTATCTGGCAGCATTTTGGTTAAGAAACAGAACCTGTATACTGTAACTTAATAACCAGTAAATTAATTATACTTTATTTTACCCACGTGACTAGACTTTTAAGAAGATAGAATTGCATAAAGCAAAGGACAGTCTTTCTGGAAACTTCCTGGAAAACCAGCTGTTTTTTTTTTTGCTATAATTCCGTTTCTTGATGCCAAACATTTAAAAAGTGGATAATGGAAAATGACTTGCATAAAAGGATCCAGTGTTCACAAAAGATTAATAAATATATAAATAAATAAAACTTTAACAGGACCAAAATCAACCAACTTTAGTATAACTTAACCATGAAAACAGACCCAATTCATTCTGATTTTTTCCTCCTGAAATTATATCTTAATTTAATTTCTTATTATTATTCAGCACTGAATTGAAAACATGATCCTATAAATTTGCACATATCTTGTCTGTCAGGTAAATAGGTAGAAAATGTTTAATTCAGGGAAAGGATTAATGTGTCTCAAATTTTACATTTAAATGACTTGACTCAGGGCACAAATCTCTTCAAATGTGACACATAAGGGCCCTTTTTCTAATACGTTCTAAATACCAGAAATTCATAGTACTATCAGTTACATGTTTGAATTATATAGGCGATGCTTAAAATGATTTTCTGACAGAATAAATATTGGATAAAAGTAGAAAAAAAAATGCTTGCTATTACTCCAAGCTGTAAGAACATCTGGACTTACTCTAATTCTGCGTAACTCGATCCCATAGGATACAAGTCAGTCTCTAGGCGGCTGCGTGGAAAAAAAAAAAACATGTCAATGCCATAAAAAACCAAACTGTGTAGTGTTAACATTTACTGGTCTCATTCCTCCTACTATTCATGCATCATGAACTTAATGCAATGCAACATGCTGTAACGACGGAGCTGTAGGTATTACTGACTAACGTTACGTGGGCACTCGGCGGGCAAGAAAAAAGTTTGTTTTCTTCCTGTATAGCTAGTTTATTAACAAAGTGAAATACGCTATCGCGAATTAAAACATGCATAAGCGTTTAGCGAACTTAAAATAAGAACAACAAGCTAAAAAGCTAACGAACTAGCTTCGGTTTGCTGTGGTGAAGCGTGGACGGTTTGTTTCCATCGCAACCCGCCTGTGAGAACGCTTCCACAAGTTCCTAACGCAAACCTGTACAAACTCACTCAACTATTATTTAGCCTTTAAACACACTCACGACTGCCAAAAGGAAAATAATACACGACGCGAGAAATAAAGCGTTCCACAGTGAATAAAAAAAGAACAAGAAACTTACCCGTCCATTGCACAAAGAGGAACTTGAGGTCTAACCAGGAACTTTGTGGCTCGGCGGAGTTTTCTTCTAGCGCGACAAAATGGCGGAGCGCGGTGAGGCGGACTGCTCACATCAGGGAGGCGGCAGAGACACGAACTGCATTCTGATTGGATAAGAGCGGACATAAAAGCAAAGGGCGGCACCAGGTTTCAGTAAATCCTATCTTTTCATCTCTGTAGAAACTCAAACATGAGGTACAGAGAGCTCATCGACTTCATTCCATTACATTCCATTACATTCAAAGTTTGTAGCTTCAGGTTTGGTTCTAGCAGGTATAAAGAAAGCTAAAACTGCGACTTTAACTGGTATTTTAAGATACTGAGATGTTTTTACCTCAGGTCCTTAGTTCTATTTGAGGATTGACGGTTTACCACAACAGTTCATTAAAATGTATATGAATCAGGTTTTCACATATCCACATGCAAATGCAACATTCTTTCTTCTGTAAAAATTACATTTTAAACCAGTCACGTATTTATTCACCATCTCCTCATTGTCACTACCTCTTATCATGTGAAATGTATGTATCCCCCAAAATATGAGAGCAAAACTTTGCTCTTTTAAAGTCTGCACTTATGTTCACATTGTAATTTTTTCCTTAGTTGTTATTTTTCTATGTTTCAGGTTCTTATGTCCTATTCTTCTAGTCTTGTACTGCTATAAAGAAGTTAATTTCCCTGAGGGGATCAATAAAGTCTAATCTTATCTCTTAACCATTTGGTCCAGGAGTCTGTCATGTTTGCATTTGCAAGCATTGAAATGAGTGTGTTTGCAAGGAATTTGTCTGAATAGCAAAGTAACTGAATGTAACATATTGCACAGTAATACTGTATCATAGACATCCATAATTAAGTTAAACGACGCACACACACTGTCTCTCATACATGCAAGTACAAACAGCCACCCCGGGAAACATTCACACATAATTGACTCTTGGGTGTGTTCAGAATGTAACCGAAAGCAGGGATGATAGACAAACCAGCCTGGACCTGTGGTTTTTCCCCAGGTAGCCTATATAACACCCAGGGCCAGACCATGGGCAGGGCACAGTGAACAATTGCCTGGGGCATTCTGAATGAGGAGAAGTAGTTTGATGAAGGATGTGAGTTTCTTAAATAACACTTAGGCATGTATGGTTGTCCAATAATGCTGAATGTTTTCCAGTTGAATTTTGATGTTACCAGATGAAACAATCTTCATGCAATGTTTCGAGAAAGTAGGTATCAGCATTAGTGCAAAAGGCAACATTGTTAAAGACACATTAACTAGAAAAACATATTTTTATAAGTTATTGTTAATTATTGTTGACAGTTTGGTGACCATGGCCAAAATAAGTATTTTTCTTTATTAGTACCTGTTTATGATCGAAAATGCCACAGGGCCATCTGAATAAACCAACCAATATAACTCTAGAGAATGGCATAGCTCAGAAATGAGACTAATAAAAAGTATTTTTCCAGGTAAGAGTTTACCACTATGATGAGACACATAGTAACCTGGTTATTTAGTGATCTTATCTATAACCTTAGTGCATATCTAAAATCACCTGTTTAAATAAGTGGTTTTCAGACATCAGTTTTGTACAGTTTTGTTATCCGTACAGTAAAAATACAGAAGCATGTTTATAATGATGAACACTGCATCAAGTTAAGCCTAATAATACATGTACATAATATATAAGATAGATTACATTTTTAATGTCATGCATAACATTTTTTTGCATCTGTGCTTTTTGCAGTGTCCATATACCTTTAAAATGTTGGCATATTTTCCTCTTAGTTTCCAAGACTAGTTGCCTATGTGTTTCACTGGACTTCACATTATGCTTTTGAGTATACCACCCTCCCCGTTATATGTTTGCAACACATTTTCTGCTAGATCCTGTTTAGCACATTTAGCACATTGAAGTGCAGAATATAACGAGTCATGCAAAGGTTGATCCAGCATTTGAGGACTACACCTAAAACTGCACTAATCTTTTAAGAAAACAAAAAACAAGCCTAGAAGAATTTCCCTGAGTTTCCAGCTTTTTCCCTAAACAGTTCATTGCATCAATCAGCACCTTAAAGCAGGAGCCCATGGTAATGTCAGCTTTTCATGACTGTAGACAGTGTCATCTGTTTTCAGTAGCCTACAACCAAGTAGGCATTTATTATGTCTAAGTGCCAGATTTCTACTCTGAGCATAAGAAGATACTGCTGCTTAAATGGATGTATTAATATGTTAGAACAGTGGTATCTTGTTGTTTGCCAAACACAGGTTAAATAGTATTGGCTTATAAAGCAGGATCAAATTATAAGCTTTGTCTGACTAAAATATTGCAAGAGGGTTTCATAAGGATAGATCAACAATGTTGACAACAGACTAACAAATCACACTTTGCTTTTAAACATGGACACTTAGACATAGTGCTGACAGTTTCTTGGTCAGACTGCTATCTTTGTTGTCTGTTCCAGCCGTAGCATCAACAAATCCAAAATCTCCTTGATATTTTGAAAAAAACAAACATGAGTTTAATGAAGGTTTGAAGAATTAAAAATCTTCCACATAGACAACACACAGTCTTTCTAAAAAAGCCAATTTACTTTTGAATCTACCAAAAATGATATTTACACATGTTGGTACACTCTTAAACTCCTTTAGATTTTATCTTGAATAAAGACCTGTGAGACAAAGAATTCAGAGTCAGGTGTCATTATGAATAATTCGGCTGCTCTCACTCAGTGAATTGGTTTTCCACACAGGTGCAGGTTACACACCTGTTTAAATATAAATAATAGATTAAGAGGCTGCATGAAAAAATAAGACATATTGTCTCCAAGTGATCTAAGGAATAATGAGAAAACAGATAGGGATGCAAATTATTTGTTTTAATTATAACCAGTTTAATAAAACCTCTTATTTTTCAAATCTTGGCACATAATTATTTTGCTATTTGTAATAATGACTGTAAGACATTCTCTGACATAAGTGCCATTTACTTATACTGTACTTATTTTTAAAAGTTTATGTTTGCTTTTCTGTTTATGTGTATAACTCAAAAAGTTTGAGATAATTAACAAAAGTATTTATTGTTTTTTATGTAGTAATAGTAGTAGTAGCAGTAGACGTAATGGTGGAATTAGAAGTAGTAGTAATAGAAGAAGTAAACAGTAGAAGTAGTAGTAGGAATGAGTAGTGTTATGTGTAGTAGTACATACTCCATTTCTGGATTTTATTATTTTTTTTAAATGTTTATAAAATGGTTCCTACAAAAAAATTGGTTACAGTACTTGTTTATAAATAATATTTGTAACAGTAATTTTTGTCGCTCTGCTAGCAAACATTTTACGCCACACTTTCTACTTTCTCATTGGCTTTCCTACATTTCACTGATGCAAATTTCTCCAGAATTATGATAGCATAGCACCTAAGTTCCTACATTAACATGCTACACTCATTCTAATACACTTTATTCAAAATTCATTCTGGTTTTGAAAAAAACATTATACCCTATATATCCTAACACCACATCACAGACCCCCATGGACTTTGAACCCCATTTTGAGAGCCACTGTTTTAGAAGACTGCATACCTAGTCATGGAACGAATCATTCACAGCATCTATTTTAGCTTTATTTTAAGGATTGATACTAATATTTAATCAAACAGTTTATGCCTGACTTGAATTAATTAGCAAACATTGTCTCTTAAAGTGCAAACATGTTAAACTTGAAATGTGATGAGATATATTCCTGCCACGAACATTAACGATGTGTAAACATGGTGTAAAACCCACAAACAAACACTTTTTATTTGGTATTTATTTAGCAAAAGTGGTTGATCTTGGACAGATAAGTGTAGTAGGCTTATGGATGTAGCAAAGTGTGAGTCTACAGACTGAAAAGTCCACAGACTGTTTAATAAATAATAAGCACACATTTATATTAAAAAAAACAACATAATGCTAAAACATTTGTTGTGATCTATATTAATTATAGATAAAATATTAACAGATTTTACGTGATTGGTTTTTATTTTAGAGCAGGTAACACATTTTCAAACATCACCAGGTGTCAGGGCAGCAGTGGCACAGATTTGTATGTAGTTTGGCCACTACAAAGACACATGGGTTTTGTTCTTTCCTTGTTTGCGTGCATTTCCATCAAACACTCCGGTTTCCTACCACCTTCAAAAACACAAAAAGATGTATTGATATATTGTATAAGATGTAACTACTTTGACGCGACATCTAGTGTTAGGTTTAGGAAATTAATAAACACAAAGAGGTGCATGGTGGTGGTAGGACAAAGTCCAACAGGCTATAATGGATCTTGTTTGTTTTGTAAATTATCACCATAGCAACATCCAGTACAATGCATCTCGTGCTTTATTTAGATTTAAACACAGTTGGTTATAAAAACCTTCTCTCAGTCTGATCAGATGATTGTTTCTACATGACCAGTTCACATCTCAGGTAGCAGCTTGTAAATGCACCGAAGCTTCTAGATTTTGTTTAAATGACACTGATGGAACAGGTATGTCGTGCACATATTCACATCTCATAATTAGTAAACATTTTACTGTGTTTTACTGGAATTAAAAAAGTTAACCTATAGTAACCTACAGTTCATCTAAAGTTACCTTACACCAGTGTTTAATTCAAAATATCTCATTATTTATGTATATTATATAGGCCTATTATATGACAGAGCTACATTTGGTGCCACGGGTGCTCAACCGGCTATGTACACAGAAAATACAAATAATAATTTAAAAAAAGTTTTAATGATTATTTAAAATGATGTTCATTGTTTTCGGCAGTGTTGTGTCAGTTTTTAATGATCTTTGAAATTTACTGTAGTGCAGCAGTTACCATTTTCTACTGATTTTCTACACGCTACTAGGGGTGGGCGGATCGATCCAATTATCGATATTATCAATACCAACGTTGTATTTGGAATCGGATCGATACTAGTGTGATGGGATCGATACCTTAGTTTAACTTTTTCTCCACTACATTCAGCACGTTTCTCCCGTTTTATCAGAAAGTAAACACCATGATGTGTGTACAGACAGTAGCAGCTCCTCTCACATCCTACATGCTCACCTCGCTCCTTCCCTCCTGCTCTGCTGTGTTTTGTTGTGGTACCGTCAGGTTGTTATGCTGTTAAAATCCTAACAGACATCAGTATGTTGGTAGGTATTGGATTGTAAGTTTTTGAATACTTTGCACATACAGAAATAGGGGCATTTTTATGGAAATAATAGTGTAAACTAGACGTACGTAAAGTACGGACGCACCTTACGCACTTTGCGCACCTTACGCAATCGGCGCATGCGTAGTGAGGCTTTTATTCCGTGTGTTTGTGCTTTGGTGAATGAGAGCTCTTTTCTTTTGACTTTGTACCTATAAATGTGAACAGAATAGCATCGATTTTTATTTTAAATGAAGAAGGACACATACATTCAGTCACTATTAAGAATTTACAAATTCATTTACTCAGCAAACACAACTACGTGGTATGAGTTAGCCGCTTGGTGGTGATACTCCATGATGGTAACGTGAGAAAGTAAAGCACCAGAAACAAGAAATTGGACCACTTTATACAACTGAATTCATCTACAACCCTACTGAGAGCAGCTACTTACAGAAAATGTATGTATTACAATAATAATATGATAGAGTTATAAATACAGAGTGCTTATAGAAACAGAAATCACTGCAATGAGCTTAGCAGCTAACACTAACGACTAAGCTAACAAGTACCCGTGTTGTTAAACTTGGATAATAACTCACAGCTGTAATGTCTTTCGTATAGTTAGTGTACTGCACACAGTGTACAAGTCTTTATTGTATATCTTTCATAATAATAATAATAATAGTTATGGTTTATGAGTTATTTGGGTTTAGTCAGTATCTCAGCTGTGAACTAGTTGGCTAAGTATTGACACATTTACACGGCTGTTCTAACCTTATTAATAGGGATGGGCGGATCGATTCAAATATCGATAGTATCAATACTTCAGTTTTACTTTTTCTCCGCTACATTCAGCACGTTTCTCCCGTTTCATAAGAAAGTAGAAACCATGTTTGTACAGACGCTCTTCTCACATCTTACATGAACACCTTACTGCTCCTCATCTGCTGTGTGTTGTGGTACCGTCACGTGACTAAGGGCACCGAGAGACCGAACACATGTAGCAGAGAGAGAGAGAGAGAGAGAGAGAGAGAGAGAGAGAGAAGCTGTGTGGGGATATTTTACGGCAGTAATTAAAAAGAATTGAATAAAAAATAATTTAAAGTTTAAAACATTTGTTCTCCAGTAATACTTTTGTTTACTTCATTTTTTGTAAGCCACAGAAGTGCAGTGAGTTTTTTAGTTTTGTTATTATATTATTGTATATGATTGTATGACAAACCTCTAACTGAAAATGAATTATCTAATAATTTTGTGTATTTTGTTTATTTTACAAAAAGCCAGAAAAGTGGAACTTAGGTCGATAATAAATGCACGTGTTTATCATTCATGTACGAGTATTTTAGCCATATTGCGTTCAGTGTGTGATTTATACATCATATAAGAAGTAAAAACACGTTCAGCTCGTATAAAACCTCCCGGTCTCTTGTGCTCACCTTCACTGTTCAGTTTGACAGTGAAACGCTGCTTTTTCCTCTCGTTAATCACTCGATATGCCTCAGTGCTCAAAACACAACATGGAAACGGTTCAAGATCCACATGATGGCGCAGAAACACCACAAACATTCTGAAAACGCTTCATTTGGTCAAATTTCCGTTTATTATCAAAACTGTCATAAATACCGAGTACAAATGATTATTTTCATATATGGAATTGCAATAAATTATTTCATTTAAATGTAAATAAGCGATATTATAATACACAGTAAAATGAATGGTGTCGGTTTAGTGATTCAATAGTTCATTACTAGCTGCTCATTCGTCCGTCAGTCACGTGTTTAGTGAGATGACGTCACCGACGCTCCACTGTCAGCGGTTTAGTGAAAGTAGCAGCAGACACTTACATTACTTTTTTATTCTTTCAAAGCAGTGAAACCTAGATATGTTTGTTTGTTTATTTATGATTTTAACGTCATATTTTACACTTCGGTTACATCCACGACAGGAACGGTAGTCACTCATTACACAAGATTCTTCAGTTCACAAGGTTATATCAAACACAGGCCTGGACAATTTTGTATCTCCAGTTCACCTCACTTGCATGTCTTTGGACTGTGGGAGGAAACCGGAGCACCCGGAGGAAACCCACGCATACTAAGCATTTACTGGGCACGTATGAGATCAGTGTTTGATTATGATAGCATAGCCTATATGTCTGCAGCAGAATCAAACTTAAAAGTTTTGGATATACTGCAAGCTCAAGCATTGAGAATACAGTGTATCACAAAAGTGAGTACACCCCTCACATTTCTGCAGATATTTAAGTATATCTTTTCATGGGACAACACTGACAAAATGACACTTTGACACAATGAAAAGTAGTCTGTGTGCAGCTTATATAACAGTGTAAATTTATTCTTCCCTCAAAATAACTCAATATACAGCCATTAATGTCTAAACCACCGGCAACAAAAGTGAGTACACCCCTAAGAGACTACACCCCTAAATGTCCAAATTGAGCACTGCTTGTCATTTTCCCTCCAAAATGTCATGTGATTTGTTAGTGTTACTAGGTCTCAGGTGTGCATAGGGAGCAGGTGTGTTCAATTTAGTAGTACAGCTCTCACACTCTCTCATACTGGTCACTGAAAGTTCCAACATGGCACCTCATGGCAAAGAACTCTCTGAGGATCTTAAAAGACGAATTGTTGCGCTACATGAAGATGGCCAAGGCTACAAGAAGATTGCCAACACCCTGAAACTGAGCTGCAGCACAGTGGCCAAGATCATCCAGCGTTTTAAAAGAGCAGGGTCCACACAGAACAGACCTCGCGTTGGTCGTCCAAAGAAGCTGAGTGCACGTGCTCAGCATCACATCCAACTGCTGTCTTTGAAAGATAGGCGCAGGAGTGCTGTCAGCATTGCTGCAGAGATTGAAAAGGTGGGGGGTCAGCCTGTCAGTGCTCAGACCATACGCCACACACTACATCAAATTGGTCTGCATGGCTGTCACCCCAGAAGGAAGCCTTTTCCGAAGTCTCTACACAAGAAAGCCCGCAAACAGTTTGCTGAAGTCATGTAAACAAAGGACATGGATTACTGGAACCATGTCCTATGGTCTGATGAGACCAAGATTAATTTGTTTGGTTCAGATGGTCTCAAGCATGTGTGGCGGCAATCAGGTGAGGAGTACAAAGATAAGTGTGTCATGCCTACAGTCAAGCATGGTGGTGGGAATGCCATGGTCTGGGGCTGCATGAGTGCAGCAGGTGTTGGGGAGTTACATTTCATTGAGGGACACATGAACTCCAATATGTACTGTGAAATACTGAAGCAGAGCATGATCCCCTCCCTCCGGAAACTGGGTCGCAGGGCAGTGTTCCAGCATGATAATGACCCCAAACACACCTCTAAGACGACCACTGCTTCATTGAAGAGGCTGAAGGTAAAGGTGATGGACTGGCCAAGCATGTCTCCAGACCTAAACCCAATAGAACATCTTTGGGGCATCCTCAAGCGGAAGGTGGAGGAGCGCAAAGTCTCGAATATCCGCCAGCTCCGTGATGTCGTCATGGAGGAGTGGAAAAGCATTCCAGTGGCAACCTGTGAAGCTCTGGTAAACTCCATGCCCAGGAGAGTTAAGGCAGTTCTGGGAAATAATGGTGGCCACACAAAATATTGACACTTCAGGAACTTTCACTAAGGGGTGTACTCACTTTTGTTGCCGGTGGTTTAGACATTAATGGCTGTATATTGAGTTATTTTGAGGGAAGAATAAATTTACACTGTTATATAAGCTGCACACAGACTACTTTTCATTGTGTCAAAGTGTCATTTTGTCAGTGTTGTCCCATGAAAAGATATACTTAAATATCTGCAGAAATGTGAGGGGTGCACTCACTTTTGTGATACACTGTATGTAGTGGGGCCTGTAAAACATCTCCAATATCAGCGATGCTGGTAGAAATTAGGAAAATGCCTTTAAGGATCAGAAGGGTACAACTACTGATGAGGTACTGCTAGACTGCTGGGAACGTAGTGGCTCAAATTTTAGAAGTTTTGGGTGGATAGGTAATGCTAAAGCAGAAAGTATAGGATTACACAAACTCCAGTACTGCCCTACAGTTCCATTATCGTCAATTCCTCTATGGTTGTTTCCTATGCCAGTTGTGGATTTAAGCATTCACAAGATATTGGAGAGTAAATCAAATGAATGGGTAATAAAAGACATAGTACAGAACTATATACAGTAGATGTACACTTTTTGAATTCTGTATATATATATAACAATTCTGTATAACCATAATAACACGCCTAAGAATAGGGCACTCAGGTGTTAATCACACACTAAAGATAATAAATAAACATAGTACAGGAAATTGCATACACTGTACCCAAGAAAAAACTACAGAACATTGTAAAAATATGAACAAGACATATGAACAATAACCTTTTTCAATCCCTGGAAATTGCACTTTACAGTTTTACACTAGCTGGATTTTTAGGGAAAACATCTAGTTATATATATCATTTAATTATCACATTTTTCAAAAGAAATAGAAATATATAAAAGAATCTAGTCTGTTTTTTCTCCCCCACCCCCAAATGTCTCGTGTTACACACCCCAGCCCAGTCGGTGGCGGTAATGCACCTTTCCATTGGTTTGCCAACCGCCATAAAAATCAATAGAATAAGAAGAAGCTGGAGACGCAGACACGAAATGAGACGAAACTATACCGAGGCGAACTCAGCTAGGATGCGAGGGATCGTTGTTGGGATAAATGATCATCTGTTAACAGCATTGATAAATTAAGTTGGTTGCGAGCGGGTGGAACAGCGACCATGTTGCGGTTGTAGCGGTAAATGTTTGTATTGTTCTTGCTGGTTATTTTGCACAAAAAGTACTTACGTTTTTTTCTGTGTCTGTTTACATGTACAAATAAAGTACATATATTTTAAATTTTACATAACTGTACTTGATTACTGTCCTGATTTGCACACACACACTTAAAAACAATGGTTTAGTCGAGACGATGGTTCGTTTGTATACTTTAAGGCTTCTGTGCATTATGAAATGTAGGCCTAATTATCATCAGAAAAAGAAATAATGCAAACCACATTTAATGTTAGTCCACGATTTTGTTTTGTGTTCTTGATGCCATGTTTAAAGCTAACAGAAGCTTATATCAATCTCCCTGCTAAACTTTATCTTGGATCTAAATAATATTTTTTTCATTCTTCTTTTATTTCTAACAGAAGATTGTAAGTTTTTGAATACTTTTCTTTGCACATACAGAAATAAGGGCAATTTTATGGAAATAATGGTGTAAATTATACTTAAATGAAGTACAAACGCATCTTACGTACTTTGCGCATCTTACGCAAATTCACGAAACGACCCCCATACGTAGGTCAGTTTCGTGAATCGGAGCATGCGTAGTGAGGCTCTCATTCCGTGTTCGTGATGAATAAAAGCTCTTTTCTTTTGACTTTGTGCTTATAAATGTAAACAGAATAGCATCTATTTTTATTTTAAATGAACAAGTACACGTGTATTTGGTCACTATTAAAAATGTACATATTTGTTCACCCAGCAAACACAACTACGAGTTAGCCGCTTGGTGGTGATAGATACTTTACTTATCCCGAGGGAAATTACACCATGATGGTAACGTTGTGACAAAGCAAAGCACCAGAAACAAGAAATCTGATGATAATGTATGTATTACAATATTAATATAATGAAGAGTTACAAATACAGAGTGCTTATAGAAACATAAATCACTGCAATTAGCTTAGCAGCTAACACTAGCGACTAAGCTAACAAGTACCCGTGTTGTTTGTAAACCTTGAATATTAAATCACAGCTGTAATGTCTTTCATATAGTTAGTGTACTGCACACAGTGTACAAGTCTTTATTGTATATCTATCATAATAATAGTTATGGTTTATGAGTGATTTAGGTTTTAGTCAGTATCTCAGATGTGAACTAGGTGGCTAGGCTAGGTATTGACACATTTACACGGCTGTTCTAACCTTGTTACTAAGGATGGGCGGATCGATCCAAATATCGATAGTATCAATACTTCAGTTTTACTTTTTCTCCGCTACATTCAGCACGTTTCTCCCGTTTCATAAGAAAGTAGAAACCATGTTTGTACAGACGCTCCTCTCACATCTTACATATACACCGTACTGCTCCTCATCTGCTGTGTGTTGTGGTACCGTCACGTGACTAAGGGCACCGAGAGACCGAACACATGTAGCAGAGAGAGAGAGAGGAGCTGTGTGGGGATATTTTCAGAAATAATTTATGTTTTGTTATTATGTAATTGTTTCTGAACATAAACCTCAGACTTAGTTCATTATAGTAATAAATGCCCTACTCATAAATCATAACACACTGCTCTCCCCTACATGGAAGTAAATAAACTGCTTTAATAAGTAAAAAGTATCGGTACTGGTATCGGCGATACTGGCCCTGTATTTACTTGGTATCAAATCTACACCAAATTTCGCAGTATCGCACACCACGTTACCATTCTGTGTAACTTAAGCTTTATTTACTTTTAAACCCCGTTTCCATGGAAACATGCGCTGCATTTTATCCACCAATCAGAATGCGACTGAGGGAACGTTTTCTGCTAGTAGCCGTTTTTAACGTAACACTGTATGATCGTATGTAGTAGTGGTGTGCAATACTGCAAAATTTGGTGTAGATCTGATACCAATACCGATACTTTTTCCTTTTATAATCAGTTTATTTACTTTCATGTAGGGGAGAGCAGTGTGTCATGATTTATGAGGTAAATGTATCAATATGCTATGACCACTAAATGATTTTGTGATTTTTACTTTTTTTTTCTACTGTTAACTAATTAATCATGTGCATGTTAAAACCCAGGACAGCAAAGTTATTAGGCAAATAAAAAGCTCTTTTATTAATATAATTATCTACGTTTGAGGTTTTTGTTCAGAACCAATAATATAATGACAAAACATAATTTATCCCTTTCATTGCACTTTTCTGGCCTTTGTAAAATAAACAAAATACACAAAATCATTATGAAAATGATCATTTTCAGTTAGAGGTTTTTCATACAATCATATACAAAAATATAATACCAAAATTACATTTCCTCCTTTCACTGCACTTCTCTGGCTTACAAAAAATAAAGTACACAAAATAATTACTGGAGAAAATTTTTTTTTTATTTCATTTGTTCATTTACTGCCGTAAATTTATTTAACCCAGTAAACTTAGGTAGCTAGCTGACCTATGTTTTTGGAAGCTTCCACATTACTGTGCCACACTTGTCACTGTGCTGTTATTATTATTACTATTATTATTATTATTATTATTATTATTATTATTATTACTATATGTGGCACAAATGACACACTATCCTGGCTGTGTGAAAATGGCCATGCTTACCAATAGCCATGGCACCATTTCATCGAATCAAATGATGAGAAAGTGAGTAAAATTTCGGGAGGCAAGAGAAAGAGGACATACAACTAGTTAAAGGTATAAATGACATGTACATTTCAAGAAAGAAGAAGAAGGATGAGAGTATTGAGCCAGATAAGTGTCACAGTTGCACAAATACTCAGGACTGTGGTGAACAAAAAGGCCCTACTGCATCTCAGTACAACCAGCTTGACCTTAAAATTCCAATGCTAAAACTTATATATATCTTCATGTGCTGCCAGTTCAAAGACACACCAAAAATATGAGAGCTGACTTATCAGAGTTCAATAAAAAAACAAATGACTATTGACTCTCAAAATGACATTAACAAAAATCCATCATACTCTACCAGTGTTAATGGATACAACACAGACTACAGTATCACTTTAGATGATGAGATGCAGAAGTTTTCCAAGTGTGGTGAAGATTCATTCACTCACAGTCCATCATGCACCATCACAGAGGAGGTTGAGGCATTTTCTGTGGAGGATATCTCTGGCTCTAACGTAATGCTGATTTCTTCTCAAGAGGGCTGGACAGACCTACCAGTTAAGTCACCCTCAGACAAAAGAAAGTGCTTTTGTTTCATTATAATGTACTGCTTAGTTTGTTATAATATTCTTGAATTGATTGTAACAATTTTACTCATTGCATTCTTAAATTCCCAATTCTATTTGTTCAGAAGGTGTAAATTAATTTTTAATATGAACATGACTCTGATGTGAACAGCACCAAAGCAATGCTGGCTGAGGATTAAATCAAATAAGAGATAATAGATAATAATAAAATAAGAGATACAGAATAAACAATTTTTTTTTTATTTAAAATGACCCTCTGTATTTTCGCCTCAGTTCCTCTGGAATGACATGCATTGTGCCAACGTACCCCATTGATCTAAGAGCGAGCAGCTTGTCCCTCAAATAAACAAAGTACTTGCAACTCTCTTGCGTATAAAAAGACTCCATATCCATAGGATACACGAAAATACACAAAATACACATACAAACACACTAGAGAACAGAAAAAATTAGAAAATTGCAGTAATAGGCACCACGAACACAGAGCTACTGAGTAGACTGCTACTCGGTGCGGTGCCAGAAGTCTAACATCCAGGTAATTCCAGAAGTTTTGTTCTGTCTAGTGTTTGACACTTCTTCAGATTGCTTGTTCAGCTTGTTAGAGATGTTTTATAGATGCATTATAGATGTGACCTCATGTGGTTGTACTTTGCCTAAAGTTCAGGTATCTGAAAGTGAAACAAATGGCAGATTAGTATTATATTATGTATTATAGGCCAAGGAGCATATAAATAAAAAGGTTTGGTTTTTTAGCCATTTCTAACAGGTGAATATAGAATTTTTTCATTTATTCATTTAATGTCTGTTTTACCACCGCTTTTTCTTCTTCAGGGTCGCAGTGGGTCAAATTCAGTGGGCAAAAGGTAGGAAACACTCCGGATGGGTTGCCAGTTTATCACAGGGTATCACACATACTCATACCTAGAGCAATTTTAGCATCTCCATTTAAACTGGCTGTATGTCTTTGGACTGGGAGGAAACTGGAGCTCCCAGAGGAAACCCAGAGGGACACGGAAACCCTGGACCTTCTTGCTGTGAGGCGACAGTGCTACCCACCGAGCCACCAGGCCAAGAAAATAAAAATGATTACTATTTAATACCTCAGTGTTCCATCACTGATCTTTCTCAAACCTTTGGCATTGGGATGGCATACTTACAGAATGGGTATGACACTGAGGTAGCTGATGGCGCAGGAGAGGATAAAACAGAATCCGCTGTACCAGTTCAGAGTGAGGGGGTAAATGGAGGAGAAGAGCACCGTAGACAGAAGTTCAGTTACAGTAAGGGCCAACTGTAGCCGCCCAAAAATACGCCCTAAAATAGGAACAGAACAGAGCTGTTTCATGCTTGTGCATTCAATCTGTTACCACAACATTTATATAGTTTTAATTTTATATTTATATCATAACAATATATGAGTAAAGTTTAACCAAATATTAAATTTAAATGAAATTAACATGACTAGATGATATTTGGTTGGTGGATCAACATTGTCAGCACTGCCATAACACTAACATTGTGTATTGTGTGTGATTCTGGTATGAGAGTATCAGGTGCAGTAGTGTTGTTTAAACTTACTTGCCTTATTATTAGGAACACACCTTGTTAGCACACCTTGTAGGTGTGGTTTAAACAACAAATTGTGTTATTTTTGTTGAAGTTTTAATTTTTTATTATAATGTTTTTAGTCGACACTTACTGATCACATGATCGTTGTTTTAAATGTTCATTTTACTGCCACTGTATGCCATTTATTTTTTATTATCATGAACTAATTTCATAGTTACGTCATGTATAACATTATTATAATGCTTTTTTTATATAAACTTATTACTGATGGATCAAATGAAACTTATTTTAGGCATTTTTGCTAAAAAAAAATACCGTCCATATAACTGTCATATACACAAGTTAAAATCATGTTTTGCTCTCTGGTTTCGTTCATGACTGGACAGGTAGTTATAGGTTACACATGATTTATCAAGTTTAACGTTAAACCTTGTCATGGCCAATTTTGTACCTTCAATTCCCCTAACCAAACCGGAGAACATGCAAACTTCACACAGAAAGGGCCCGGACTGGAACGCTCCACCTGGTAATTGAATCCAGGACTTTATTGCTGTAAGGCGACAGTGTTACCCACTGAGCCACTATGTTTTAGACTTAAAACTTGAATTAACTAGCATTTAATACAACCTTAAAATCATGAGACATTGCAAAACAACAAAATAAAGCAAACATATTTCAGTCACTGATGGAACCTTCGTCTAAATAAAATTTTAACTAATTGAATCCAGCACAATCAACAACAAAGCATTTTGTACTGGTATGTTTCTAGGAAATG
The DNA here is from genome assembly GCF_030014385.1 of Trichomycterus rosablanca. NCBI lineage: Eukaryota > Metazoa > Chordata > Actinopteri > Siluriformes > Trichomycteridae > Trichomycterus > Trichomycterus rosablanca. Next base: position 22,496,220 of record NC_086004.1, read on the forward strand.
AGTGGACAGGGTATTACATTGCAAGTGACATTTAAAAAGTCAGTAGAATTTCCCAAAAATGTCATTTCTGAGTCATAGAAAGACTGATTCATAGTTAAATGGCTTACAAAAACGTTTTGATTAAAAGTGTTTAAAATACGTAAGAAAATGTTATGCAATGTAGACAATATACATTTCTTTTTAAAATCAGTGTGTGGATGTATGCCTGATATTTCTAGGTAAAAAAAACTATATATGCTTCATTTACTCATTTTAAAACATGAAACCAAATTTTGAACCAGTTTCATAACTCGTCATTGACGCCTTTATAATCAGAACAGTACAAGTATGTTTCTTTTTTTTTTTGCTTTAGTAATCTGAATTTTGATCTGTGTGAGCAATTTAAACGTGTTTATTTCTCCTAATCTCTGCTATTTGTACACAATGTTTTAGTCTTTATTTATTATTTTATTGCTGTGAAATGTCATCATTCTTAAGTTACTCCATCCAAATACAGTAATGTGGGGGATTTTTTACATGTTACAACTCTTCTGCTTCTTGTTTTCTGCTCCTCTTACCATACTGCTGGGCGTCTAGAACTTTTGAAAGCATTGCTCGCAGTGTTGGCATAGGAACACAGGCAAACATCATTATTCCTCGAGCTGTTAGAAAACATGTCCATAAAAGTATTAGTTAAGTATTAGTAGTGCAGCTTCAATACACAGTTTTGATTAAATAGAGTCCTGAACTGGGGCTTTGAAAGAACAAATATGGAAATGATTTCATCTGTGGGGCTTTGTGAAGTAAAAATGGTACTGATTGGAAATGAGATTTTCTCTAAACCTAGTTTGATATCATTTTGTAATTATAAAACTATAATTTAACAAGGGGAAGGTAGGATGTTCCTACTCACACTGACCCATACCTGTATTTACTCATATGTTGGGATATTTTAAAGCAGCCAGTCTAATTAATAAATTTGTTCCACTTATTTTTAGAATACAACCAAAGTTTATGTCTACCAGCAATAGGTCTATTGAGTGTCCACACCAATCTGATACAGAGGAATTCCAATTCCCCCCCCCCCCCCACACAATTTTCTCCCCTAATCTAGTCGTATCCAATTACACTAATTGCTTTACGCTTCACCTCTACCGATAACCCTTCACTGCTGAGGAGCTTCGCAACTGACACACGCCCCCTCCAACACGTGTGCAGTACCCGTTGCATCTTTTCACCTGCACGAGGCGAGTTCATATGCGGATCAGCCTTGTGCACTGAGAGCCACACCCTGATCAGCATTATTCCTCAACTCTGCGCAGGCATAATCAATCAGCCAGCAGAGGTCGTAATTGCACCAGTTATGAGGAACCCTGGTCCGGCTCATCCCACCCTGTGAACAACAGCCAATCGTTGTTCATGTAGCCGCCCAGCCGGATGGCAGAGCTGAAATTCGATATGATGTATTCGAGATCCCTCGGGTGTGCTAGTGTATTTTACCGCTGTGCGGCGAGGAATTCCACTTTTGATGGTGGAGAAATGTAAACAAACAAGCTGCTCTAGTAGTAAAGGACACCTAGTAACAGTGATTACATGAGCATACACTGAAAAATTTAATTTGGAGAGGAATTATTTGAGACACTACACATATGGTCGACACATGATGGTAATAATATTAACAACAACAAAATTAATAACAATAGCAATAATAATAATAATGATGATAATAATACATTCCTGGTAATGTTGGGATATTTTGTAAAATGCAGAGAAAATACAAGAATCTGTAAATGTATTGATTCTAATTTATTAATCTTTATTTAACTGAATTAATCTTAATTTTTGTGCAAATAAACAAATTAAGAAATTGACACCTGCAACACACTGAAAAGTTTTGAAAAAGGCATATTTACCTATTAATTACACTTTTTAATTATTTGGAAAATTAATACCAATTATTAATCGATTCTCCTGTTAATTATGCTCCATACATTTTCAATTTCATTGCCTTCTGTGTCTAGAAAGCCCTGCTATTAAAGTTCATGCAATCTTGCTAGGAGTTTGAGAGGTTACTCTACGTTTGCTTCACTTACCCATGAAGTAGATCCAACTATCCACTGCAAACGCCATCATAGCCATTCCAGTGCAGTTAGACACAATGCCAAGCAGAGACAGGGCTGAGTCACCAAGCACACTGGACAGTATCAGGACTCCAAGAAAGCTGCTCAAATACATGGCACTAGTGGCTGCTCTACCATAACCTGCCCACACCGAGTCCCAACTCAACGGAGGCTTGAGCACATAGAGTGTAAGAACGTTCTCCGCTCCAGTCATACCCAGGTCAAACAGTACCAAAGCTGATATTAGAATCCCAATGTGAATTCTGTTCATCCTCTCGCCGCATTCACCCTGCGCTAACAATCGATCTGTTTCATCACTGTTTTGTATTTGGGGGGTGAGAACAAACACAGAGTGCAAGAGCGATGCCATATTGAGGAGCATAGCGGTCCCGAGAAGAACTAACCCTCGATGACCAAACTGGTACACATACCCCGATAGCAGACCACCCAGCACTCCTGCAATGCCAACACAGAAATCCACAACATTGAGTTTCAGTGTGCGCCTCTTTTGCTTCGAGCCCAGGGAAGCAAGAGCTACAACACCAGCCCAGTAAGCAGAAGGACCTCCGCTGAGGCCGTACACCACGGATCCAAGGAAGAGGAACTCCACAGGCAGATCGTAGAACAGGAAGACAAGCAGGAAGCACATGCCCAGGAGCGAGCCCAGCTGAGGGATGACCATAAACATTTTAGGTCCTCGTCGGTCTGCAAGGCGACCAAGTGGGATGATGGAAAGCATGGATGCTACAGCAGAAATGGTGGAGTGAATAAGGAAGAATCGTGAGGATGCTGCTTGGGCCTGGTCATCCTGTCCACCTGCTGCTTCCAGTGAGTGGTTGTACACTGTTAGAGTGAGCGCCATGTCAAAAAATGAGGTTCCTAGTTTTAGTAGAATCACCACTGGTTCCACCAATGTGAAGAACGTCTCCATGGTTAAGGGATCAGAAAGATCTGCTGTGTCTGTACTGTTTACCTTAAATAAAACATGATGCAAAAATCAAACATAGTCAACAATTTTCAAAAGGTTTTATGAGGTCTGTCATTAAGGCACAAAATCTTTCCTAGGTCACATTTCTAAACTTTGTTAATAGGTTAAAAGCTCACTTAGTAAAAATGTTCTACCTGTGTCTGCGTGGGGTTTCTGCTGGATGCTCTGGTTTCCTCCCACAGTCCAAAGACATGCAGTCAGATAAACTGGAGCTACTAAAAACTGCCCAAAGTGTGTGTTTGTGTGTGTATGCCATGTGGTGGAATGGCGATCTGTCCAGGGTGCTTTCCTTCCTTACAGCCCATGAGTCAGACCCACCACAACCCTGACCAGGATGAAGCGGTAGTAAAACAGACAGTGAATGAATGAATTATATTAAGTAATTACTGTGTGAGGCAGTGTGACAATAGCACAAATGAGCATACTGTTATAGAAGAACTAGCTGACTAAGGGTGGTGTATACGGGTGGGTAAGTGGATATTTATTTCACTCATACTAAAATAATTAGTCCACAATTAAAAATGAATCTTTTATAATAAGCTCCTACATTACTACAATAGAAAATACACAGACTTTAACAATTTTATAGCAGCAATGAATTTATAAAAACACTCACCCCCTGCTTTCTTGCTCTATTCGTGCCTGAAAAACATAAAGCAACCACATCTGGATTAAAATTTCCTTGTTTTGGATA